>NW_028270175.1:32627029-32935243 GCF_037043375.1 Chiloscyllium plagiosum | reverse complement strand
CAGATATCCATTCTGGCTTTCTTGTTTGGCGAGTTTGGAAAGGTTGGAATCTGAATATTAATGAGGTGTAACATTAACTCATTGTTTAACAGGAGTTAATCCAATAATTTGACATCTTGCCACTGCCATGCAGGAAACTCTATGCCACAAGTACATAGTGTAAAAGAAGGAGAGAGGTGACCTCAGTGTTGGGATGGGTCTTGCCATACTTGCTGCCTGATTCTGCCATACATTTTGCATTAACCTGCATTGCTCAGACCCCTGTGAGATTCCACCCCTACATTTTAAAGACAGGGCTGAGGATTTGGTCATTAGTTGTGCTTCTCAAGCAAGTTGTCCTTTAGGATGGCTTGGGTTAATTCTGCCATCATTTCCTTGGATTTTGTGTGCTGTACATTGAACCCTAATACGTTGATACTGCATTACAACTGCATAAATCTACAATGAAAAAATCTATCAGATTCTTTGAAATAAGCATTCATTTGATTTCATTAAACTGTTCAGTCTCATGAAAAAGTGTTTTTTTTTACCTAAAAAGATGCAAGATGGAACTAGGCAATCCTTCTGCCTGGAGACAGCAACACGATTTTCTCATTTACAAAAGCATATGCAGGGAAGGGGCAGTGTCATTAGGTGTAGTGTGATTCTGGGCTTTAATGATGAAAAATAATGCTAATAGCTGATGAATCAGAGATGTTTTGCAACTGTCCTCAATGTAGAGAATACAAATAACATGTCAGAAATAATTGTGAATTAGAAGGTGACAGGGAGTAATGACTCTGAAACAATCACAATCACCAGGGAAACAGTACTGAGAAAATTATTGGAACAAAATTCTGGGAAATGGAATCCATCCAAGGGTGTTAAAAGTAGTGGCTGCTGAGAAAGTAGATGCATTAGTTTTTTTAAATTTCCAACTTAAATTCTGAAAGGTTCCAGATGGGAAAGTAGAAAATATATTCCTGTATCCAACAAAGGTAGAAAACAGGAAACTTTAGGTCTGATAGCCTAATATCTGTCATAAGGGTAATGCTAGAATCTATTACTAAGACAGTTTTAGCACAGCACTTAAAAAAAATCAATGCGACCGGGCAGAATCATCATGGTATTTGGATGGGAAATCCTATTAGGCTGATTGGTTCTTCGAGGAAATAAAGCAACGTTGATAAATGGGAGTTGGTGGACATACTGTACTTAGCTTTCCAGAAAGCATTTTAAGAAGTGCCACATCAAAAGTTATAACATAACATTAAGAGTTCATGGTGTAGAGGGTTACGTATTAGCATTGACTGAGGATTGTTTGTCTAATAGGAAGCAGAAGATGGACCATTTTCAAGTTGGTAGGCATGTAACAAGTGGTCTACCACAAGGATTAATGTTGAGACGTCAATCATTTACAATTGTATCAGTAGCTTGGATGAAGGGGCTGAATGCATTCTTGTTAAATATGCTGATGATACAAAGAAAGGTAGGAAAGTAAGTTGTCAAAAGGATATAAAGAGTCTGCAAAGGTGCATAATAGGGTAACTGAGTGGGCAAAAGTTTGGCAGAAAAAATAAAATATTGGAAAATGTAAACTTGCCCACTTCAGAAAAATAGAAAAGCTGCATATTATTTAAGTATCTAATGATTGCAGAACTCTATAAGGCAGAGTGACGCACGTACTCTGGTGTAATTTAGAAGAAAGGTTCAGAAACATAGGCTTTGTTACACCAACTGGATTGCAATGATTCAAAAAGGCATCTCGCTACCACCTTCTCAAGCGCAATTAGGATAGGCATTAAATGCTTGCCCAGGCAATGAAATCAATGTACTCTGATCTACTTTTTAAAAAAAAATTGCATGAAACGCATAAAGCTTTCATGCAGGTACAGGAAGTGATTAGTAAGGCAAATGAAATGTCATTTATTGCAAGGGAAATGCAATGTAAATACAGGCCTGTTTTGCTACAGTTGTATAAATTATTCCTAAAACTGGTTTTAGGATTTTTGAGTACAATTTTGGTCTCCTTATTTAGGAAATAATGTAAAAGCATTAGAAGCAGTTCAGTTAAGATTCACGTAAATGATACCTGGAATGGGGAGAATATTTTATTCAGGCTGGGCCTGTATCCATCAGAGTTTAAAAGAATGAAATGTAATCTTATTGAGACATATAAGATCCTGAGGAGACTTGACAAGTATGGATGCCAAAAGGATATTTAACCTTGTGGAAGAGACTAAAACTAGGGAACACTGTCCAAAAATCAGATAGAGTCAGAGAGTCATAGAGTTTTACAGCACAGACACAGGCCCTTTGGCCCAAACTGATCCATGCCTAACAAACTATCCACCTATGCTAACCACATCTCGCTGCACTTGGCCCATATACTTCTAAACCTTTCCTATCCATGTATTTTTCCAAATGCCCTTTAGATGTTATTAAATGACCCACCTCAATCACTTTCACTTGCAGCTCATTGCATATGCGTACTACCCTCCGAATAAAAGGTTGCCCCTCAGGTTCCCTTTTATTCTTTCCCCTCTAACCCTAAAGTGATGCCCTCTAGTCCCCAATTCCCCAACCCTGGGAAAAAGACTGAGTGCATTCACCCTATCCATGTCTCTCATGATCTTATACACGTCTATAATGTCCCCCTCTGTCTCCTACACTCTAAAAAAAAAAGTCCCAGCTTGTCCAACCTCTCCCTGTGACTCAGACCATGAGTCCAGGCGACAACTTTGTAAATTTCTTCTGCATTCTTTCCAGTTTAATAACATCCTTCCTTTATTAAGATGGCTAAAACTGAACACGATACCCCAAGTGCAGCCTCACCAATGTCCTTTACAACTGCAACATAACTTCCCAACCTTTGTACTCAGTGCCCTGACTGATGAAGGCCAGTGTGCCAAAAACCTTCTTCACTGGCCTGTTTGCCTGTGACTCCACTGTCAGAGAACTGTGTACCTGAACTCCAAAAGTCCCTCTGTTTCACTACATGCCGAAAGGCCCTGCCATTCATCATGGAACTCCTACCTTGATTTGACTTTCCAAAATGCAAGACCTCACACTTATCTATATTAAACACCATTTTCCATTTCTCGGTCCACTTCCCAAGCTGATCAAGATCATGCTGCAACTTATGTTAACCTTCCTCACCAGCTATGACACCACCTATTTTAAAAGGTAAAAACAATGACTGCAGATGCTGGAAACCAGATTCTGGATTAGTGGTGCTGGAAGAGCACAGCAGTTCAGGCAGCATCCGAGGAGCAGTAAAATCGACGTTTCGGGCAAAAGCCCTTTATTCTGATGAAGGGCTTTTGCCCAAAACGTCGATTTTACTGCTCCTCGGATGCTGCCTGAACTGCTGTGCTCTTCCAGCACCACTAATCCAGAACCACCTATTTCAATGTTATCAGTAACCTGACTAAACTTACTTCTCTAGCCTCTTGCAGTGTTCTTGGATATACTGTATCTGGCCAGAACCAGGAGATTTATCCACCTTCATACGTCCAAAGCCTCTTCTACTGTGGATGTCTCCTGAACTATGGATGTCTCCCATTTAAAACTGAGATGAGGAGGTTTGTGTTTTTTCTATTAGAGCATTAAGAGTCTTTGCATAGTGAAGGGACCATTAAATATTTTCAAAGGCAGAACATTCATGACCAAAAAGAAAGTCAATGTTTATCAGGAATCACTGGGACTGTATATTTAAGGTTACAATCAGATCAGCCATGCCTTTTTAAAATTCATTTATGAGATGTAGGCATCACTAGCATTTTTGCCCATCCCGAGTTGCCCTTGAGAACCTTTTTGAACAGCAGCAGTCCATTTGGTGTCAGTAAACCCACAATGCAATTAAGGAAGGACTTCCAGGATTTTCATCCAGAAAGAATAGTGATATATTTCCAAATCAGAATGTTGAGTGACTTGGAGGAGAACGTGCACATGGTGGCGTTCCCATGTATCTGCTGCCCTTGTCTCTTTAGACAGTAGTGGTCATAACTTTGGAAGCTGCTGTCTATGGAGGCACGGAGAATTTCTGCTTTGCATCTTTTCGGCAGCATACTCTGCTAATACTGAGCATCGGTGGGGGAAGGAGTGGATGTTTGTGGATGTGCCAACCACATGATTGCTACTTCCTGGATAGTGTCTTGCTTCTTGAGTTGTCAAGCTTCTTATTGGATCTCGACTCATCCAGGCAAGTGGGGAGTATTCCATTACACGCCTGACTTGTGCCTTGTCAATGGTGAACAGGCTTTAGAGAGCATTTACACACATACCATCCTGGCTAGTCATGAACAAATCCTAAGTATGAATAATTTTAAGAACGCTTTCATGAACCAAGATGTCCTGAAGAAATTTACCACAAATAAAATCCTATTGAATAGTGGTCACTATTGTAATGTAGGATACATGGCAACGAGTTTATATGCTGAAAATGTGTTGCTGGAAAAGCGCAGCAGGTCAGGCAGCATCCAGGGAACAGGAGAATCGATGTTTCGGGCATAAGCCCTGAAGAAGGGCTTATGCCCGAAACGTCGATTCTCCTGTTTCCTGAAGAAGGGCTTATGCCCGAAACGTCGATTCTCCTGTACCCTGGATGCTGCCTGACCTGCTGCGCTTTTCCAGCAACACATTTTCAGCTCTGATCTCCAGCATCTGCAGACCTCACTTTCTCTTCAACGAGTTTATATGACCAAGTTATCTGTCTTAGTATTGTCATTTGAGAGATGCATTAGCTAAAAATTCTTCTGCCCTTCTTTGAAACGGTGCATGGGATTTTTCATGTTCTGTGTTTTGGTGTCTAAAATGTGTGTTCAAGTCTCTAGAATGGGATTTGAACTCATGACATTCTGACTTAGAGATGATAATACTGTGACTGAGGCACAGCTGATACTTGAGAACTGTTGGGACATGAAATGCTATACTGGAATAGCGATGAAAAAGGAATCCACAATAGCTTTTTAAAAGGGAAATGGATTAAAATCTGGAAATGAGAAATGGAAAAGGTAGTGTAGAAATAGTAGGGGAATGGACCTAATATCCTATAATGCATCAGCTCAGGTGCAGTGGGCTGACCAGCCTCCTCATGTGTTGTTAATCCAATCACTCTGATTCTTTGACAGTGTTCTAGTGCATGGATGTAAGGAAGTTTCCTTTAAACATTTTAGCAATGTCATTAAATTATTTATTTAAAATTTTAGACTGTATTAAATTGTAGTGCACTATAAAAAGTGAATCAAGTCATTCACTGCAGACTCTGGATTATCCTTATGAGGCAAATATTTATGAGGATAAATTAAAATAGAGAAACAATCCTAACTGCTTCATCCAGCTAAGCTTCATTCAGCCTTACAAGCTCATCTGATCTCTCTCAAGACAGTGATTTATAGTCATTGTGTTCATACATGGGTACAGCCTTGGTCATCACCATTGTAACAAAGACTTATTGACAGACTTGCCAAGCATCAGTTACATAGAGGCACAGTTATGCAAATCATTCTCTTGTGTTGCTGTCACTTGACTGGCACCAATTGTTCCTCAGCTCAGAGCAATGCCAGCTGCTTTGAATAGCTGGAACTTGGCATCTGTGCATGGCAAATTAACCATAGTCTGTCTGAATGTGTTCAAAATACACTGGAAACAGAACAGTTTGGTGAGAAACACTATCTCTTGCCTTGCAGAATGACTTCTAGAATATGTCCAAAAGTTATATAGTACAGTACGATGTATAGATTATAAAATTAGCTAACTACAATAGAGATTTACAGCTGAGAGAATTACTCTATGTTTTGCTAAATCAACATTGTGCATTTTGTGAGGGGAATATTGTAAGTTTAATTCTCAAATAGAAAGAGGCAAGAAACTACATTACCATCGGACTTTTCACTACCTTAGGTAATCTAAGAAATATGTTTATCGTGAAAATATTTTTGGAAAATTATTTTCCAATGTTTGAAGGAACATTCCAATTAATTTATTCTCAGTCTATAATCAGCAAAGTGACAGTGATTTGATTATTGGTAATTCCATTCTCCCAGTAGGAAGTATGGAAAACAGCACCATTGGAAGTGCTGGACAGATTAAAATCAGCATTGTGAAAGGTGCTAGAATTGGAGGAGTTTAGAGATTTGGGAAGGTTCTAGGGATCATAATGGATGCAATGATATGGAAAGGTAAGTGCATGGAGAGATTTGAAAACAAGCATTAGAATTTTAGACATTGAAGCAGCAGTAGCCAAAAAGGCCACAAGCTCAGTGGCATAGGGGAATGTGACTTGGTGTAGGTTAGATAGGCAAAAATGAGGACTGCAGATGCTGGAAACCAGAGTTTAGATCAGAGTGGTGCTGGAAAAGCACAGCAGGTCAGGCAGCATTCAAGGAACAGGAAAATCAACTTTTCGGGCAAAAACCCTTCTTCGGGAATGGTCAGGTTACAGGCAGCAAATATTTAAATGAGTGCACGTTAATGGAGTGTGGATAATTGGAGGCCATCAAGACATTGTTACTTCCAGGTTGGAATATTCTGAAGAGTTGGATGAGGGTTTTAACAGTAGATGAGCTGGCGATGGGGTAAATCTCAGCTTTGTCATAAAGGTAGAAATTGGTGGACTTGGCCATAAAGTGAATATATTATTAAAAGTCAGTCTAGGGATCAAATAGAACACCATGGTTATGAAATAACTCATTCAACTTCTGATAGTGACCAAGGAGATGCATAGAACTGGTGGTTAGGGAATGGACCTATACCAGGGACAAAAGATAATTGTTTTTATCTTCCCAATACTTCATTGGATGAAATTTCTGATAGGATATTTGGCAAGCAACAGATCAAAACACAGAGGGAGTAGTTGAGAATATAACTAGGTGTGATCAGCATATCTATTGGAATTAATATAGTTTTGGCTAACGTACCTGAGGGATAGAATGTACACAATAATCATCAGGAGGTCAAGGATAACCTACTGAGGATCTTAAAAGGTTAAGGTGTAAGAGTAAGAGAAGTTAGTGGACAGTTACCAGACCTACAAGACATAACATGCTGCAGGTTAGCTTAGTTGAATTTGACTTTCATCCTTCAGTGAGTTCATTAGTGGGCACTGCTTGGACTTTAGGAAAAAGCATGGAAAAGGCCTAATAAATCCTCAGATTGGGGTAAATTGACACAATTGAACGAGGAGGGTTTGGTCAGCTTAGGGGTGCAATGGGTGGTGGGTTTCGGAGAACAGTCAAGTGGAAAGGAAAGAGGTGCTACATTTAGGTTTGCTCCTAATGGGTGAAAAGTGCCCCAAATGGATGAAGGGCATCTTCATTCATTACAAAGACATGTGATGTACAGCATGGAAACAGACCCTTCGGTCCAACTTGTCCTTGCCGACCAGATATCCCAACCCAATCTAGTCCCACCTGCCAGCACCTGGCCCAAATCCCTCCAAACCCTTCCTATTCATATACCCATCTAGATGCCTTTTAAATGTTGCAATTGTACCAGCCTCCACCACTTCCCCTGGCAGCTCATTCCAGACACGTGCTACCCTTTGCATGAAAAAGTTGCCCCATAGGCCTCTTTTATATTTTTCCGCTCTCACCTTAAACCCATGCCTACTAGTTCTGGACTCCCACATCCCAGAGAAAGGACTTTGTCTATATACCCTATCCATGCCCCTCATGATTTTATAAACATCTATCAGGTCACCCCTCAGCCTCCGATGCTCCAGGGAAAACAGCCCCAGCCTATTCAACCTCTCCCTATAGCTCAAATCCTCCACATTCTCCCTGTATCCCTTAATTCCTTGCAAGATTAAGAATTTATCCATCTCTGCCTTGAAGACATTTAACCTCCCAGCCTCCATTGCTCTCTGTGGCAACGAATTCCACAATATATGCCACCCTCTCCCACTGATTGAAGAGTGTTGAAACTCAGGTAGGAAAGATATGTATGGGTGTGGGAGAAAAGAAAATATACAAGGATTGTTCAAAAGGAAAATTAAGGTAGAGATGGACCCACAGTTTGTAAGGACAGATGGTTCAATAGACAATAGACAATAGGTGCAGGAGTAGGACATTCTGCCCTTCGAGTCTGCACCGCCATTCAATATGATCATGGCTGATCATTCTTAATCAGTATCCTCTTCCTGCCTTATCTCCATAACCCTTGATTCCACTATCTTTGAGAGCTCTATCCAACTCTTTCTTAAATGAATCCAGAGACTGGGCCTCCACTGCCCTCTGGGGCAGAGCATTCCACACAGCCACCACTCTCTGGATGAAGAAGTTTCTCCTCATCTCTGTCCTAAATGGTCTACCCCATGTTTTTAAGCTGTGTCCTCTGGTTCTGCACTCACCCATCAGCGGAAGCATGTTTCCTGCTGCCAGAGTGTCCAATCCTTTCATAATCTTACATGTCTCAATCAGATCCCCTCTCAGTCTTCTAAACTGAAGGGTATACAAGCCCAGTCGCTTCAGTCTTTCAGTGTAAGGTAATCCCGCTATTCCAGGAATTGACCTCGTGAACCTACGCTGCACTCCCTCAATAGCCAGAATGTCCTTCCTCAAATTTGGAGACCAGAACTGCACACAGTACTCCAGGTGTGGTCTCACCAGGGCCCTGTACAGCTGCAGAAGCACCTTTTTGCTTCTATACTCAATTCCTCTTGTTATGAAGGCCAGCATGCTATTAGCCTTCTTCACTACCTACTGTACCTGCATGCTTGCCTTCATTCAGGAATGAGGAAAGTTTGTCCAGCAGGCTAAGATAAAAGGTAGGGAGGAGGGACTTGGGGGAGGGGCGTCGGAAATGTGATAGGTGGAAAGAGGTCAAGGTGAGGGTGATAGGTCAGACTGGGGTGGGGGCGGAGAGGTCAGGAAGAAGATTGCAGGTTAGGAAGGCGGTGCTGAATTCCTAACCGCCTTCCTAACCTGCAATCTTCTTCCTGTCCTCTCCGCCCCCACCCCAGTCTGACCTATTACCCTCACCTTGACCTCTTTCCACCTATCACATTTCCGACGCCCCTCCCCCAAGTCCCTCCTCCCTACCTTTTATCTTAGCCTGCTGGACAAACTTTCCTCATTCCTGAAGAAGGGCTTATGCCCGAAACGTCGATTCTCCTGTTCCTTGGATGCTGCCTGACCTGCTGCGCTTTTCCAGCAACACATTTTCAGCTCTGATCTCCAGCATCTGCAGACCTCACTTTCTCCTGCTTGCCTTCATTGACTGGTGTACAAGAACACCCAGATCTCTCTGTACTGCCCCTTTACCTAAATTGATTCCATTGAGTTAGTAATCTGCCTTCCTGTTCTTGCCACCAAAGTGGATACCCATACATTTATCCACATTAAACTGCATCTGCCATGCATCTGCCCACTCACCTAACTTGTCCAGGTCACCCTGTAATCTCCTAACATCCTCATCACATTTCACCCTGCCACCCAGCTTTGTATCATCAGCAAATTTGCTAATGTTATTGCTGATACCATCTTCTATATCGTTAACATATATTGTAAAAAGCTGTGGTCCCAGCACTGATCCCTGCGGTACCCCACTGGTCACTGCCTGCCATTCCGAAATGGAGCCATTTATCAGGGTGGGTTTTTTGAGAAGTGGGACAATCATGGCAAATTTAATAAAGACAATTACAGTGTTTGAGGAAAGGAAACCATTGATAAGATTAGCTATAGAAAGGAGAAAGTGAGGACTGCAGATACTGGAGATCAGAGTCAAAAAGTGTGCCGGTGGAAAAGCACAGCAGGTTGGGCAGCATCCGAGCAGCATGAGAGTTGACATTTCCGGCTTAAACCCTACATCAGGAATGTTCGATGTAGGGGTTGGTGGGGGGGGGGGCGGAGAGGGGGGTGGTAAGGGGGCTGAGAGATAAATGGGGGAGCTGGTCTGGGCAGAAGGTACATGCAGGTGGGGAATGATGGTGTTAGATCAGAGCAGCGGGTGGGGCAGGTAGGTGGGAAGATGGACAATTCAAGATGGTGGTGCCAAGTTAGAGCTTTGGATCTGGGATGAGGTGGGTGGAGGGGAGATGAAGAAACTGGTGAAATTGACGTTGATACCGAGTGGTTGGAGGGTCTCGCGGCAGAAGATGAGGTGTTCTTCCTCCAGGCATCAGTTGTATATAGGAGCTAGGAAGGGAAGGTAGGTGGTCAGCAGTTTGATGAGAAAGGGATCAAGGGAGTAGGAGGTATATCAAATAGATAGTCTGAACTCAAAAAGGGCAATAGATAACTGGAGAAAAATGCAAGTTCAAAGAAAAGTTACAGTAAGCATTTAGTGGATGTTTGCTAATGCGTTTGGGAGCCTGGGTGGTGATAGGGGCTGCAGAAAGCAGTGAGGATTGCTGAACAGATAATTTAACTCGCCCTCCCACTCTGCCGAGGACATGGAGGTCCTGGGCCTCCTTCACCGCTGCTCCCTCACCACCAGAATCCTGGAGGAAGAACGCCTCATCTTCCGCCTCGGAACACTTCAACCCCAAGGCATCAATGTGGACTTCAACATTATCCTCATTTCCCCTTCTCCCACCTCACCCCAGTTCCAAACTTCCAGCTCAGCACTTGTCCGGACGTGTCCTACCTGCCTATCTCCTTTTCCACCTATCCACTCCACTCTCTCCTCCCTGACCTATCACCTTCATCCCCTCCCCACTCACCTATTGTACTCTATGCTACTTTCTCCCCACCCCCACCCTCCTCTAGCTTATGTCTCCACGCTTCTGGCTCTCTGCCTTTATTCCTGATGAAGGGCTTTTACCCGAAACGTCGATTTCGAAGCTCCTCGAATGCTGCCTGAACTGCAGTGCTCTTCCAGCACCACTGATCCAGAATCTGGTTCCCAGCATCTGCAGTCATTGTTTTTACCTCCTAGATAATTTTAACTTTAGTTACAAAGCAGATTAAGGTAGGTTAGGCAAACGTGAACACAGGAGATAGCAAGAGAATGTGAGAGAGACAGAGAAAGAGAGTGTGATGAGTCAAGAAAGAGATTGAAGTGGTAAGAATGAAAGCTTCTAAGACAGAAGTACAAGGAGGAAAGCAGCGACAAAGTCTCTGTGATTCTCTAGCATGAGAGAAACACTCAGAAGACCCACCTGAGATCAGTTCAGAGCAATGAGCTTTATTCACTGTGAAAGAAGCATCAATATTTTGAAAAGGACTAAGCCATTCAGTGTTGTTATATCACAGCTATTGCATTAAAGAAATTTTTGATATAGCCAAGTCAAATGGTGACATACAAAACAAGACAGAATTCTTTTCCTCGACAGTAGTTCTATTCACAGGATATAGCCATACAATTCTCTGACTCCTAATTATTACCTTAATGTTCCCAACTGACTCTTTATGCTACAAAACCAAATAATAGTTATATAGTGGTACAGAACGTGAGAATTATTGAAGATGTCATATTTTGTCAAAGGATTTTTTTCTTGCCCTGATCAAAGTAATTTGTGAGAATTGCTCATGTAAAGGGAAAACAACACTTATGTACTGTATGAGAGGAGTGTGGATTGGTTTCTGATCAAATCAGTGGATTCTGATGTGTCAAGATATTGACGTATATAATACTCCAGTTTGTCGATGATTCACAGTTAATTGCCAAGCTTTGTTTAAATTTAAGACTGACAATTTGACAAAGATTGGCCAAAACATTGTACTGTTAAATGAACAAAAGAATGACTGTTGTTTTGTTGAATTGACAGGCATATGTATATAGATGTTCCTTCTGTCTGAAAGGAACAAGGATCGGTGTTTTAATGTATGTAGTTTTCCATCTGAAGGAGGAGGGTGTTATGCTTTTGTTAGCCTGAGGGTGTTGTTCCACAATCAATCTGGGCATCTCTGTGCTCCAGTCACCCAATGGGAGGTTGTGCTTCAGTCAGTCCAAGTGGAAGGGGTGTGTGCTGTAGTCAGTCTAAGAGGGAGTTGTGTGCTCTACTCAGTCCAGGAGTTGTGTTGGAGTCAGTCGGGGCAGGGGTGAGTTTGCTGAAGCTGAGTTTGGGCTCTACTGACGCCTCAGCTAATTATATGGGCATATGATTGAAAAATGTACAGACCTGTATAAAAATGATAAATTCTGATCTCTGTATGTACATGTTTACATATGTATGGCATGACCAACTGTACAGACCATCAAATTATTTTATGAATAAAGTATATTTTTGAAATTAAAAAAAAGTGAGTTTGCTGAAGCCTCAGCTAAATACTAAGAGACTGGATGGTTAATAAACAGAACTGTAAATATGATAACTGTAACTTTGATTAACTCAATCAGTTCTCTGTAATGTTAAGATATGCAATGTATATATATATGAATGGTATGACCAATTGTACAGGTGTCAAAGATTTATTTCTATGAATAAAGTATATTTTGAAATTTAAAAAAAAGGGATGAGTGTTGGTGAAGACTCTGTGCATGTGCCATCAATTTCAAGTCCAACCTATACCTGGGGCTCCATCTTGGAGTCTTGTGAAATGGATAGATTAAGCCACAGGGATACGGAGCAGTTGGATGCAGTAGAATGGAAATTAGAAATTGAGAGTTCAGGAGCTTATGATCTCATGGGGAGGGGGTGTTAAGGAACATCAAGGTGCAGGTCACTTCAATATGGGAGTGGTGAGGCTCAGCAAAGGTAGTCGGGCCTCAGTTTTTAGGGGATCTGGGGCACTTTGGAGATTTTCATTGTAACAATAATAGACTTCAGAGTAATAGGTTTATGTAAGCTGGAAAGATGGAGGATCACAGGAGCAACAGGTGAGGAAGGCATAGAATGGGAGCAAATTGTTTAGGTCACAGTGAGGGTTGGTAGACACATCAACATTTATTTTGAAAAGGCTGATTAAAAATACATTTTATCAACATTACTCTATCTATCACATTCCAACAAATTCTCATGAAATCATGGATCAGAAGTATATTGTGGTCTGATTGCCATCTCAGACTGATACAATCAATGCAGCCAAGGAGACAAATGCAATTGGTAAGCTGCCTTACAGAGTCAGAGTAATACAGCACAGAAACAGACACTTCGGTCCAACCAGTCCATGCCAAACATTATCCCAAACTAAACTAATACCACCTGCCTGCTCCTAGCCCATATCCCTCCAAATCTTCCTGGGGGCACTCTGGCAAAGTTTGCTGATGATGCAAAGTTAGGTGGACAGGCAGGTAGTACTGAGGAGGTGGGGAGGATGCAGAAAGATTTAGACAGTTTAGGAGAGTGGTCCATGAAATGGCTGATGAAATTCACGTGAGCAAATGCAAAGTCTTGCACTTTGGGGAAAAAAAATACAGGCATGGACTATTTTCTAAAGGGTGAGAAAATTCATATAGCCGAAGTACAAAGGGATCTGGGTGTGCTAGTACCAGGATTCTCTAAGGGTTAACTTGCAGGTTGAGTCCATGATTAAGAAAGCGAATGTAATGTCATAATTTATCTCAAGAGGATTGGAATATAAAAGCAGCAATATGCAATTGAGACTTTATAAAGCTCTAGTTAGGCCCCATTTAGAATACTGTTCCAATTTTGGGCCCCACACCTCAGGAAGGACAGACTGGCGCTGGAGCGTGTCTAGTTGATGATCCCTGGAATGGTAGACCTAACATACGATGAACAGCTGAGGATCCTGGGATTGTATTCATTGGAGTTTAGAAGGTTGAGGGGAGATCTAATAGAAACTTACAAGATAATGCATGACTTAGAAAGAGTGTTAGCAAGGAATTTGTTTTTGTTTGGTGAGGAAACAAGGATCTGTGAGCACAGCCTTAGAATTGGGGAATGTCAGTTTAGAACATAATGGGGGGTCATTTCTTCAGCCTGAGAGTGGTAGATCTGTGGAATTCATTGCCACAAAGCGCCGTGGAGGCTGGGATGTTAAATGTCTTCAAGGCAGAGATTGATAAATTCTTGATCTCGCAAGAAAATAAGGGATATGGGAGAGTGCAGGTAAGTGGAGTTGAAATGCCCATCATCCATGATTAAATGGCGAATTGGACTCATTGGGCCGAATGGCCTTACTTCTACTCCTATGTCTTATGGTCTTACGGTCTTATTCAGGTCTTATCCAAATGTCTTTCAAACAGTGTAATTGTGTCCACATTCACCACCTTTTCGGGAAGTTCATTTCACATGCGAAACATCCTCTACGTAAAAGGTTTGCCTCATGTCTTTTTTAAATCGCTCTCCTCTCACCTTAAGAATGTGCCCCCTAGTCTTGAAATCCCCCATCCTAGGGAAAAGACAACTATTATTAATTCTGTCTATACCTCTCATTATTCTATAAACTTCTAAAGGGCCACTTCTCAATCTCCTAGCCTCCAGTGAAAACTGTCCCAGCCTTTCTTTATAACTCAAATCTTCCATTCCTGGCAACATCCTGGTAAATCTCTTCTGAACCCTTTCTACCTTAATAATATTCTTCCTACAAGTGGGCGAGCAGTACTGGACACAATATTCCAGAAGAGGCCTTATCAATATCCCATACAACCTCAACATGTCTTTCCAACTCCTATGCTCAAAAGACTAAGCAATGAAGGCAAGCATACCAAATGCTTTTTAACCACCCTGTTTGTATGCAATGCAAACTTCAAAGAATTATGTACCTGCACCCCTAGGCCCCTCTGTTCTACAACACTACCCAAGGCCCTACCACTAATTGTGTAAGCCCTACCCTTGTTTGTGGTCCCAAAATGCAATACCTCACATTTTCCCAGATTGAACTCTATCTGCCATTTTTCAATCCATTGACCGATTTGATCAATCTTTGTCATCTTTGAAAACCTTCTTCAGTGTCTACTATGCCACCAATTTGTCTGCCTTCTATATTCTCATCTAAATGTTTTTTTTTTAATTTATTGATGGTGTAGACCCTCCATCACAGGGACTGCAAGTTTTGACATCCCACATGAAAGCCATAGCTGCACAAGGGGTGTCAAGGGAGCTGGGGGTTGGCGGGTATGTAGTTGGAGATGACGGAGAGGGATCAGCCAACATCATCATGTCAGACCACATTAAAGTTGTTCTGATCAACCTCTCTGAAAGGAAGTTATGAAGAATTGCAATGTTTTGAGCCACTCCTCCATCAAAGACAGCATTTTTCATGTCAGCTTCAGAAATTCCTTGTCACTGGTAATGGGTTCTCTGATGAGCTGATAAGCTTCGTCTCTGACCACACATTTAGCAGGTGATTCTGGGATGTGAAATTGGTCCATCAAAGAGCAGTTAGAATAAAGAATACTCACATGGAGAAGGCTCACATTCTGTGGCAGCCTACCTGATTTCAACAGTCATTCCTCCCTCTATAGCCCTTCAGTCCTGCAGAATCTGAACACTCTATATCATTGGCTGTGTATCCCCAATGAATGATCTTCCTGGACTATGGGCTGTATAAATGCAAACACTTTCCAACTCTCTTCTCCTAAGGAATACAGAGAGTCACCTCTTAAGTGTCTATTGCCTGCCTCATGGATTTAGAAGGCTATAAAAAATACAGCCAGTTAAAAAAAAATTCTCGTGTCCTGTAATTGCACGTCTTCTCTCTGCATTCATTGTCTCTGCAGGACAAGCTATGTGGCTGTTTCAGGCCTGACAAACTCCCATTCAACTCATAAGACAAAATAAGCACGCCTGAATATTCCCTCTGGAGCTTTAACTGCACTGTCCAAATGCTCAGTCTGTGATTTTCTGGGTTATGAGAGACATTGCAGGCAGGCACATTGCTAATGCTCTCAGAAAATCAAAGGTTGCTTGATGGAAAAGCAGTATCTTCTTATAGAGGAGGATGATGCTTCACTGCTTTGACTAAATTAATCATGTCAGCACCTAGCAGAGAAATGAGACTACAACAGGTGTTAGAAAAGTTCAAGTTAATATATATTTGCATATATTAATTCTATATACATTGATGAACACCGTCAAAAAGCCTTCTTCTTCCTCTGCTACCTAAAGCATCTTGGTGCAGCCCTGACATCAGCAATTAACATGAGAGCTTTGAGAATCTCCTGCACTGATGCAGATAGGGGAAGATACATTCTCCTCAACCTGGGTCATTGGTAGAGAGGAGGTAGATGGTACAGCATGTCTTGAGATGATGCACGCATGGCACCTGTCTGTCCTGTAGGTATTTGCCTACACCACTCTTGCCATGAGAGAAAGAGGGCAACTGGAATGAGGGTGAAGTGCCTCATTTCCCTCTCACTTTGCCATTGAGGCTGAGAACCTATGGTTAAACTGATGGTGTTCAGGTGTGAGTGTGTGTCTAGCAGCCCTAAGCATTCTGCTCAATGTGGGTTTTCCATGGAGGCAGCCAAGGGCTTGCATGCTAAAGTGACAATAATACTCAGCATTTAAATGGATTTTTCCATCTTCTGCTCCAGTTTACTGAAGGCTCTTGCATCTCTGCCTGATGTTTCCCTGCCTGTCTCTGCAGGTTGTGCATATTCCCTATGGTCAGATGCAGCAGCATGACTTCTGTATGGGGTTCAGCAGCTGCCTGATCTCTAGTGGTCCACTGAATGTCAGAGATCTCTAACATTAATTTCTCCACAGGCTGCCTGCACATGTCAGTGATTTGCTGACCAGATTGTATCCTTGAGTCTAATCTAGTCAGAGTACTCATTGAGGTGACAAGCTCAGCATTTTTAAAAATTCATTCAGGGAACAAGGGCTTCACTGCCTGAGCCAACATTTATTGTCCTTACATGGCTTAAACTGGCTTTGAGGAGAAAGTGAGGTCTGCAGATGCTGGAGATCAAAGTTGAAACTTTATTGCTGGAACAGCACAGCAGGTCAGGCAGCATCCAGGGAACAGGAGATTCGACGTTTCGGGCACAGGCCCTTCTTCAGGATTCCTGAAGAAGGGCCTGTGCCCGAAACGTCAAATCTCCTGTTCCCTGGATGCTGCCTGACCTGCTGTGCTGTTCCAGCAATAAAGTTTCAACCTTAAACTGGCTTTGGCAACTTCATTAGCTCTATCAAACGTGTAATGTGGCAAATCATCAACTCTGGCAGTGAAACAAGTAGTACATGGAGTGAGAGAGATTGACAACTATTTATATTCCCCACTACCAGCGAGCAATAGCTTTACATATAAGTAGGCCTAAATCTCCCAGAAAAAAAACTCTCACTGACTGTCTACTCTACTTTAAAGATATCAAAATATTATTTAACTTAGTATTAAAAATCCATATAAATAGCATATCAAATTGCACAAGTTACTCTAAGTTAATTTTGTTCTATCTGGACAAAATGTACTCATGTCTAAATGCAGGACTGACTAAGGTACTGCATTCATGCTGATTTACACAAGCTGTGATTGAGACTGTCAAAAATATGACTCTAACCAGAGCTCGGTACAATGCTTAGCAAACCACTTTCTGTCAGGCTTCTTAGATAATGTATGAACTGAACAAATCCTGGTGAGATGCTGAGCATTTAAATTCACAACTCCTTTTCCTTCTGCACAGTGCCAAATGCACAGGTTGAGCTTTCACTTGAACCACATCAACATCATTGACACAGATTTTATGGTAATTAGTACTTTGCTGTTTGCAAGACCTTCCTTTGTATAAAATGCATAGAAGTCTCTGAGGATTTTAATACACTATGGTGATTACATTAAATGAACATCATTGGCTATAAAATGTTTTGAGTTGTCTTCAAGTTGTTAGAAGTACCATTTAAACGTAGGTGATTCACACTCATCTGTACATCTCTAAAACAATTGTATCTCTATCTGCAGCAGATCTCTGGAAACCGAGAAGAAAATAAGTCGTCATTGAGACCCTTTTATGACATTTATATTGAGTTGTACTGTGGAAATTTCAGGCTTTAACTGGACTCTTTTACAAAATGAAAAGCTCTACAGCGTTCCAATGTGCATCTCTGTTCTGATGCCTTCTGCTATTCCATTATGATGTTGGATTGGGGTGGACAATGTTAAAAAACACAACACCAGGTTATAGTCGAACAGGTTTATTTAGAAACACTAGCTTTCAGAGTATGTGCACATGAATGTCACACTACAGGTGACTCCACTACACTATCACTCTCACACAGATGCACACAATCACACATACACTTACTCTTACATACACACTCATATGAGCTTTCTCAGACACACACACATACACACCCCACACTTACACCCACACACAGACTTTCTCACAGGCTTACGCTGTCACACTCACGTACACACTCTACCAAGCACACACACACGCAAACACACCTCTCTCACGTGCACTCACACACATACTCATATGCACACACTCACTCACTTTCTCTCTCTCTTCCCCCTCTCCCTCACATGCACACACTCACATAAGTCTATGGGATGAATTTGGACTTGCAGAATTGTATTTGCAGATGCATTTTTTTTTGCTCAAAAAGCACACAACCTGCAGGCAATCAATGCAGGCAGTCAATCCATATAACATTATATAAATTCCTACTTTGGAGATAGAACCAGTATGATTCAAGATTGGGATACAGGCAGACTCACACCTTTAATATATTTTCTCAGTTCAGATGTCACCTTTTTTTATAAAACCTTAAATTATCTCGAGAATATGACTTAAAAGAAATCTGGGATTTACATATTAATGAACCAAAATCAGCAACCCATTCTAAAAGATGAAAAACTTAGCAGCAATCTAGGTTTGTTCAATGTATTGTTTTAACTGCATGATGCTGTGATCTTTTTCTATAAATTCTGTGTCTTATGATTCTGCCCCACTAGTTACCTGATGAAGGAGCAGTGCTCTGAAAGCTAGTATTTCCAAATAAACCTGTTGCACTGTAAGCTGGTGTTGTGATTTTTAACTTATTCCATTATAAGGAAACAATCTCCACTCTGATGATGCATATAATCATTATTGAATAATCCTCATTCTTGTAATAACACAAGACTCAGACAAATAATCATCTGCAAGAGAGAATCTAACCATCACCCTTAACATTCAATGACATTACCGTCATTGAATTCCCATATGAATGTGAGTTTACCATTGACCAGAAACTGAACTGGATCAGCCAATAAATACTGTGACCACGCAGAGCAAGTCAGTGACTGAGGATCTTGTGGCAAGTAACTCACCTGTTGATTCCCCAGTGCCTATCCACCATCTACAAGGCACAAGTCAGGAGTGTGATGGAATACTCCCCACTTGTCTGGATGACTGCAGCTCCAACAATATTCAAGAAGCTTTACACTGCAGGAAAAGGCAGCCCTCTTAATTAGCACCACGTTCACCATCTTCAGCCTTCATTCCCTTCACCATCGGAAGTAGCAGTGTGTACCACCTACAAGATGCACTGAAGCAACTCACTAAAATTCCTTGACTACGACCTTCCAAAGCCGAATGACCTATACAACCTAATCAAATGCAAGTTCCCTTCATACTGATTTGGAACCTGATTTGCCATTCCTTCACTGTCACCCTTCCCTGTGCTACATGGACTGCAACAATTCAAGAATGCAGCTCATGTAGCCCCTTCTTAGGGGTGGGCAATAAATAAAATCTGGTTTAGCCAACAACACCCACATCCCGTAAATTTAAATAAAATTTCTACAACACATTTATATATCCTTTAACCACATTAATTACAGAATTGCACACAGAGTACACATAAGTTCTGTATCTAAAAAATCTCACATGTAAAGAACACCACAGCAGTCCCATGTGATTATTAGTTCAAGTCATTTATTGTTCCTTTCCTTAATAGGGGCTAAAGTTCCATAATGAATTTGCTTTGTGCTCTCATTCATACCATTGTAACAAACAGTGTTATGCTGCCGGTTGGTAGCATTCTTTGCTCTTAGTAAGGGGGAGGGGTCAAAGTTTCACTTCTAGATTTATGAATACAAATGAAGGTTCACACTCCAGTGCAGTCTTTAAGGTGAAACTTTAAGCTCAGGATCTGTTTACCTCTTGGCTATAGGCAAAGATGTCAAGTCTGTATTTTGAAAAAGAGCAGGGGAATGATGTCGTGGTGAATAGACTTCCCTCAAGTAATATAATTATAACAGATTACCCAGTCAATATCAAACCGCTGTTAATGGGAGCTTGCTGTGTATAAATTGGCTACCGTGTTTCCTACATTATAATTGTGATTGCACTTCAAAAACAGATCTTTGGTGTGAAAGGCTATGGAATGGTCAGTGGTTATGAAAGGCACTGTAACTCTTTTGGACTTCAATAGTGTTGTATCTGATTCTTGCTGAGTTTTCATGTTGTCTTCTAATTTCAATGTTGACTCTACATTTCAATGTTATATTCTTGTTTCCAGTGTTACCTCAATGACCTCTCATCATATTTTTGTTTTTCCTGAACTATGACTTTACTCAGGAGTGTGATTGTAAGCACACAGTTTAAACCAGATTCAACCGACTCAGCTTTAAACATTATTCCCTGTTGGTTCAACTCACTTTGACTCTTATTATTCATTCTCACAATGATACTCAAACCTGATTCTGCCTCTGCTTTTTAGCACTGAATGTTTGTTCACTCAACATCTGTACAGACACCAAAACAAAACCTTTGACAAAATCATCAAGGGTATAGCTAAAACAAATAAAATCAATCACAATAACAATCTTCATACTGCACTGTTTGCTCTGAGTGCAAGTTGAAAGTTGTTGTTCTCTGTCTCATTGTCAGTATGGCAGCATGCCTTTAAAAGATGAATTTATGATACCATCACTGCATCATAGCATTTGACTGGAAAGTATAAAGAACTCAGACACCATCTTATCATGGTTCACTTGAAGCATTATACTTTGCTGGAGCATGCTCTTCCACTTATTGTTTTATTAATCATTAAGCTAATTCTACATTTTGCGCTTAAATTAGTCCCGCCACTAAAGTGACTGAAGAATAAAATATTTGGATATGATAGTCAGCTGAAATAAAAATTAAAAAAAACCAGAATAATCTGTTGGAATCTTCAATGCCACAATATCCAGATTTTTTTTTATGTTACATAAGCATCACTGCATCAGCTAAAAACAGCCCCTTGAGGCAAAATCACATACTTAGTCAGGCCTACATATGACTCCAGGCCAGATGCAATTGCTACTTAGTGGCCTCTGGGCACTGAGCCAACAATACAATTCCCAAGAGCTAATTTGAAAAAAAATCTACAAATCTATACAGCCTTTGTATTCACAGAAACCGATGGGCAGCGCAAGGGTGAGGACACTCCCTTTCTCCAGCTGAAAATACCCTCTTTGAGGCAAAATATAACCACTGTCCCAGCAGCAGCCATCTATAACAGGCTTCAATATCTTGTTGGAAAATATTTGGAAATGATTGGAAGACCATAAGTTCATAAGATATAGGGGCAGAATTGGGCCATTTGGCCCATTGAGTCTGCTCCACCATTCGATCATAGCGAATATGCTCTTCACCCCCATTTTCCAGCCTTCTCCCAATAACCCTTCAACCCATTACCAATTGAAAATCTGTCCAACTCCTCCTTAAATTTACTGACTGTCCCAGCATTCATTGCACTTTGGGATAGCGAATTCCATAGATTCACAAGCCTTTGGGAGAAGACATTACTCCTCAACTCTGTTTTAAATTTCCTCCCCCTTATCCTAAAACTATGACCTCTCATCCTAGAATGGCCCAGGAGAGAAATCATTCACTCCACATCTATTTTATCCATACCTTTTATCATCTTGAATACCTCAATTTGATCTCCCCTCATTTTTCTAAATTGCAGAGAATATAGATCTAAACTGTTCAGTCTCTCTTCATACAACTAAGCCTCTGGGGTCAACCTAGTGAACCTCCTCTGGACTCCCTCCAATGCTACATCTTTCCTCAAATAAGGGAACCAAAGTTGTTCACAATACTCCAGGTACAATCTCACCAGTGCCTTGTATAGTTGCAACAATTCTTCCTTACCTTTATGTTCTATTCCATAGCTATAAAAGCCAACATTCATTTGCTTTCTTTATTAACCGCTATAACTGCATGCTAGTTTTCTGTGCCTCATGATCTAGCCCACCCTAATCTCTCTGTACTGTAGCACCCCAAAATCTTTCCCCATTTAGATAATAGGTCACCTTCCCATTTTATTGACCAAAATGCATGATCTCACACTTATCCACGTTAAGCTCCATCTGCCACATTTTCGCCTACTCTCCTAACCTATCTATATTCATTTGTAAGGTTCTTATTTCCTCATTGCAATTTACCATCTTGCCTATTTTTGTGTCATCTGCAAATTTGAATCTAGAGCTTTCCATCCCTGTATCCAAGTCATTAATGTAGATTGTAAATAGCTAGGGTCCAAGGACCGAACTCTGTGGCACCCCACTAGTTACTTTTTGCCATCCAGAAAAAAGCCATTTATCCCAACACTCTGGCTGATGGACAGAAAACAGTCACCTATCCAAGCTAATAAATTACCCCAATTCCATATGATCCAAGCTTGTGAATTAACCTTTTGTGTGCACTTGATCAAACGCCTTCTGGAAGTCCAAATATATTACATCTACAAATCCCCATTATACACTTTACTTGTTACATCTTTGAAGAACTCTAGCAAATTAGTCAAATATGATTTACCCTTCAAAAAATCATGCTGACTCTGTTGGATGGTGTTTTGACTTTCCAAATGTCCTGACATTGCTTCCTTGACAATTGATTCTAACACTTTTCCAACAACAGATGTGAAACTAACTGGTCTGTAATTTCCCACATATTGCCTCCCTCCCTTTTTGAATAAGGGCATTATATTATACAGTCATAGAGATGTACAGCATAGAAACAGAAACTTGTCCATGCTGACCAGATGTCCTAACCTAATCTAATCCCATTTGCTAGCACTTGGCCCATATCCCTCTAAGCCCTTTCTATTCATGTATCCATCCAGATGCCTTTTAAATGTTGTAATTGTATCAGTCTCCACCACTTCCTGTGGCAGCTCATTTCATACACACATCACCCTCTGTGTGAAAAAGTTGCCCCTCAGATCCCTTTTAGATTTTTCCCCTTTAAACTGAAACCTGGACTCCCCCACCCTCGGGAAAAGGCCCTGTTCATTTATCCTACCCATAGCATTTTCCCAATTTATTTTCCCATGTCTAGGGAATTTTGGCATATTGTAACCAATGGATCCACTATCTTTGCTGCCACTTCCTTTAATTAGTGATTTTTGTGAAGATTTGTAGCTGAGGTTGTTGGTAAGTATGTAAGTTAGCTCACTGAGCTTGAAGGTTTGTTTTCAGATGTTTTATCACCATACTAGGTAACATCATCAGTGAGAGTCTCTAATAAAGTGCTGGTGGTATGTTCTGCCTCTCTATTTATATGTCTTGGTTTCTTAAGGTGGGTGATGTCATTTCCTTTTTTTCATAGGAAGGTAGTTAGGATCTAAATCAATGTGTTTATTGAAAGAGTTCCATCTACCTTCCCTTGAAAAAATGAACTGGAAATGACATCACCCACCTTAAGGAACCAAGACCTATCAATAGAGAGTTGGGACATACCAGCAGTGCTTCACCAGAACTCACTGATGATGTTACCTAGTATGGTGACAAAACATCTGAAAACTAACCTTTAAGCCCAGTGAGCTAACTTACATATTTCCTTTAACTCCCTAGGATGTAGACCATCAGGCTTGGGGAATTTGTCTGCCCTCAATCCTAATAGTTTGCTGAGCATCTTTTCCCTATCAATGTTGATTGTTCTAAGTTGTACCCTTTCTATGGCCAGGGCATATGCCCGAAACGTCGATTCTCCTGTTCCCTGGATGCTGCCTGACCTGCTGCGCTTTTCCAGCAACACATTTTCACCCCTTTCTATGGCCTCTGACTCGCCCATTCCAAAAGGAGTGGTACTGTTGTCCACCACTGCGAAAACTGAAGCAAAGCATTGATTTAGCATCTCTGCCACTTCAGTAGTCCCCACTACTAACTCTATGGTTTCATCTTCTAAGGGACCAACATTCACCTCAGCAATATCGTCCCTTTTATAGAAGCTATAGAAGCTTTTGCTATACTTTTTGATATTTTGTGCTAGTTTTCTTTTGTGATTCACCTTTGCTTTTTTAATCAATTTTTTAGTACCTCATTGTTTATGTTTGAAAGTTTACCAATCTCTCAACCAGCCACTGGCCTTTGCAATATGGTATATCTTAGTTTTCTACTTTATATTGTCCTTGATGTCTTTTTTTGGCCATGGATTTTTTTTTTTACCCTCTTTACAATCTTTCCTCCTCACTGGGATATGTTTTAGTTGTGAGGAATTGAGTAGCTCCTTAAACAACTGCCACTGATCAACCACTGTCTTACCTTTTAGCCTTCCTTCCCAATCTACTTGGCCAAATCTGTGCTTATGCCTATGCAATTTAATTTGTTTAACTCCAGAACACTAGTGTGGACACTCCATTTTTTCACCCCCAAACTGAATTTTGCATTCTATCATACTATGGTCACTACTCCCTCAAGGAGGATCCTTAACTATGGTGTCATAAATTAATCTCCCTTCATGATACAATATCAAATCCAGAGTAGCCTACTCTCTGGTTGGTTCCATAACATACTGCTCCAAGAAACAATCTCTAATACATTTAATGAACTCTGCCTCCAGCCTACCCTGTTAATTTGTTTCTTCCACTCTATGTGTATGTTAAAATCATCCATGATTATTGCCATACCGTTCTTGTAAGCCTTTAGTATTTTCTGGTTTATACTGTGCCCCACTACAGAAGCACTGCTGGGAACCTATAGGTTACTCCTATCAAGTACTTCTTCCCTTTGCTATTTCTTATTTCTACCCAGACTGATTGCACATCTTGACTTCCCGTGCTGATGTCATTTCTTATTACAACACTGATCCCTTCCTTCACCAGCAAGGAGTGAGGGACCAATCAGACAACAATTTTGTGTGGATAGGCATCTCTAGAGCATGAGTGAAGCAGATGGATTTTCACACCAAT
Organism: Chiloscyllium plagiosum; assembly: GCF_037043375.1. Lineage (NCBI taxonomy): Eukaryota > Metazoa > Chordata > Chondrichthyes > Orectolobiformes > Hemiscylliidae > Chiloscyllium > Chiloscyllium plagiosum. The sequence goes on along the minus strand of NW_028270175.1, from coordinate 32,910,309 downwards.
CATTACATGGTTGCCGTTAGACCAACGTTTTAAACTCATTCTTTCAGAAAATTAATTCAAATTTCACCATTTGCTATTGGAGCCAATGAGCCCAGCGTAATTGCCAAGCCTTCTGGGTTGCTAGTCCAGTGACAGTCCCACTATTCCTAGGATAGGGCACTAACCACCAAGTAAATAGAGCTAATTTCTTTTTGATTCAAACGTAATTTTTTTTAGAAGACAAAAGCAATCTCTAAAATTAATTTAGTTAAAACAAAAAATAAAAAAATAGCTGCAATTCCACTTTTAAGCTGAGACACAAGAGAGCTGGAAAGCTAGTAAAATCTGTTCATCATTGTTAATGCATCATTACAACCTTTCTCAGGACAACCTTTGTTACTGAGGAGCAACAGTTATACACTATATTGTCACAAGTCAATGATGGCTATTAATTTACACTGACGAATGACATGGACCAAGTTTTTTGAAAGCAGTGACAGCACTAGCAAAACCGCTATCAGGAGTTGGATACCCCGACTGAATTTTATAAATAAAGATTCACAGGATGTCGGCTTCGCTGGCAATGCAGCATTTGTTGCCTGTCCCTATTTGCCCTTGAAAAGGTGGTGGTGATGTACCTTCTTGAACTACAGCAGCCGATGTGCTGTAGGTTGACCCACAATACCCTTTGGATGGGATTTCCGGGACTTTGACCCAGCGACAGTGAAGGAACAGAGATATTTTTCCAAGTCAGGATGGTGAATGGCTTGCACATGCTGGCGTTCCCTTGTATCTACTGCCCTTCTCATTCTAGATGGAAGTGATTGTGGATTTGGAATGTGCTGTCTCAGGATCTTTTGTAAATATCTGGAGTGCACCTTGAAAATCATACACACTGCTGCTACTGTGCGTCAGTGTTGGAGGGAGTGAATGTTTGTGGATATGGTGCCAATCAAGCTTTGAGTGTTGTTGGAGGTGCACCCATCCAGGCAGATGGGAAGGATTTTATCACACTTCTAACTTGTTCCTTGTAGGTAATGGACAGGCTTTGTAAGTCAGGAGTCAAGTTACTATTCATAGGATTCCTAGCATCTGACCTGCACCTGCAGTCATTGTGTTTATGTGGCAGGTCCAGTTGAGTTTCTGGTCAATGGTAACCCACAGGTTGTTGATAGTGAGGGATTCAGTGATAGAAACACCATTGAATGGCAAGGGGTGGTGGTTAGATAATCTCTTACTGGAGATGGTCATTGTCTGTCATTTGTATAGTTCAATTGTTACTTGCCACTTGTCAGCTCAAACCTGGATATTATTGCAATTGGATGTGGACGGCTTCAGTATCTGAGGAGTCATGAATGGTGCTGAACATTGCGCAATCATTGGTGAGCATCCCACGTCTGGCCTTATGATGGTAAGGAGGTCATTGATGAAGCAGCTAAAGATAGTTATGCTTCGGACATTATTCTGAAGAACTCTTGCAGTAATGTCTTGGAGCTGAAATGACTGACCTCTAACAACCAAAATCATCTTCCTATGTGCCATATATGACTCCAACCAGCAGAGAGTTTGCCCCATGATACTTATTATTTCCAGTTTTGCTAGGACTCCTTGATACCACACTCAGCCGAATGCAGCCTTGATGCCAAAGGCTGTTCCTCTAACTTCATCTTGGGAATTCAGCTCTTTTGTCCATGGATTAAAGTTTGCTCACTGAGCTGGAAGGTTTGTTTTCAGATGTTTCATCACCATACTAGGTAACATCATCAGTGAGCCTCCAGTAAAGCACTGGTGGTATGGTCCACTTTTTATTTATATGTTTAGGTTTCCTTGGGTTGGTGATGCCATTTCTGCATCCAGAAACTGGAGCCACTCTGCCTTACATCAAAGACATCTCGGAAATAACTGCCAGACTACTCAGACCCCTTGGCATCATGGTAGCCCACAAACCCACCAACACACTGAAACAGCAGCTAATGAACTTATACAGACAACAAGCAAAACTAATGTCATTTACAAAATACTTTGCAAGAACTGTAACCAACACTACATTGGACAAACAGGCAGAAAACTAGTCACCAGAATACATGAACATCAACTAGCCACAAAACGACATGACCCTCTTTCACTAGTATCCTTACATACGGATGAGAAAGGGCACCATTTCAACTGGGACAACACATCCATCCTCGGACAAGCCAAACAGAGAGATGCATGAGAATTCCTAGAAGCATGGCATTCCAACTGGAACTCTATCAACAAACGCATTGACTTGGATTCCATTTACCACCACCTGAGAAAAAGAACAGGAAATGACATCACCACAGAAAATGACATCACCAAACCAAAGAAATCTAAACACTTAAATAAAAAGAGGGCCATACCACCAGTGCTTCACCGGAGGTTCACTGATGATGTTACCTGGTCCGAAAACAAAACTTCCAGATCAGCGAACAAACTTACATCCAGAATCTCAACCTGAGCTACAAATCTTGGCAAAACTCTTTTGCTCATATTTGCACCAAGGTTGTACTGAGGTCAAGAGTTGAGTAGCCCTGACAAAACCCAAACTGGACATTATTGGTGAGGGTATTGGTAAATAGGTATTGCTTAATAGCATTGCTGATGGCACCTTGCAGCATTTTACTGATGATTAAGAGTAGACTGATGGCACAGCAATTGGCCAGATTGAATTTGTCATCCTTTTCGTGTACAGGACATTACAGGGTGATTTTCCTCATTGTCAGGTAGACGCTAGTGTTGTAACTGCATTGGACGAGCTTGGCTAAGAGAACAGCAAGTTCAGGAGCATAAATCTTCAGTACTATTGTCAGAATGTTGCCAGGGCCCATAGCTTTTGCATTATCCAGTGCCTCCAATCATTTCCTAATATCATGTTGGAATGATTTAAATTGGCTGAAGACTGGTATCTGTGATGTTGGGAACCACCAGAGGAGGCCTGGATGGATTATCTACTCAGCACCGCTGGCTGAAGATTGCTGCAAAAACTTCAGCTTTATCTTTTGCACTTCCATCATTGAGGATGACGATTTTGTAGAGTTTGCTTCTGCAGTGAGTTGTATAGATGGCCACCATCATTCGCAACTGGACACTTAGATCTGATCCATTGGTTATGCAATTGCTTAGATCTGTCTATCGATTTCTGTTTATGCTGTTTGACATCCTGATTTTTAGATGTGCTTGGTGCTGCCCCTGAATGCACTACTGCACTCTCCATTGAACCAGGTTGGATTGTCTAGCGTGATGGCAATAGTTGAGTGAAGCATGTGCCAGGCTGTGCGATTGCAGATTATGGCTAAAGTCCAATTCTACTGCTGCTGATGGCCCACAGTACCAATTGGATGCCCAGACTTGAGCTGCTAGATCTGTTTAAAGTCTTTTCCATTTAGCACAGTGACAGTGCCACACAACACAATGGAGGGTATTCTCAATAAGAAGGTGGGAGTCTGTCTCTACAAGGACTGCGCAGTGGTCACTCTTACTGATGCTGTCATGGACAGATGCGTCTGCAGCTGGCAGTTTGATAAGGATTAGGTCAAATATGTTTTTCCCTCTTGTTGGCTCCCTTCACAAAATCTTACCTCCTGCAATACTACAACCCTAGGGAAGTCGCAATTCTCAAAGAAGATACATTACCAAAAGGCTTAGTCTTGTCCTTTGCAAGATGAAAAAAAGTTGTTTTTGATTTAAAATCTCTGTCATATGCATAAGTCAACCATTCCAATAGTGAATGTGAGACATTAGATCTGGTATTTGGCATCATGCTGTTTCACAAATACTTATTTGGCAAGATAATCACCGCTCAAACAGATCATAAGCCACAAAAGCTCATCAATTACAAACCACTAATGAGTGCATTACCACTTTTGCTGTGAATAATTGCCAACATTCACGTATATAACTTTGATGTGAGATATAAACCAGAACAAATTGCACCCAACACCCTGAACAAGTTAACCAACTCACACAAAGACCAAGATCTGCCTCTTGATCTACACATTGATGCTCTTGATGATGAAGTTGAAGACATTCTCAAGGTTGATTTCTTAAACATTGGCCAGAGCCAATGTGAACCGTTACAGTTGGCAACTGTCAAAGAGAAGCAACTAACAGATTTGCAAATGCTCATTATCCAGAGATGGTCTGACAGTGTTAAAGAAGTACCTGAGAACATTTTCTTTATTATGGCCACACAGGAATGAACTTGTCATTTTCTCAGCAAAAAAGACTGAATACCAGAGCATTATATCAAGATATCATGCCCGTGTTACCCCATCTCTTGGATTTTGAATGCACAAGACAACTAATGTTTGAGTTGTTGTACTGGTAAGGGGTGAATCAGAATATTCAATGAATGCATGTGATTCATGCCAAATGTATCAACCCTAGCAGTAGAGGGAGCCTCTCCTTATACAGGATGTTTCATCCATGCCTTGAATAAGCCTAACGACAGACCTAATCACAATGCATTGTAAAGATTATATCCTTATCAATGATTGCTTTCCTAAATTTCCAACTGCTTAAATGCTTAGCAGCACAAGTGTGATTGGCATAATAAACACTATTTTCAGTTTATTCAGTATCTTGGATCAGATATTTTCTATTATGGACCGACCACTCATTTCAAGTCATAATTGCAAAGCGGATCATGGCTATATCTCATCTTCTCTTCACGTTCAGTTGGTCGAGTGGAATCTATGACTTACAGACGCAGCCATTTGATCTATTGTGTCCGTGCCAATCAGCAAAGATCTGATTACATTAATCCCATTTTCCAGCTTTTGGCCAATAGCCCTGGAAGCTGTGGCAACGCAAGTGAATATCTAAAAACTGCTTCAGTGTTTCAAGAATTTCTGACACAAGCACCCTTTCAGGCAGTGGGTTCCACACCCCCATCATTCTCTCAGTGAAAAAGACATTTCTCATTTCTCCTCTTAGCCTTCTACCTCTCATCTTTAATCTATAGCTCTTGGTTATTGGCCCGTTTACTAATAGAAAAAGTGTCTCCTTATCCACCATACCTATGGCTTTCATTATTTACACACCTCTGTCAGACTCCCTCTCAACCTTTCTGCTCAAAGGAAAACATCCCAGCTTATCCAGTCTTTCTTCATAGTTCGGAATCTCCAGTCTAGACAGCATCCTGGTAAATCTTCTCTGCACCTTCTTCCAAGTGCAGTCACATCTCTCCTGTAATGAGGATCCCAAACTTGCACACAATACTCTAGCTGTGGTCTAGACGTTATTTTATACAGTTCCACCATAATCTCCTTCCTCTTGTTTTCAATGCCTCAGCTAATAAAGACAACTATCTCTTACAACCTTCTTAATACCTTATCTACCTGCCTGCTACCTTTAGGGAACTGTGGTTATGTACACCGAGGTTCCTCTGATTTTCAGTATTTTCTAGAGTCCTAACATTCATAATGTAATCTCTTACCTTGTTAGCCCTCCCAAGTGGATTACCTCACACTTTATTGGATTGAGTTCCATTTGTCACTGTTCTCCCCACCTGAGCAGTGTATTATTATTCTCCTTCAGTTTCCAGTTATACTTCTCACTATTTGCCAACTGAACAATTATTGTGTTATCCAAAAGTTTTTGATCGTGACCCCTATACTTAAGTCAAAATCATTAACACACACCACAAACACACACCACAAACAGCAAGGAATGCATGACCTAGCCCTGCAGAGTTCACTGGAAACAGACGTCCAGTCACGGAAACAGACCTAACCCATCAACCTCTGCTTCTTGCTTCTCAGCCAATCCTGGATGCAATATGTCATTTTGTCTTGATCCCATGCTCTCTCAATTTCTTACTGGCCTGCCATGAGGAACTTTATCAAAAGCCTTGCTAAAGTTGATGTAGACCACATGAAATACACTACTCTTATCAACACTCTTAGTTATCTCCTCAAAATATTCAATAAAATTTGTAAAATACAACCTTTCCCTTAACAGCGGATATACTGACTACCCTGTGTCTCTCCAGGTGCAGTTGTATTTTGTTACCCAGAAATCTACTCTTGATTCATTCACTGGATAAGGGCATCATTGGCTAGGACAGCATTTATTGCCCATCCCTAATTGTCCATTGGGCAGTTAAGAGTCATCCACATTGCTGTGGGTATGGGGTCACATGGAGGCCAGACCAGGTAAGCATGGCAGTTTCCTTCCATGGAGGACATTAGTGAACCAGTTGGGTTTTTCTCCAACATAGTGATCATTAGACTCTTAATTACAGATTTTTATTGAATTCAAATTCCACCATCTGCCGTGGCAGGATTCGAACTCAGGTTCCCAGAACGGTACCCAGATCTCTGGATTAACAATCCAACACTAATACCACATGGCCATTAACTTCTCATAAATTCCCCACCTCTGAGGTTAGACTGACTAGCCTGTAGTTTCCTGGTCTACTCCTTCCTTGCTTTTTAACAATGCGACAATGTTAGCAGTCCCTAGTCTTTTGTGACCAGAGACGATTTGAAAATTACTGCCAGAGACACTCATTATCTCTTCTCTTGCCTCTCTCATCAGTATGGGTTATATTGTCACAAAGCTTGGCATAGTATGGTACATACTGTCAGATGAATGATTAATAAGTGCTGAACAAAATAAGATTTTATTATTGCATTGCTGCATCTTCATGTAACACTAATGGAGAAAGGATGGGCATCTCAGCACTGCTTACATTTGGAAGGCAAGCATCAAATGATGTTGTTTCTCAACTAATTATTTAACCATTCCAAGATATATGCCATTCTTCTTCAAAGACAGAAGATAATGAAAGGGATACACAATGAATGAGCAGTTAGAGAACTATCAAAACTGCATACTGGGCTGAGAGTATGAGTTAGAAATCTAAATCCAAATACAAAATATCAAACAAATTCACTAAACAACATGGCGCTATATTGCAAAAAAACCAGAAGCCAGTTCAAATCAATGTAGTACTCACTAATTATGCATGAAGAAAGTGATGATGAACTCTCTAATGATGATACATTTGTGGTGATGTTCAGTGACAACAGCCAGAAGCAAGACATAAAGATTGTTAAACAACAGTAACTGATAAAAACATGTGCCTTTCCACATGTGTATAGCATCACCAAATCATAATGAGTTGTAAAACTTTCAACAAATTACCCTGAAATTTTAAATATTCGTGTTATAAACTCTGTTTTTCTGCTCATTTAGTTATTGACAACACATATCCATGTATAGTTATGTACACCTATTTGGGGTAATTTTCTTGTTGAAAAATGCTCATGTTTTACTATGTCTCACGGCAGTATGTCAGTATGCCTTTAAGAGGAAGGCTCACGAAGGCATCACTGCACCAAAGGGAGTATAAAGTGACCTGAGTGTATAAAGATCACTTAAAACATGAAACTCTACTTAAAGCATGCTCCTCTGTTGTAACTTGTCAGCTTAATATTAAACTACACATTTAGTTGTCTGAGGAATGCAATGTTTGTGTATAATAGTTAGCTGTAATAAATGCCTGTTGGAGTCTTCAATGCCACAAAATTCCCTCCCAGTTTCTTATGCTGCATCAGGTAAAAACTCGCACAAGTGCTGTTTTATAAAACCAGGAACATTACATGAGAAGTGCGTAAGGTGTTATTAGAATGTTCCACTTAAGATAATATGTTCTAATTGCTTCGAGAAGGTTGCTCAAAGCTAATTGCTGCTTTTGCATAAGTTTCTTTATAGCTTGACAGCTGCTTTTAAACCTTTATCTCCTTGAAAGATTAAACAAAGCTGGTGTACTTTGTAGATCGACAGAGAACTTAGCTTCTGGGGAAGCACGATCCCTGGATTTGATGGATTGAGTCAGATGCAAGACTTTTCCAGATAAGAGTCAATGGAGGCTGATATCCCTTAGGATTTCACTATAAAATGATTGGTTGCTGAAATTTTCAATTTGTCATTTTTGCGGCATATTCCTCCTCATGAAGTAAACGTTGACAAGAGTGCTAAATTGGGAGTTGAGACTCCCCACAAAAGAGTCCTTGCCTCTTTGACTCAACTAAGTCCTGCCATATCAGTGGAGATTACTACATCACAAATGACACAGCTAAGTGGGTCTTACTGATAGGTTCCAGACTATGAAAGCATTAAATATTTTGGAAATAAATGAATTTTCCTTCCCTTGCGCAGGAGCCGTAATATTGTGTGACAGATTGGATGAAGTATCCCCACAAAAGCAGGAGCTCACTGGAGGTTCCAAACAAGGAGTTATTGTGAATGTCCCAGAACATCCTTCACATCATGTACTGCTGATTTATCAACCATACTCATCCTCTGATGAGGTCATTAATCTGTAGTGCAACAATAAACAACTTATTAAATCCAATTGCTGTAAGTACACAAGCTTATTGTTTAAACTGCAAAAATAAAGCTCCTTCTGGGCAATGAAACTGAGACTTCACCAGAACCTTTCAAGTATTTTCTGAAATTGGATCCTTAAAGTTACTGCTAGGCTGTAGTTACTGATCCACCTAGTCTCTAGTGGAGCAGCTCTCATATATCACAATCCTGTCATACAAATTTATAGATTACAATAATATGTCTCACTCTAAGTTGTGTAAATATAGTTGTTGAGGGTTTTCCCATTAAAATCTTCTTTAAGTGTGGCCTCCCCCGAGATGGTTCCATTTCTCTACTGCTGATCACTTTGATATTTGTATGGGAATGAACACATTCTTACAAACATAATAATACCCTTTGAATCATTTAAATAATTGCTCTGACAGAGCAATATTGGCACCATCATCTCCCAGTACAGGTCATTCTGTTATAATGTGCATTTCGTCAACATGAATCTGCTGTAACAAGATTGATGAATTGGCGTTGCTGTTTCTACAGCACAAACATTTAAAATGTGTGTTGGCTATAACACGATTACATTGCCAAAACTTGAAGCACTGTTTCTAAAGCACATTTTTTCTATAATGCATGGTTACACAAAAACGCAACCATCAAGTTATAGAAGAATTGACTGTATATGTAGGCAGATGGTTAACTCACAAACAGAAAGCAATATATCACTTCTGGTAACATGAGTCAAAATATAGCTAAATGTGGAAGGGGAAAGATTTAAAAGACACAAGAGGCAACTTTTTCTTGCAAAGGGCAGTGCCTGTACAGAATGAGTTACCAGGGGAATTATTGGAAGCTGGTACAAGTACAACATCTAAAAGGCATCTGGATGGGCACATGAATAGAATGGGTTTGGAGAGATAAGTGCTAAATGCTGGCAAATGGGATTAGATTAGTTTAGGATATGTGGTCAGCATGGACAAGTTGGACCAAAAGGTCTGTTTCCATGCTGCATATCTCCATGACTCTATTGACTCTAATCCAAGGTTAAATGCAAACACAATATTCCGAGGACTAGTTGGACAGTTCCATGATGAAGAAACAAAGATTTGAACCACAGACATACTATTCTTTAACAACTAGAATGCAAATTAGCATTAACACATACTTCCTTGTGTGAACAGATACCATGAGCAGAAATCTATACTTTTTCTGGGAGCAGGAAGCAAAGTAGGCAGATGAATGTAATTGGTGAGGAGACAAAAATGCTGGCTGGTTTTGCAATTAAATCCTCTGAACTTTAAATACGGGTTGAGCTTCCCAACGGCAAGTTTTGGGAATCCTTCCCAACACTTGCCGACTCGCCAGCACCAAGCTCCCCTTCCGAATTAACTTTCCGAGAATGAGCAATAAATGCTTTCTAATTCCTGACTGTATAACAGAGGCAATGCAGCAGGTGAGGTACTGTGCTTGCTGGACTTTGAAGTGAGTAGCCTCTGCTTTGTCCTCAAGAATGGCTTGTCTGGATATTTTCTAATGAACCTGTTCAGAGATATCATTGCACATTTCTGGAGAAGTGGGACTGAACCAGAGACTCCTAGTTAGTGGTAGTGACATTACCAGTGCAGCGCCTCGATGATCACTTACTTCCATGTCTGTCCATTGCCTACATCTGCATGTAGTTCTGTTCATTTGTTGCTAACACTCTACACTATGCTTTCTTCTTCCTATTGAGTTGACTATTCCAATACTGTCCTGTCCATCTTCTAGCAGTTTTAAAAGGGAGAAGAACAGATAAAGGAAGCACATGGTGAGGATAGTGTAGGAGAGAGAGAGAGAGAGAGAGAGAGAACCTGCACAGTTACTGCCTTTGCTGTTTTGAATTCATGTGTCGCTGGACATCGGAGTGCATCTGGGAAAATTAACAAACAGTGAAATACACAACTTACCTTGGAGGAACCAGTTTGGGTGAAGTTCACAGCACAGAATCAGTTAAGTTAATTATTGTTTTAAGTGTGTCCAATAGAAAGACTGCAGTAGTGAGTAGAGTGGATTCTTTCTTGATTATATGTTTATGGAGATATGTCTCTTGATTAAAATTAAAATGTAAGCCATAACTATTAATTTAACCTGGGGCAGTGTTTTGTAGAGGAATAAGACGGTGTTATTTTCTGGGTCTGTAGATTGTGAAGGAGCAAAAATGGCCTTTGCAGTGATATGTACTTCTTGTCAGCTGTGGGAGTTTAAAGAGAGTTTAAGGGTTACTGCGGATTATATCTGCTATAAATTCTGTTGGATGCGAATCTTATCAGATTGAATGGATTGGTTGGAGAGACAGTTAGAAGTGATGTGGAATTTGCAACAGCAACAGTATATGATGGATGGCAGTTATAGGAAGAGGGGAAAGTCCCAGATACAGTCACACAGATGGGATAACTCCAGGAAAGGTAAGAGAAGTATGCACCTAGGGCAGGAGTCTTTTGTGGATATACCCATTTCAAACGGGCATGCTGTTTTGGAAAATGTAGGGGGTGATGGATTCTCAGGGGAACGTAGCACAAACAGCCAAGTTTCTGGTATTGAGACTGACTCTAATGCAACGAGAGATACGTTGGCTTCCAATTGTGTTAGGGGACTCTCTAGTCTGAAGTACAGACAGACGTTTCCGTGACCAGCAGCGAAAAAGCAGAATGATGTGTTGATTCTCTGGTGCCAGGATCAAGGATGTCTCAGAGAGAGTGCAGAATGTTCTCATGGGGGAGGGAGGCCAGCAAGAGGTCATTATTCACATTGGAACCAATGACATAGGAAGGGAACAGGTTAAGATTCTGAAGGGAGATTACAGAGACTTAGGCAGAAATTTAAAAAGGAGATCCTTGACAGTAGTAATATCTGGATCACTCCCGGTGCTACGAGCTGGTGAGGGCATGAATAGGAGGATAGAGCAGATGAATGCATGGCTGAGGAGCTGATGTATGGGAGAAGGATTCACATTTTTGGATCATTGGAATCTCTTTTTGGGTAGAAGTGACCTGTACAAGAAGGACGGATTGCACCTAAATTGGAATGGGACTAATATACTGGCAGGGAAATTTGCTCAAGCTGCTCAGGAGGATTTAGACTGGTAAGGTGGGGTTGGGGGGAGTGGGGGAGGGGAAGGTGGGGGAGGCATGGAGATAGTGAGGAAAGAGATTAATCTGAGACTGGTACAGCTGAGAACAGAAGTACAAAAGTAAGTCAAACAGTCAGGGCAGGCAGGGACAAGGTAGGACTAATAAGTTAAACTGCATTTATTTCAATGCAGTGGCCTAACAGAGAAGGCAGATGAACTCAGGACATGGTTAGGAACATGGAACTGGGATATAATAGCAATTACAGAAACATGGCTCAGGGATGGGCAGGACTGGCAGCTTAATGTTCCAGGATACAAATGCTACAGGAAGGAAAGAAGGGGAGGAAAGAGAGGACGGGGAGTGGCATTTTTGATAAGGGATAACACTACAGCTGTGCTGAGGGAGGATATTCCCGGAAATACATCCAGGGAAGTTATTTGGGTGGAACTGAGAAATAAGAAAGGGATGATCACCTTATTGGGATTGTATTATAAACCACCTAATAGTCAGAGGGAAATTAAGAAACAAACTTGTAACGAGATCTCAGCTATCTGTAAGAATAATAGGGTGATTATGGTAGGGGATTTTAACTTTCCAAACATAGACTGGGACTGCCATAGTGTTGAAGGTTTAGATGGAGAGGAATTTCTTAAGTGCATACAAGACAATTTTCTGATTCAGTATGTGGATGTACCCACTAGAAAAGGTGCAAAACTTGACCTACTCTTGAGAAATAAGGCAGGGCAGGTGACTGAGGTGTCAGTGGGGGAGCACTTTGGGGCCAGAGACCATAATTCTATTCATTTTAAAATAGTGATGGAAAAGGATAGACCAGATCTAAAAGTTTAAGTTCTAATTTGGAGAAAGGTCAATTTTGATGGTATTAGGCAAGAACTTTCGAAAGCTGATTGGAGGCAGATGTTCGCAGGTAAAGGAATGGCTGGAAAATGGGAAGCCTTCAGAAATGAGATAATGAGAATCCAGAAAAAATATATTCCTGTCAGGGTGAAAGAAAAGGCTGGTAGGTGTAGGGAATGCTGGATGACTAGAGAAAATGAGAGTTTGGTTAAGAAAAAGAAGGAAGCATATGTAAGGTGTAGACAGGATAGATCGAGTGAATCATTAGAAGAGTATAAAGGAAGTAAGAGAATACTTAAGAGGGAAATCAGGAGGCATGAGATAGCTTTGGCAAATAGAATTAAGGAGAATCCAAAGGGTTTTTACAAATACATTAAGGACAAAAGGGTAACTAAGGAGAGAATACGGCCCCTTCAAAATCAGCAAGGTGGCCTTTGTGTGGAGCTGCAGAAAATGGGGGGGATACTAAATGAGTATTTTGCATCAGTATTTATTGTGGAAAAGGATATGGAAGATATAGATGTAGGGAAATAGATGGTGATATCTTCCAAAATGTCCATATTACAGAGGAGGAAGTGCTGGATGTCTTGAAACGCATAAAGGTGGATAAATCCCCAGGACCTGATCAGGTGTACCTAGAACTCTGTGGGAAGCTAGAGAAGTGATTGCTGGGCCTCATGCTGAGATACTTGTATCATCGATAGTCACAGATGAGGTGCTGGAAGACTGGAGGTTAGCTAACGTGGCACCACTGTTTAAGAAGGGTGGTAAGGACAAGCCAGGGAACTATAGACCAGTGAGCCTGACATTGGTGGTGGGGCAAGTTGTTGGAGGGAGTCCTGAGGGACAGGATGTACATATATTTGGAAAGACAAGGACTGATTAAGGATAGTCAGCATGGCTTTGTGCATGGGAAATCATGTCTCACAAACTTGATTGAGTTTTTTGAAGAAGTAACAAAGAGGATTGATGAGGGCAGAGCAGTAGATGTGATCTATGTGGACTTCAGTAAGGTGTTCGACAAGGTTCCCCATGGGAGACTGGTTAGCAAGGTTAGATCAGATGGAATACAGGGAGAACTAGCCATTTGGATACAGAACTGGCTCAAAGGTAGAAACAGAGGGTGGTGATGGAGGGTTGTTTTTCAGACTGGAGGCGCGTGACCAGTGGAGTGCCACAAGGATCAGTGCTGGGCCCTCTACTTTTTGTCATTTACATAAATGATTTGTTTGCGAGCATAAGAGGTGTAGTTAGTAAGTTTGCAGATGATATCAAAATTGGAAGTGTAGTGGACAGCGAAGAGAGTTACCTCAGATTACAACGGGATCTTGACCAGATGGGCCAATGGGCTGGGAAGTAGCAGATGGAGTTTAATTTAGATAAATATGAGGTGCTGCATTTTGGAAAAGCAAAACTTAACAGGACTTATACATTTAATGGTAAGGTCCTAGGGAGTGTTGCTGAAGAAAGAGACCTTGGAGTGCAGGTTCATAGCTCCTTGAAAGTGGAGCCGCAGGTAGATAGGATAGTGAAGAAGACGTTTGGTATGCTTTCCTTTATTGGTCAGAGTATTGAGTACAGGAGTTGGGAGGTCATGTTGCGGCTGTACAGGACATTGGTTAGGCCACTGTTGGAATATTGCGTGCAATTCTGGTCTCCTTCCTATCGGAAAGATGTTGTGAAACTTGAAAGGGTTCAGAAAAGATTTACAAGGATGTTGCCAGGGTTGGAGGATTTGAGTTGTAGGGAGAGGCTGAATAGGCTGGGGCTGTTTTCCTTGGAATGTCAGAGGCTGAGGGGAGACCTTACAGAGGTTTACAAAATTATGAGGAGCATGGATAGGGTAAATAGGCCAAATCTTTTCCCTGGGGTGAGGGAGTCCAGAACTAGAGGGCATAGGTTTTGGGTGAGAGGGGAAAGATATAAAAGAGACCTAAGGGGTAACATTTTCATACAGAGGGTGGTACGTGTATGGAATGAGCTGCCAGAGGAAGTGGTGGGGGCTGGTACAATTGCAACATTTAAGAGGTATTTGGATGGGTATATGAGTAGGAAGGGGTTGGACTAGATTGGGTTGGGATATCTGGTCGGCATGGATGGGTTGGACCGAAGGGTCTGTTTCCATGCCATACATCTCTATGAGTCTACCTCCCATCCTCCATAAACTTACAATTATTTAACACTTTCTGGCCACCTCCTAATTTGCTTAAATTCCTGTTCACCTGTTATGTGTTTGAAAAATTAGATCGGCTTCTGATTAAGCAACAGCTCTATTTTAAAATTCTTATTTTTGATTTCAAATCTACTCATGGTCATGTCTCTTTGTATGCCCATAACATATTCCAGATCTGGCCTATTGTACAGTCCTGTTTTTTATAGGCATGGTGGCTCAGTGGTTAGCACTGCTGCCTCACAGCACTCTGGACCCAGGATTAATTCCAAGTTTGGATGACTATCTGCCTGGAGCTTTCACGTTCTCTTCTTGTCTGTGTGGGTTGCCTTTGGGTGCTCCAGTTTCCTCCCACAGTCCAAAGATGTGCAGTCTGGGTGGATTAGCCATGGGAAATACAGGGTTATTGGGACAGGTAGGAGGTTGGATCCAGGTGGAATGTTCTCTGGACAGTGTGGACCGCCTGCTTCCACACTGTTAGAATTCTATAATTAATTGCTCCAATATTAGCTGCCTAGACCCTAAACTCTGGAATTGTCTCCTTAAATCTCTCCACCTCTCTCTTTTCTCCTTAAAACCTCCCTATTTGCCCAACCAAACATAATTAACATTTTCACTTTGTGGAAACCCTGATTCCTCAAAATTAACAGATCACCTTTTGTGAGCTTTGAACCAAATGAAAAAGCCTGGCTAAGAACAGCCTGTGTGCCGATCTCTAAGAAGAAAGCTTTAGAAACTACCAGAGAGGAAATTTTGAGAGGGAAGACAAAGGGACATGCTGAATATTGTTATGATGAAGGCAAGTACTACTGATCTACCTGCATAAGACAACATCAACCATCCAACTGCAGAAATCATTGCCATAACTGGATCTGACTGCAAGGGTTAAGCTCTTTGCTTCATCAAAGAACTCAACAATTGGCTCCAACAATATACTAACAATAGACAGAGATTCTTTTTCTTTTAAGTATTAAGCCTTAGCTATATTTGTTTTAATCTTGGTATCTGTAATATTTAGTTAATTCCTTTATCTCTTTATTCATAACAGCTCTTTAGTAACAGCTTAAAACAACTCAACAGTTAACCTACTTAAATAAAACCTTGGCTGCTGGTTTGCTTTAGTTTGAATCATTAAAACGTAAAAGTAGAGCTATAATAGTCTATAGTTCACTGAACATGTGGTTGTCGTGGTGACAAGACAATTTACGACGTTAAAGGCACTATATAAATACAATATCCTTTATGTAGTGAAAGTTTCCAAGCCACTCCAGAGAAGCAATTATCAAAGTAAAAATTACACTAAGTCACACTAGGAGGCTTTAGGACAGATGACAGAAAGTTTGGCCAAAGAGATAGGTTTTAAGAAGCACTTGAAGGAAAGGCAATGGTGGAGAACGACAAATATGGAGAAATTTGGGGAGAGGATTCCAGAGTTAAGGAATTCAATTGAATATGTGACCTTTGATGATGATGGGGAAGCTTTGGAGCCCAAAAATGGAAGAATATTTGGTATTCAGCAAGTAACACAGAAGGCAGATGCAAACAACGCTTTAGGGTTTCATTTGAACTATCTTCCATTGACTGCTTTTAGCATTTTTTTCAGATTCTCATTGGCTTTTTCACATATTTATTTCAGATGTTTAGTAACTTGCATTAATGATAGAATTGTGTTCAACATTAATGGAGAAGTATCATTTCAATGTAATTTAACAGTCAATCTAGGAAACAGGCTCAGTGGAGAGATTGGAAAGCAGACAGCACTATTGCAGCAAAAATGCTAATTATATGGATTATTTTGGAAAGTATTATATAATGTATTCTTTACAGTAATCTGAAATATGACACACAGTAGAATGCTTGAGGGAGCTCTGGTTTCTGTAAAGTTCTTTGTCTCATGTTTGGTTTGTTACAGACTAATTGATAAGATTAATTACTAAGATTAGTCAACAATTACATTACTGTTGCATCATGTGACTACAATGGAGTAGGCAAACTAGCTTTCTTGCCTGTCAATTCCAATGTTAATAAATTGTAGTATCCCACAAAAATTATTTGTATAATTTGTTTTCACAAGCTGTCTCTAAAGTAGAAATTTACTAATTTCTTGGAAGAGTGCTTGAAGGCCAATTCAACACTAATCATATTTTGTTACAACATATCTCCCCGTGTCTGAGTGGGTTTCCTCCTGGTGCTCCGGTTTCCTCCCACAATCCAAAGATGTGCAGGTCAGGTGAATTGGCCATGCTAAATTGCCCATAGTGTTAGGAGCATTAGTCAGTGGTAAGTATAGAGGAGAGGAATGGGTCTGGGTGGGTTTCTCCTGGGAGGGGCGATGTGGATTTGTTGGGCCAAAGGGCCTCTCTCCACACTGTAGAGAATCTAATCTAATACCAAATTAATCAACTCAGACTTCTGCAAAGTCTTATATTGGGGTGGGGGTGGGTGCTGTATCTTCATGTATGTTTTAAAGACTGGCTGCAAATTCAGGGTTTCTAAAAGTAGACTTAATTCAAACTAGTTAATGACATTGCTTGGACATACATGCCCATTTGAAAAACACATAAAATCTTAGGCTTTCAAATGATATACCAAATTTGAAAAGTGAGAGCCAATTGTTCTTATCTACAGTTTGCAGTTTTGAATGGTTGGTCTTAATTGCATGTAACATTTCTTTCAAACTGGTTAAGTTGCATGGATCATGGAAGTCCAACAGATGAGTATGGAAATGCAGACAACTACCAATGAAACAACTGAAATGAGAAGACCGAAAGCAATCAGAGTAAGTGTTTCATGAATGAAACTTTCTCTTGTTTTCACTCATGACCTCTAAGTATGCCATCCTCCCACTTCTCTGATTCTTGCATTTATACTGGGTATCTTTTCCAAGAATGCACTGGTGCAGATGGTTACTTCTATTTTGTAACTTAAGTGGAAATCTCTCCTCCACCAACGTAAACTCAAAAGATTACTCCACTGCATCAAAATCAAGATTCATCAGGACATTTTTTTAAATTCCTTTCCAGAACCTCAATAATGCAATCATTCTTTCTTTCTGCCAACTGTATGCTTTTAAAACAATACAATGGACTACCATTTATTCATGTGCTGAGTGTCTTAAAATCATAAGAAATCTCAGCACAATTTGATCCTGAAATAGAGCTCATCAAAACCATCCTGCAGGAAAATGATTACGTGACCAGATAATTTCTCACTGTATTTTACACAAACTCATGAATGAGCCAATTACTGTCACTATTAATCCTGACAAAAGCCCCCAGTTTATTTTAGGTCACCCTGAAGGTTAAGGTATCTCAAAAGTTTAAACAGTTGAAGCTAGCTGTTTTATACTGCTGCCTTACCAGGCCTGTTTATCACAACACCAGGCCTGTTTATCACTAATCACTAGTGTCAAGCAAAAGGACAATCAGCTTAACACACAAATGAGTAATGTGATGAATGATTTTTAGTGTCAACATGATGCTCGGAAGGTTTCACATTGCAAAGATTAGTGGATCATATCAAACAGCATATTCATTTGGCTGTTCAGAACAGGCAAGATACTGATCACATCGAACCAGTTCATGCTAGCAAAAATCAAAACACGTTATCCAGAATTCATTGTGATTCTGTGATTAGGCAACATTTGATAAATAACGTTGGATAATTGAAAACTTAGACTGACAATCAATTTCATATCGGGAGAAAGTGAGGACTGCAGATGCTGGAGATTAGAGTCAAGATTAGAGTGGTGCTGGAAAAGCACAGCAGGTCAGGCAGCATCCAAGGAGCAGGAAAATCGACGTTTTGGGCAAAAGCACTTCATCAGGAATGAGCAAGGGCTTTTGCCCGAAATGTCAATTTTCCTGGTCCTTGGATGCTGCCTGACCTGCTGTGATTTTCCAGCACCACTTTAATCAATTTCATATTGTCAAATTCATAGTGTGGCATTAGTCGCAACATATATTAATAAACAAGCCTGTTCGTTGCACAAAACCCAAATCATGTGTACACATTGTGCTTGTTTCAACTCAACAAAATAGATGACAGCAATTTTCTGGTTAATTTCTTAGGGCAGTGCCTTGAACAATCAGAGAGAAATCTGCCTGGTTTAAAATTTAGGAAACATTTGGCAGTTAACTGTCCGTCATCATTAAGTGATGAATTCTCCATGGAAATGCTCCTATCAATCAGGTTCCACTTGCTATTCAGTCAGTGTTCGCCTCAACTACAGTTATTAGATTAGATTAGATTCCCTACAGTGTGGAAACAGGCCCTTCGGCCCAACAAGTCCACACCGACCCTCCGAAGAGTAACCCATCCAGACCCGTTTCCGCTCTGACTAATACACCTAACACTATGGGCATTTTAGCATGGCCAATTCACCTGACTTGCACATCTTTGGATTGTGGGAGGAAACCGGAGCACTCGGATGAAACCCACGCAGACACGGGGAGAACGTGCAAATTCCACACAGACAGTTGTCCGGACTTGGGACCCTGGTGCTGCGAGGCAGCAGTGCTAACCACTGAGCCACCGTGCCGCCCATAACCATACCTCGGTATTCCTTGCAAATTATCCTACAAGACAGAAGCTTCAGCAATAATAAAATCACAGGTATTAAATGGGATGTTGGAATTCAAAAATCATAGTCAAAAGCTTAGGTCCTAATGACAGTGATACACTGCTTAGTTCAATAGACAATAGGTGCAGGAGTAGGCCATTCTGCCCTTCAAGCCTGCCCCGCCATTCAATATGATCATGGCTGATCATCCTTAATCAGTATTCTGTTCCTGCCTTATCTCCATAACCCTTGATTCCACTATCCTTGAGAGCTCTATCCAACTCTTTCTTAAATGAATCCAGAGACTGGGCCTCCACTGCCCTCTGGGGCAGAGCATTCCACACAGCCACCACTCTCTGGGTGAAGAAGTTTCTCCTCATCTCTGTCCTAAATGGTCTACCCCATAGTTCCTGGAAAAATAAATTACTCTGTCTTGAGAAAAGACTCTGACCTGGACACCAACAAAATTATGGGGAGGCTCATAAACGTGCTTTTAAATCTGTAGTTGAGGCCAGTGAGGAAGGCTGCAGTTATTCACATGCCTAGTCAAGGGCAACTTGCAAAAACGATGAAGAACCTTTAAAAAGAAGAGTCACCAACTGTATATTGCATACTTTGTATCTCTTTGGCAAATTAAAATTTTAAGACTTGAGGCATGTGCACACGTTGTCTGAATGTTGAATGTTTCTATGTGTTACATTACATCAGGGACTACGCTGACAAAAAGAAAGAGTATTTCATTGACAGTAAAGCACTTTGGATGTCCTCAGGTGTTATATAAATGTAACACAAAAAAGAACTCTATTAGTGATAAGAAGTTTCTCTTAGTCCTAAAAGCATTTTTACATTACAGAAGTTCAAAATATAGAGGAAGCCTGTCCTCTGTACAACCAATCTGGTAATTAGGAACTTTAAATAAAAATACGGGCTACAAATCTGCTAGCAGAATGCCTTTTGTTGCAAAAAGCAAAACATATGTATGTAAGCACCCCCTGAATACCACATCTTGTGATCAATCAGTGCTCCATATTTCATAATGCACTATTGGAATGGATAAATCTAATTAGGGAAAAGGAAGGAAACTGCTCCTTGATGCACCATCAGTCAAGTAAAAGCATCTTAAATCCACTGGATTAATAAGATAATTATTTTTCAGTGGGGACACTTCAGAAGAGAGAAAAAACTTTCATACATCATTCATTAACTGATTCAAATCCAAGTCTTATAAAGTGAAACAAAGAAATCTCACCTGACCATGCAGTTCCTTCAAAGCAATGATCTGAGCACATTGTATTGAAAGCTTTTCAGGCCATTTTTTTCTTTATTTTTGGATCTGTTCAGACTTGGTTAAAAGCTGGATAACTCATGGACACTGGTTAGTGCACAGAATGGAATAAACAATTAAGTGTTCTCTGTTTAAAATGCATTAGTTGTGAAGGGTATTTTAGCAAAGTGAGCCTGTAATTGTAATCAATTAAAGTGCACACTGCCTTCAATTTTGAAAAACATTTGACTGTTTTGATGGTCTGAAGATTGGAACAGAAGCAAAAGAACTTGACAGATTTGTTACAGTCCTTTATCCTGCAAAGTTAAAAATCACACAACACCAGGTTATAGTCTAACAGGTTTAATTGGAAACACACTAGCTTTCGGAGCGACGCTCCTTCATCAGGTGATAGTCCCAGTCCAACACCGGCATCTCCAAATCATGACTTTTTCCTGCATGTTACCTAATCATGCATACCAATTGTATTATTATATTGTCTAATTCTCATCTTTACATGCTTCTCCTATTCTCTTACTCTGTATACACCATTAATTTTCCACCCAATGTGAAAGTGTAATTACATAAGGACTTATATCTCTCCTCACTCAGATGGATATTTGATTGAAAGTAACATATACTGACAATGGTCTCCTATTGTCATTGAGAGGTAATCAGATTCTCAAAACAAAGCTGAGAGAAAGCCAATGCTTATGAGGAATCTAAACCTGTTTCTAATACCTAGTTTGTTTTCTTCTGATGTGAAGTGTCAGTCCTGAGCCATTTTAAAATTTAAAGGTTGGTTTAGATCTTGCCTCAGGGATTTGAGCACATCTGACACTTTAGTGCACAATAAGGGCGTGCTGCAGTATTTGACATACTGTCTTTCAGAGAAGATGTTAAACTGAGGCACTATACATTTGCTTAAGTATAGTGCAATGGTACTCTTTCCAACAAGCGGGCAAGTTCTCCCAGCTGTTAAACAACATTATCACACTAGATTATCTAGTCATTAATACGTGACTTATTTTTTATTTCATACCTGCACACTTTTTTCCCCTTTGGAAAATAGTGAAGTAGTATTGAAGAGATGTTTCCTGCTGTTGAGCCATGTTATGAATGCTCTTTCCATGGTCAACTAGCCCTGAAGAACAATTTCAACCCAGATGTTATCAAGACACAAACAAATGAATTAGGAGTAAGAGTGACCCTTGACCCCCTCAGCCTGTCCCACCGTTCAACAAGCTAATGGTTGCTCTGACTATTCCACTTTACCACATAATTCCAATAAACGCTCACTGTTTGCTTACCAAGAATCAATTTGCAATTATCTTGAAATATTCAAACTCTGTGCTACTGCCAACATTAGGGGGAGAGGATTCCAAAGACTCATAGCAAAAAATATTTTTTCGCCTCATTTATGTTTAAATGTATTACCTTTTATTTTTGAACTGTGATCCCTAGTTCTATATTCTCCATTCCTTGGAAGGCATCAGTGGCAGCAAGTTAAGCCAGCCCAGACTCGAGATGAAGCCCAACACTGACTCAGTGAGGCTGAGCATGGACTTGCAGGATTCCCGGCCTCAAGGTGAAGCCTAGTGTGGACTCCCAGCCTCGAGGTGAAGCCCAGCAGAGACTCCCTGCCTGGAGGTGAAGCCCAGCAGAGACTCCTGGTCTCGAGGTGAAGCCCAGTGTGGACTCCTGGCCTCGAGGTGAAGCCCAGTGTGGACTCCTGGCCTGGAGGTGAAGCCCAGCAGAGACTCCTGGTCTCAAGGTGAAGCCCAGTGTGGACTCCTGGCCTCGAGGTGAAGCCCAGTGTGGACTCCTGGCCTGGAGGTGAAGCCCAGCAGAGACTCCTGGTCTCAAGGTGAAGCCCAGTGTGGACTCCTGGCCTCGAGGTGAAGCCCAGTGTGGACTCCTGGCCTGGAGGTGAAGCCCAGCAGAGACTCCTGGCCTCGAGGTGAAGCTCAGTGTGGACTCCTGGCCTCGAGGTGAAGCCCAGTGTGGACTCACGGCCTCGAGGTGAAGCCCAGCACAGACTCCCGGCATCGAGATGAAGCCCAGCACAGACTCCCGGCCTCGAGGTGAAGCCCAGCACAGACTGCCGGCATCGAGGTGAAGCCCAGTGTGGACTTCCAGCCTTGAGGTGAAGCCCAGCAGAGATCCCGGCCTTGAGGTGAAGCCCAGCACAGACTCCCGGCCTCGAGGTGAAGCCCAGCACAGACTCCCAGCCTCGAGGTGAAGCCCAGCACAGACTCCCGGCATCGAGGTGAAGCCCAGCACAGACTCCCGGCATCGAGATGAAGCCCATTGTGGACTTCCAGCCTTGAGGTGAAGCCCAGAAGAGATCCCGGCCTTGAGGTGAAGCCCAGCACAGACTCCCGGCCTCGAGGTGAAGCCCAGCACAGACTCCCGGCATCGAGGTGAAGCCCAGCACAGACTCCTGGCCTCGAGGTGAAGCCCAGCAGAGACTCCCGGCCTCGAGGTGAAGCCCAGCAGAGATTCCCAGCCTCAAGGTGAAGCTCAGTGTGGAATTCCAGCCACGAGGTGAAGCCCATTGTGGACTCCTGGCTTCGAGGTGAAGCCCAGTGTGGACTCCCGGCCACGAGGTGAAGCCCAGTGTGGACTCCCGGCCACGAGGTGAAGCCCAGTGTGGACTCCCGGCCACGAGGTGAAGCCCAGTGTGGACACGCGGACACGAGGTGAAGCCCAGTGTGGACACCCGGCCATGAGGTGAAGCCCAGCACAGACTCCTGGCCTCGAGGTGAAACCCAGCACAGACTCCCGACCTCGAGGTGAAGCCCAGCCGAGACTCCTGGCCTCAAGGTGAAGCACAGCAGAGACTCCTGGCCTCGAGGTGAAGCCCAGCAGAGATGCCCTGCCTCGAGGTGAAGCCCAGTGTGGACTCCCGGCCTCGAGGTGAAGCCCAGCACAGACTCCTGGCCTCGAGGTGAAGCCCAGCACAGACTCCCGACCTCGAGGTGAAGCCCAGCCGAGACTCCTGGCCTCGAGGTGAATCCCATCACAGACTCCTGACCTCAAGGTGAATTCCAGAGTGGATTCATTTGCTTTTTCTTACTCTGTTTTAGAAAGGGTAAATTTTTAACTTTATTTCTTTATTTTTCTGTTTCATATCTAAGATTTTGTACTTAGGTGCCTTTGTCTCTAAGATGGAGCCAGAAAGAGCAACACTGTACACTTTTCAGTGACTACACTATTAGAAGACCCAAAGACACTTACACCAAACACCACTAACTTCATCAACAAGGAGACTATCATCAAACTAGTGGCCGTATGCCTTACCACCCACTTCACCTTCAATAACAAAACTTACAGACAAACCAATGGAACACCTATGGGATCTCTGATATCAGGAGGCAGTAATGCAGAGAAACTTGAGCAAACAGCTCTGCCAACCATCCAACCCAAACTCTGGGTCCGCTACGTAGATGACACTTTTGTCATCACTAAACGTAACAAGTTAGAGGAAACCTTCAAGACACTGGCATAAAATTCACTAAAGAGAAGGAAAACAACAACAAACTGCCATTCCTAGATGTCACAGTACAGTGAACAGCCAATGGGGAACTTCAAACCACCGTCTACAGAAAAACAACATATACGGACCAAATATTGAACTATAGAAGCAATCATCCCAACACCCACAAACGAAGCTGCATCAGAACATTATTTCAATGAGCCAACACACACTGCAGCGCAGAGGAACTATGCAGAGCAGAGGAAAATCACCTATACCATGTATTCAAAAAGAATGGGTACCCAATGAACACAGTCCGCTGATTTCTCAGCAACAAACCCAAACAAGCAGACAAAACACGGCCAGAAACCCTAGCCACTCTCCCCTACATCAAAGACATCTTGGAAATGACTGTCAGCCTACTCAGACCCCTTGACATCATGGTAGCCCACAAACCCACTAACACATTAAAACAGCAGCTAATGAACTTGAAAGACCCTATACAGACAATGAGCAAAACTAACGTCATTTACAAAATACCATGCAAGGACTGTAACAAACACTACATTGGTCAAACAAGCAGAAAACTAGCCATCAGGATACATGAACACCAACTAGCCACAAAAAGACATGACCCTCTCTCACTAGTATCCTCACATATGGATGAGGAAGGACATCACTTCTGCTGGGACACTACTTTCATCCTAGGACAAGCCAAACAAAGACACGCGCGAGAATTCCCAGAAACATGACATTCCAACAGGAACTCTATCAACAAACACATAAATTTAGACCCCATCTACCACCCCCTGGGAAAAGGAACAGGAAGTGACTTCACCACAGGAAATAACATCACCAACCCAAAGAAATGTAAACATATAAATAGAAAGCAGGAATTTTCAGCATTGCTTTGTATGAGGTCCACTGAAGATGTTATCTAGTAAGGTAATGAAATGTCTGGAAATGAACCTTTCAGCTCAGTGAGCAAACCTACATCCAAAACCTCAACCTGAGCTACAAATCTTCTCAAAACTCGCTAACACTTTTCAGTGTACTCATGTATCCCATGTGTACATGTGACAACAAAACCTAATTCTAATTTTACACTTTCTATGAGGATAACTGTTGAAATGGTATCCTCTCTGACATGTAATACAACATTGACTTTGAAAATGTGTTACATTCACAATTTGGAAAGTCTGTTCATCTTCTGATGAAGGTTTTTCCACTCTGAATTGTGACTTGAATATCTCTTGCTGTGAATTTTGTGTATCGGTCTCTGACACATTCCATGCTTATGTTGCCACACTGATGCCTCATTATCCTTTTTAGTTGTGCCCTGCTGTGGTCTCTGGTTGCATCTTTTGAGCCATATTCCTGTGCCAAATGCTTGCAGGTGTCATTGTCCAGCTACAGTGGCTTTGTATTTTCTGCCATCTGCTAACAGTGAAGTAATACTGTGACCATTTTCTCCAAGAGATCATTTTGGAAAGTTCCAATACATGTTGAAGCAGTCACTAAATCCATTGTCCACTCTGACAGTTCAAACTCTAAAAACCTAAATTTGTTGCCCTTGTTACAGCATCTACTGGCAAATTGAGCCATTAATTCTTGTGGCTTTTTCCCTAAAACATTAATTCTAAGCAATGGATCTTAAAATTGACACCTATCCTAGCACTTTCTATATCTTTCTGGTCCTCTTCAGATTAATCTTAGGTATTGACTCTCCCATTCAAACATACTATGATTGCTGTTACCGAGGGGTGCAATCACTATGAAGTTATTAAATTAATCCTGTCTCCTTGGCTGATTTCTGGTTGACTCCAGAATGTGCTGTTCTAAGGAACTATCCCAATACATCCTATGAACTCCTCATCTAGGTTACGATTACCCATCCATTTTTTTCTAGTTCATATGAAGAATAAAATTCTCCCTGAATACTTTCTGACAAGGTGTAATTATTTCTTCCTTTATACTTCATCCTATTGTGTGGTTACCATTGAGGGCCCTGTACATCACTTCTACATGTGAACCCTTCCCTTTATCATTTCTCATCTCTACCTGTTTTTCTGAACTTAGATCATCCCTCTCCATTGTGCCAAAATCATCATTCATTAACAGAGCTGTCACCTTTTCATGGCTTGCTGCTCTTGCTAAATGCCACAGAACCATCAATATTCAGGTCCCAGTCTATATATCTTGCAGCTGTATCACTATACTTTCTATCAGATTGATTCATATTTGTGCTATCGATTCACATTTGTTGTTTTGAATGCTACATGTATTCAGTTACAAAAGTTAGTGTTTGTTCTTTTATTATTTTTGTAAACTATAGTCCTATTTGCTGATTTGTTCTGAGATTTGAACTCTCTATTCCTCCTTATCATGATCTGTTCTTCAATTCCATATTCATGCCTTCATCATCTTGTCTCTACTTTTTGATGTAACACATCTTCTCACCTTTAATCTCTTGTTCCGAGTTCAGGTGTAGACTATCCAAAAGATACTTTCCCCAGTACTGCTGCGAGTGTCCCATGAACTGGTGCCATATTTACCCACTTCATCCATATGCTACTCTGAGCTTCTGGCTCAGAAATGATGGTGCTATCTACTGAGCTCAAGACCTCCACATGACTGCTATGACACTTATTGAGTCTAAATTGGCCACTGTGATTCCTATGTTGCAAATGTGGTATTTAATTGTAAAGTGTTCTGGGACATCCTGATGTTCTCAAAGGCACTTTATAAATAAAAATCTTTCTTTTAAGAGGTTGCAATGCTTTGTTACTTTAAAGGTAGTATACAAATGCAAACAATTGCTTCCATACATTTATAAAGAAAAGGTTTACTGAGCAATTTATTTATTTACTCAATTACTAATGTGCACCATAATTTCTGTTTCCCTACATATTTTCCAATAGTGGCTCCATATAAAACATTAATGTAATCTAGAAAATCAGTAATGTAGAAACAGTGTGCTGGCTTCACTAATTCCCCATCTATTATTTTTTTTTCTGGTTCAGCCTTTTAATCTGTGTGTAATGTAATTAAAGCCATGTAGGGAAACAGAATTGTATTTTAGGATTATTTTAATTACTACACATTAGACAATGCTGCCCAGACAACTGCTCATGCAGTCAATTATTGATTTGTCCAGACACTGTTTAAGGCTTTAAGAACCAAGAACTCCTCCTAAAAGTCAGTTGAGAAAAGAAGACTAAATTAAGCAACTTAACAGCAATGAAAGCAAGTTGCAAGATCTTGAGAGTCATCACAGAGTCTTGAGAAATAACTTGCCCGTTATTATGAGGGTCTCAGATGCAGGGCCAGGGTCAATAGTGCAGGATACAGTCAGGGTTTAAAGCATGGGTAAAAAGGGTCTTAAGGAGAAACTTTCTTTACGTCAAGTTTGGGTTTAAAACCTTCAAAATTGGAAGAGAAATTAAGGACTTAGTGATGCCTGCAGTCTGAAATCCTGAAAATAGTGGTATAGAGTAGGAGATGGACCAGTTTGCTAACTTGCCTCAGTTTAGATTGCTTTTGTGTTAATTTGTCATTTTAAACTTGCACCACTTGCCTCCAAAAGAGTACAATCATGTAATTCCATTTTCAAGTAGCACTGTCAGAAACAGACACCTTGCACATTCTCTCACTTCTGTCTGTGGGATCTTTCTGTCTGCATATTGACCACATTTTGCTACATAGCATCAGTTGTGATGCTTTTTAATATAATTCATCACATTGAAATACTTTGAGATGTTATTGCAAAGTGCCAGATAAATGCACATCTCTTTTGCTTTTAACGTAGGGATAGCCTGTAGCTATGATGGTTTGGTTGATAAACCCTTACCTACAGGACAGAACGCTGTGGGTTCAAAGTTCTCACCAGAAGTCCTAAATTTCAACACTGACACTCCAGTGCAGTAATGAGAGAGTGCTGCTGCACTTGAGATCCCTCACTGGAGAGCATGTTGGAAATCAGGTCCCGCTATTCTCAGAGTCATCGTGAAAGTTCAGGTTTTTAAGACCTACACAGAATTCCCCAATGTACCTATCTTTTAGACCTGGGCTGACAGATAGCATAGACCAGTTTTCTGTCCTTAACAATGACTCTAAGTACTGATAAACAATTATGAACCGTGAACATATATCTCTTCTTATGGGGGCTTACATGGAAAAGACGGTTTGCCTACCTTTGAGCCATGAGCCCCAGCTTCAAGTCCCACATACTCCAGGGGTGTAAAATGCATCTCGAAACAGATTGATTAGAAAATATCTGTAACTCTACTTGTTAAAATTTCAGCACACTTGTAAGACTCTAAAAACATATATAGACTAACACACAAAAAAAATGGATATTACAGTCAGAGGGAAAGACTGAGAAGGCAGTTCAATGGTCCCTGTCTACACAGTTTGCTGATTAGAATGCTACTTTTTAATCTTCCTTCATCAGGTACTCTCACTTGCTTGTTGGAATAACTGATTCACACTTATAATAGTCTCTGATTTGTTCATTAAAAGTCACAGCTTACAGAAAAAGATTACCGGAAATAAGTTGGCTATCTTTAACTGCTTTCAAGTGCAGAGCAAAAACAGCTCCTTCCCTTCCAGAGGCCTGATTGCTTTGGCCCTGACCATTCAGATGGCCAAGATGTTCAGCTACCTTGAAGCCAATCGCATCATTGTTGGCAAG
Source organism: Chiloscyllium plagiosum (assembly GCF_037043375.1). Classification (NCBI taxonomy): domain Eukaryota; kingdom Metazoa; phylum Chordata; class Chondrichthyes; order Orectolobiformes; family Hemiscylliidae; genus Chiloscyllium; species Chiloscyllium plagiosum. The sequence continues at coordinate 32,881,844 of NW_028270175.1, read as the reverse complement.
TAATCACTAACTTGCCACAATTTCACAGACTGGTCAGCTATTTGTTGCTGACCGAATCTTCACTCATGCACAGGCCCTTGGCTCCAGCTTCACAATTAATGCTGATTTCATTTCCTATCTGTTGCTTTAAAAATGTTTGTGTTTTGGACAAAAGGCACGGTAGCAAATCTGCAACAGACCATCTATAGTTGTATTTGAAAAGGTGACATTATGCCTTCTATTTGAATGTCTTCTGCCCGAGTCCAATAGGAGCCACCTCAATGCTGTTAGGAAGATGTTGGCTGTTGCTAAAATATGCTTTCCTTTTAGACTCCAGCACAGAGTTATTACACCTATCATGTTTAGACTGTGCCTAACAGCTGATATTTGCTTATCTGGGCTTTACAGACTAGCCCACTCCTCTTCTCACCTGACACCTATACCTTAATTTGCTCAGAAGATCTTCTGAATAATAAAAGGTGATTTTTCTTGCCTATGCACTATGCTCTGAGGCTACGTGTGGCATTTCAACTACTCATAGTTCTCAGATCTACTAACTCAGCATATGTTGAGAATAAACCTACCAACTTATGCTCGAAGCAGTTGAGTGTTACTCTGGAGAGTCTCTCATTTTGACCTTTGGCAAAGCTAAAAGTCAATGTATTTTCATGCATTATCACATCGGTTGCAAGAAGATCCTTTAAAAAATAGCAACACTTTGTCATTTACTTATGTTTGGAGTTATGCTCATTTGAGTCAGATTTCTTGCCCTGCAGCAATGTATTGTTAGTAGCCCAAGAAAAGTTGGAACAAATATATTGTTCCGAAATTGAGAACGAATTATTCAATCAAGTGAGGTAAACTATGATATGTCTGATGAAAATCTTCTTTGTGAGTAAAACAAGACCAGATTACTTGATTCTCAATGCTTCTTTTCCTTCTGTATGTGGTATCTTTTATTGTAGTTACTATTTAGAAAATCAGTAGTGATTCCTACAATTGCAAAGGGTAATTCTGTATTCTTCATGTCGTCCAGTCGAAAGTCTATAATCCTTGTCTGCAGCTTACTGACTCCTATCAAAAGAATCCTTGAAAGTGAATTTGAGAATTAGATTTACAGAGGCTATTTCTGTTCTCAGTCGTGTTAGTTTTGCTGGTGAATCCCTTGCTTGGCATAAATACTTAGGTCCACATAATGTCACCAAAGAAGTTCTATTCAGTTTATTTTAAAGAAAGGAGGGGTACAAGAGACTTCAATTTCACAGAACAAAACATAGGACTGGGATATCGTGGCAGCTACAGAGACGTGGCTTAGGGATGGGCAGCACTGGCAGCTTAATGTTCCAGGATACAAATGCTACAGGAAGGACAGAAGGGGAGGCAAGAGAGGAGGGGGAGTGGCGTTTTTGATAAGGGATAGCATTACAGCTGTACTTAGGGAGGATATTCCCGGAAATACATCCAGGAAAGGTATTTATGAGAAATAAGAAAGGGATGATCACAATATTGGGGTTGTATTATAGATTCCCCAATAGTCAGCAGGAAATTGACAAACAAATTTGTAAGGAGATTTCAGTTATTTGCAAGAATAGTAGGGTGGTTATGGTAGGGGATTTTAATTTTCCAAACATAGACTGGGACTGCCATAGTGTTAAGGGTTTAGATGGAGAGGAATTTGTTAAGTGTGCTCAAGAAAAATTTCTAATTCAGTATGTAGATGTACTGACTAGAGAAGGTGTAAAACTTGACCTACTCTTGGGAAATAAGTCAGGGCAGATAACTGTGGTGTCAGTGGAGGAGCACTTTAGGGCCAGCGACCATAATTCTATTAGTTTTAAAGGAGCAATGGAAAAAGATAGACTGGATCTAAAAGTTAAAGTTCTAAACTGGAGGAAGGCCAATATTGACGGTATTAGGCAAGAATTTTCAAAAGTTGATTGGGGGCAGATGATCGCAGGTAAAGAAATGACTGGAAAATGGGAAGCCTTCAAAAATGAGATAACAAGAGTTCACAGAAAGTATATTCCTGTTAGGGTGAAAGGAAAGGCTGGTAGGTATAGGGAATGCTGGATGACTAGAGAAATTGAAGTTTTGGTCAAGAAAAAGAAGGAAGCATATGGAAGGTGTAGACAGGATAGATCGAGTGAATCATTAGAAGAGTATAAAGGAAGTAGGAGTATACTTAAGAGGGAAATCAGGAGGACAAAAAGGGGGCATGAGATTGCTTTGGCAAATAAAATTAAGGAGAATCCAAAGGGTTTTTACAAATACACTAAGGACAAAAGGATAAATAGGGAGAGAATAGGGCCCCTCAAAGATCAGCAAGGCAGGCAATGTGTGGAACCACAGGAGATGTGGGTGATACTACATGAGTATTTTGCATCAGTATTTACTGTGGAGAAGGACATGGAAGATATAGAATGTGGGGAAATAGATGGTGACAACTTGAAAAATGTCCATATTACAGAGGAGGTGGTGCTGGATGCCTTGAAATGCATGAATGTAGATAAATCCCCAGGACCTGATCAGGTGTACCCTGGATCTCTGTGGGAAGCTAAGGGAGTGATTGCTGGGCCCCCTGCTGAGATATTGGATCATCTATAGTCACAGATGAGATGGCAGAAGACTGAAAGTTGGCTAACCCGGTGCCACTATTTAAGAACGGTGGTAAAGAAAATCCAGGGAACTATAGACCGGTGAGCCTGACATCGGTGGTGGGCAAGTTGTTCGAGGGAACCCTGAGGGACAGGATGTACATGTATTTGGAAAGGCAAGGACTGATTAGGGATAGTCAACATGGCTTTGTGCGTGGGAAATCATGTCTCCTTGATTGAGTTTTTTGAAGTAACAAAGAAGATTGATGAGGCCAGAGTGGTGGATGTGATCCATATGGACTTCAGTAAGGCGTTCGACAAGGTTCCCCATGGGAGACTGGTTAGCAAGGTTAGCTCTCATGGAATACAGGGAGAACTAGCCATTTGGATACAGAACTGGCTCGAAGGTAGAAGACAGAGGGTGGTGGTGGAGTTTTGACTTTTAGACTGGAGGCCTGTGACCAGTGATGTGCCACAAGGATTGGTGCTGGGTTTGGATGTGAACATAGGAGGTATGGTTAGTAAGTTGGCAGATAACATCAAAATTTGAGGTGTGGTAGACTGCGACAAAGGTTACGTTAGAGTACAATGGGATCTTGATCAGATCAAGGCAAGATGAAGAAGGAAGCTTACTTAAGATTGAGAAGCAAGGAACAGACAGGGCTCTGGAGGGTTAAAAGGTAGCCAGGAAAGAACTGAAGAATGTATTTAGGAGAGCTAGAAGGGGGCATGAAAAAGCCTTGGCAGATAAGATTAAGGAAAACCCCAAGGCATTCTACACTTACGTAAGGAACAAAAGGATGGCCAGAGTGAGGGCCAATCAGAGATAGTGGAGGAAACTTGTGCCTGGAATCAGGGGATATAGGGGTGATCCTTAATGTATTCAATATTCATGAGTGAGAGGGATCTTGTCATTTGTGAAGACAACATAAAACAGGCTGAAACACTTGAATAGGTTGATGTTAAGAAGGGGGATGTGTAAGAAATTTTGAAAAACATGAGAATGGATATGTTCCCTGGGCCAGACGGGATATGCCCAAGGTTACGACGGGAAGCGAGGGAAGAGATTGCTGCTGCTTTGGCGATGATCTTTGTATCCTTGCTGTCCATTGGAGTAGTGCCAGATGATTGGAGGGTGGCAAATGTTATTCCCGTGTTCAAGAAAGGGCATAGAAGTAACCCTGGGAATTATAGACCAGTCAGTCTTACATCTGTGTTGGGCAAATTATTGGAGAGGATTCTGAAAGACAGGGTTTATGATTATTTCGTAAAAGCATAATTTGATTGGAGATAGTCAGCATGGCTTTGTGAGGGGCAGGTCATGCCTCACAAGCCTTATTGAATTCTTTGAGGATGTAACAAAGTACGTTGATAAAAGTAGAGCAGTGGATGTAGTGTATATGGATTTTAGCAAAGTGTTTGATTAGGTTCCCCGTGGTAGGCTCATTCAGAAAGTGAGGAGGCATGGGACACAGGGAACTCTGGCTGTCTGGATACAGAATTGGCTGGCCCATTGAAGACAGAGAGTGGTAGTAGATGGAAAGTATTCAGCCTGGAGCTTGGTGACCAGTAGTGTTCCGCAGGGGTCTGTTCTGGGACGCCTGCTTTTGTGATTTTTGTAAAAGACTAAAAACAGGAAGTGGAAGAGTGGGTTAGTAAGTTTGCAGAGGACAGGAAAGTTGGTGGATTTGTGGATAGTTTGGAGGGCTGTTGTAGATTGCAATGGCACATTAACAGGATGCAGAGCTGGGCTGAGAAGTGGCAGATGGAGTTCAACCTGGAAAAGTGTGAAGTGATTTAGTTTGGAAGTCGAATTTGAATGCAGATTACAGGGTAAAAGGCAGGATTCTTGGCAGTTTGAAGAAACAGAGCGATCTTGGGGTCCATGACCATAGATCTGTCAATGTTGCCATCCAAGTTGATAGGGTTGTTAAGAAGGCGTATGGTGTGTTGGCTCTCATTAGCAGGGGGATTGAGCTTAAGAGCTGCGAGATTATGCTGCAGCTCTATAAAGCCCTGGTCAGACCACACTTGGAATATGTGTTCAGTTCTGGACGCCTCATTATAAGAAGGATGTGGAAGCTTTAGAGAGGGTGCAGAGGAGATTTCCCAGGATGCTGCCTGAACAGGAGGGCATGTCTTATGAAGAAAGGTTGAGAAAGTTAGAACATTTCTCATTGGAGCGAAGAAGAATGAGAGGTGACTTGATAGAGGTGTAGAAGATGATGAGAGGCATAGATAGAATGGATAGCCAGAGACTTTTACCCACGACGGAAATGGCTATCACGAAGGGGCATAATTTTGAGGTTATTTTACACAGAGCATGGTAGAATGCATTTGCCAGCAGTGATAGTAGAGTCAGACACATTAGGGACATACATTAGGGACATTTATGTGACTCTTGGATAGGCACATGGATGATAGTAAAGGGAAGGGTATGTAGGTTAATTTTATCTTAGAGTAGGATAAAAGGTTGGCACAACATCAAGGGCTGAAGGGCTGGAACTGTGCTGTATTGTTCTATGTTCTAGGTTCTATTTTCTATGTAAATAGGCACAATGGGCTGAGGAGTGGCAGATGGAGTTTAAATTAGACAAATGTGAGGTGCTGCATTTTGGAAAGGCAAATCAAAGTATGACTTATATGTTTAATGGTAAGGTCCTGAGGAGTGTTGCTGAACAAAGAGACCTTGGAATACAGGTTCATAGCTTCTTGAAAGTGGAATCACAGGTAGGTAAGATAGTGAAGAAGGCGTTTGGAATACTTTCCTTTATTTGTCAATGCATTGAGTACAGGTGTTGGGAGGTCATTGTGCGACTGTGCAGGACATTGGTTAGGCCACTTTTGGAATATTGTGTGCAATTCTCGTCTCCCTCCTTTTGGAAGAATGTTGTGAAACTGGAAAGGGCTCAGAAAAGATTTACAACAATGTTGCCAGGGTTGGAGGATTTGAGCTTCAGGGAGAGGCTGAATAGGTTGGGGCTGTTTTCCCTGGAGCATTGGAGGTTGAGGGGTGACATTATAGAGGTTTATAAAATCATGACGGACATGGATGGGGTAAATAGACAAGGTATTTTCCCCTGGGTGGGGGAGTCCAGAACTCAAGGGTATGGGTTTAGGGTGAGAGAGGAAAATTTAAAAGGGACCTAAGGGACAACGTTTCAACACAGAGGGTGGTGCGTGTATGGAATGAGCTGCCAGAGGAAGTGGTGGAAACTGGTACAATTACAATATTTAAAATACATCTGGATGGGTACATGAATAGGAAGGGTTAAGAGGGATATGGGCCAAATGCTGGAAAATGGGACTAGGTTAGTTTAGGATATCTGATATTAGGATATATGGACAAGTTGGACCAAAGAGTCTGTTTCCATGCTGTACATCTCTAAGACCCTATGACTCTATGTCAGGCATTTGGCCCTAATGCTAAGCAATTTTGCTTTAATTGGGTAACTGAAGTGAAGTCCCATGGTCTGTATGCACAGAACTCATCTACCATTCATTATTATTGTCATTTTTAAAACATAAACCTTTTTGTTCAATTGAGTTCTCAATGATGTATATTTTGTGAAACTCTCAATCTGCTACCACTCGAACTAAATATTGACGGCAGTGTCCTCAGTGAATGAAAGCTATGGTTAGAATATTAAATGCTTCTTTTGATTTCCTTATTGGTGCAGCAAAGCTGGTCATTTCCAAATAGGGTGTGGACTTCTTATGTGCATGTCGCTGGAAAAGTGCAGCAGGTCAGGCAGCAGGTCAGGGAGCAGGAGAGTCGATGTTTCGTGCATATCCCATTCATCCCTCATTCCTGATGAAGGGCTTATGAGCGAAACGTCGACTCTCCTGTTCTTCGGATGCTGCCTGATCTGCTGTCCTTTTCCAGCACCACACTCTTGGCTCTGATCTCCAGCATCTGCAGACTTCACTTTCTCCTCTTATATGGATGTGGCTACATGGTTCACTCTTTACCAACTGCACAGTTACAAAACAAGCAGTATATGACTGAAGTCTTCTTGTGATTAGAAACTCTCACTCCTACCTTTCACACAAGTTTTCACATGCATCTTTAAACTCATCAGGGAGGACTGAGGAAGCTACTTTATTTCCCATCTGTGAACATATTGAGCAACATTTGAGATTAAACTTACTGACATTAATCAGCACCATTTCTAACTGCATCATAATACCAAATAATGAATACACTCTACCTCCCCACTTTGGTAAAACCACTGACTTGACTAACTGAAAGGACCGTAATTTCCCCTTCCCACGTGGTTGAAGATGCCCTCCAACGCATCTCATCCATGTCTTGTACCTCTGCCCTCCAACCCCACCCCTCCAACCATAACAAAGACAGAACCCTGGTCCTCACCTTCCACCCTACCAACCTCTGCATAAACCGCATCATCCACCAACATTTCCGCCACCTCCAAACGGACCCCACCCACCAGGGATATATTTCCCTCCCCACCCGTATCCGCTTTCCGCAAAGACCATTCCCTCTGTGACTACCTGGTCAGGTCCATGCCCCCAACAACCCACCCTCCCCTCCTGGCACCTTTCCCTGCCACCGCAGGAATTGCAAAACCTGCACCCACACCTCCCCCTCACCTCCATCCAAGGCCCCAAAGGAGCCTTCCACATCCATCAAAGTTTCACCTGCACATCCACCAATGTCATTTATTGTAGCCGTTGCCCCCGATGCGGTCTCCTCTACATTGGGGAGACTGGACGCCTTCGCACAGAGTGCTTTAGAGAGCATCTCTGGGACGCCTGCACCAATCAACCCCACTGCCCCGTGGCCAAACATTTCAACTCCCCCTCCCACTCTGCTGAGGACATGCAGATCCTGGGCCTCCTCCACCGCCACTCCCTCACCACCCGACGCCTGGAGGAAGAACGCCTCATCTTCCATCTCGGAACACTTCCACCCCAGGGCATCAATGTGGACTTCACCAGTTTCCTCATTTCCCATCCCCACCTTACCCCAGTTCCAACCTGCCAGCTCAGCACTATCCTCATGATCTGTCCTACCTGCCAATCTTCCTTCCCACCCATCTGCTCCACCCTCCTCTCCGACCTATCACCTTCATCCCCACCTCCACCCACCTATTGTACTCTTTGCTACCTTTTCCCTAGCCCTAACTCCCTCCCATTTATCTCTCCACCCCAGAGGCTCCCTGTCTCATACCTGATGAAGGGCTTTTGCCTGAACTTCGATTTCTACCAAAGGGCGTGTCTCCGTGCTGTAGGACTCCATGACTCTGCACACTTGTGTAGCCCCATTTGCCCAGAAATGTTATCTATGTCAAACAACATTCAAATGAAACCACTTTCACAGCTCCTATTGGTCTGTAATGTATGAAGAGAAGCTGTATGTGAAAAATGTGTTTATTTTCAATTTGTTCACAACCTACAATGGTCTGACCGTTAACAGTGAAAACCATTGAAAAATGTTGGGAACTAAGTCTGAAGAAACCCAATAATCCTTTTCTACTTAGTGTGCTGTCTTCAGATGAGAGCAACCTGTCATCCATGCAGTCAAACATGCTTTAAGTGTTGTTGTGTTGTTCGTACAAAATCCCACAACACTCTATAGCCATTGTGACTTTAACAGCAGCGTGAGCAAATCACTCTCTGTCATTTCTTTCCACTGACTGTATCAACTTCACTTTTATTAACTTTACTATCAATTCATACAGCAAGTTAGTATTTAAGAAGAGAAAATACCTTCACCACTTTCCAGAGACCCATCAAACAGCTTGCTCTTTTCTCTCGAGTGGAGCAAGAACTAGTTCCAATGAATCACGCTCTGTTTCTGACTGTCTTGGGTCCTCACCTCGCCTGCTCCTCTCAGTGATTTCTTTTCATTTCAAAAATATATTTTATTCATAAAAATATCTTTACATACATAGTCACAAATGCATTTCAGTTCTGAACAATAGCATATGAAAAAAACAAACAAACATTGAAGTTTGACTCTATCCAGCAAACAAATCAAAAGCATTTCTTACTTGTACAAGATTATGTTTACATTTATTTGAGGTACTGCGAGGTTTGATATTTGAAAGCACCCCCATTTAACTTCAACAGAAAGACCTTAGATAGTAGTATGTCCCCACTGCACCTTAGCAGCAGCTGCCCCTTTAGTGCATCCCTCAGCAGATAGTTCTCATATTGGAATGTGCCTTTTTTTGCCTGCAATGTGGTCCTCACCTTGCCTGCACCTTTCAGTAATGCCAACTGCCTGACCTGAGGTCTGTACCTCACCCATTTCTCTTGGTGATGCTGGATACCCGTCACATGATCCTCACCTTGCTTGATATTGTCAAATGCTATAAATGTTACAATGCTACTTTTTTTTGTTGGTTTCTGAGGTCACATCAATTTTCCAATACTAAAATTATACCAAATAAAATGTTTGGGAATCTCTGCTTTAAACTACTTTTACAATGGAACAAATCCTCAAAATTATTTTTCAATAGAAAAATATCAGTTTATCTTTAAGTATTTTGCTTCCCCAAAAGAACCACAAGATGTTAAAACCCTTGTGGAATTTGGGACTGCACAAGGAATTATAGAAAGAAAATCCTGACTAAATCAATCGCTCACAAATAGGAGAGAATTCACATAATCTTTAACCGGCTTATTCGAGGAGCATTCCCTATTGGTTTTATATTACCTTCCAAGACTGCGTAAAGAAGCTGCAGAACATTTTTAGACCAGCAGGACTTACACACTTAATGGTAAGATCCTAGGGAGTGTTGCTGAACAAAGAGACCTTGGAGTGCAGGTTCATAGCTCATTGAAAGTGGAGTCTCAGGTAGATAGGATAGTGAAGAAGGCGTTTGGTATGCTTTCTTTTATAGGTCAGAGTATTGAGTACAGGAGTTGGGAGGTCATGTTGCAGCTGTACAGGACATTGGTTAGGCCACTGTTGGAATATTGCGTGCAATTCTGGTCTCCTTCCTATCGGAAAGATGTTGTGAAATTGAAAGGGTTCAGAAAAGATTTACGAGGATGTTGCCAATGTTGAAGGATTTGAGCTCTAGGGAGAGGCTGAACGGGCTGAGGCTGTTTTCCCTGGAGTATCAGAGGGTGAGGGGTGACCTTATAGAGGTTTACAAAATTATGAGGGGCATGGATAGGGTAAATCGGCCAAGTCCTTTCCCTGGGGTGGGGGGAGTCCAGAATTAGAGGGCATAGGTTTAGGGTGAGGGGGAAAGATATAAAAGAGACCTAAGGGGCAACGTTTTCACACAGAGGGTGGTATGTGTATGGAATGAGCTGCCAGAGGAACTGGTGGAGGCTTGTACAATTGCAACATTTAAGAGGCATTTAGATGGGCATATGAATAGGAAGGGTTTGGAGGGATATGGGCCGGGTGCTGGCAGGTGAGACTAGATTGGATTGGGATATCTGGTTGGCATGGACAGGTTGGACCGAAGGGTCTGTTTCTATGCTTTACATCTCTATGACTCTATGACACAGAAGATGAACTGAATTCTTAAACGACACTGGTTTCATTTCAAATACAAATGGTTATTAGAAACTAGCTCACTAGCTCATGGCTCCATTTGAATTATTGAAGAGAATATAGTTTATAGCAAGTGCAGTAATTTTTGAATTCAAAATTATAGGGTTTGAAGATTTCACTTTTTACTTGCAATGGCAAGTTAAAAAAACACACACAGAACCATTTTCAAAGAAAACCAGTGTTGACAGCAATTGAGAATTGCTGAATAAATCCTGTTAGGGGATTAGAACTGCCTTTCGATTTGTTGTTAACATCAACCTCGCAAAAAGGCTTTTCAAGGACAATTTCAGCAATACAGAACATTGCAGAACACAGAAGATTGAAATGGAGCCTCCTGGAAGTTGTTTTCCATTTACTCCTCTCAAATTACTGCTCTGGCATAGTTCACCAGTCACAACATAAGGTCCTCTGGCTCACAGGTCTTATGTCTCTGACATTCTATGGAGGCATCCATGCTCTAACTACTTAATAAGAATGTGGCTCCTATAAGTAGAAGGTAACATTATCTTTGATTGCTGATTGGTCAAGGCTACCCAACCCTGCATGACAATAATGCAAAAAGCTTAAAACCTCCTGGGATATAGGCCAACTAAAATCGGTGAAGTTCTAAGAATCCAAGTTCAGCTGCACTCATACTCTGATTCAAGTGTAGCCTTGCCTGGTCATGATGAGAAACCAAGCATTAGCTTTAGATCCCAGTCTGTATCCAGTAGTGCTCCAAATTTTTCACCTGCATCTTTGAGACTCCCTCCCTAATTGATGGCAGAAACAGGCCATTTGTTGACCTCCTTGTGCCAGGTATAGAGTTAGAGTTATCTTGTCACTTTTTACCAACTTTCAATGCCCATCAAAATCTATTATTTAGGGAATGTTTTTGGTCATCTCTGCCATTTCTTGCAATATTGCTTGGCACTCCTTTTCTTTCTTTGAAGCACCTGCATTATAGGTGTGGAAATGCAAGTCACTTCAGAAATGCACCACTAAGGTTCCAACTAAGAATACGCTACAGAATGAGCTGATATCAGAGTAAGATAGTAATCCAAGACCTTCATAATGAAAAATGCCCTGTTTGGGAATTCAGCATAGAGGGAGAAGGAGAAACAGAACTGCTTATTTAAAATTTAGTGAATAAGAACGTAAAATGGATTAACATTTAGAATAAAAATGGTAACTCAGTGATTTGTGTTCCAGCCAAGTATGGGAATTTTGTGTAATGAGACGGTGGTGGGAATTCTGAATTATTTCACAATTATAAGCTACACTTTCTTTTAACTTACTCGTGGGACACAGGTGTGTCACTGGCTGGGTAAGCATTTATTGCCTCTCCCTAGTTGTCCCTGAGAAGGTGGTGCTGAGTTGTTTTCTTGAACTGCTGCAGTCTATGTGGGTGAACCTACAACACTTTCAGGAAGAGAATTCCAGGATTTTGAACCAGCACCAATGAAGGAGCAGAGATATATTTCAAAATCAGGGTGGCGAGTGGCTAACAAGAATTAATTAATTCACTGAGCAACTGGCTAATTAGCAAAATTAAATCACTGAGACCAAAAAGGTTGGCAGGGAAGATATGAGCAAGTATAGAATGTAGGAAATAGATGAGATGCATATACAAATGAAATTAATAAAGTGCAGAAGAAGAATAAAAATGGAGGAGGAAAATAACACAATTAATTCTAAGCAGGGGAAGAAAATGTATAAAGGAAACAGGTATTAAAATTGGACAAGAGCCTCCAGGGAAAGGAATACCTTTGGAACTGAACTATATGAAAAAAAACAAAGCCTTTGTATTACGGTGCCCAGAATGTCATTAATAAACTGGGCAAATTAAAAGCAGTGATGTTAGAGGACAATATAGATTTAAAAGAAGTGATACATCTCCTTTCACCTTTCTCACTGCTATCCAATTTTAAACTTGAAAAATTGGGGTAGTTTGTTTGTGAGCAGAAGAAATAATGGTGATTTAGTAGAGATGTTTAAAACTATAGAAGTTTAGAAGTTTATAAAATCATGAGGGGCATGGATAGGGTGAATAGTCAAAGTCCTTTCCCCAGGTTCGGGGAGTCCAAAGCTAGAGGCCATAGGTTTAGGGTGAGCAGGTGAAAGATTTAAAAGGGACTTAAGGGGCAAAGTCCCCCAGAGAGTAGTGCATGTATGGAATGAACTGCCAGAGGAAGAAGTGGAGGTTGATACAATTATAACATTTAAAAGGCATCTGGATAAGTATATGAATAGAAAGGGTTTAGAGGGATATGAGCCAAATGCTGGCAAATGGGATTAGCTTAATTTAGGATGTCTGATCAGCGTGGACGAGTTGGACTGAAGGGTCTGTTTCCATGCTGTACATCTCTATGGTTTTATAAAGAAATGAGACAGACTGGATGATTTTCAGGTCAAGATCAAGAGATTATGTTTAAGTGATTCAGCAGTGGAAACTTGTCTCAGACGATGGTGCAATTTGAGCAGTTTCAGAACCCCCATCCATGTACAAGTTCGATATTCAGTTTTCCTTGTTACTGTCGGAATTGGATATCATGTGTTTTTCGTCCTTAATTCAGAGAGCAGCAGAAACCTGATAATGGAAGAGGAGGGATCACAGTTTAGGACAGTTGCTCATATATGTGCAAATCACTAAAATGGGCTAGTTGCACTGAGTTGCTTTCCTTCATGCTGCAATTTCCCGTGTAATTGTAAGTAATCCATTAAAAAGAAAATTAGACGTTGACTGTATTTGATAAATAACACTTTACAGTAAAACACCAATGTGTTAAATCATATTACAAAGGAATGAATTGTGAAAATCAGCAGCCCTTAAAATATACACTGTTGCTTTGAAGTTATTGCTCCAAGTAATCTATCACAGCTGGAAGAATTTTGGTAGTCAGTATATAATCCAATAATGCCACCACATGTGGCATAGACAGATACATAAAACAGCAAACCGTGGTGCCTTGACTAGCAGTTGCAGTCAGTTTATTAAGCTCAATTCCACATCATAATATTATGATGGATTTTTAAGTCATGCCCGCACATATCTGCAAACAGCTTGTTTTAAAGTTGTCACTTATGGGCTCCCCTGCTGAATTGGGAATGTTAAGTGATATGTCTCCTCATGTCGGCTGGTGAGGAACCGTCTGTAGCAAAAAAATGTTGACCCAGTTCTATACTCATCAACAGGAAAGTAAAAACATTGTTTCTCTCCTTCAGTTACTCTTATATTTTTTGGCTACAAATTTCAAGTACAATGAGAAATACAGCAATGTCAACAAATGACAATACAAAATGTCGGAGAAATTTGCTGTTATTAAAGAGCAGTGAGATAGAAACATGGCTTGAGTAATGGAAATAGAAATTGAATTAGTTTTTGGAAGGAACTGGATGGATTCTTTTGATAGTGTTAGAAATACCCTTTGCATTAGGTGTTAAATAGAGGGTATTTTCCTAATTAGCCTATTCCGAGATGTGGTTCCATACCTCTGGAGCAGGTGGATTTTGAATTTAGGCCTCCTGGATGAGAGGTAGGGACACTACTACCATTCCACAACAGCCCTGAGGGTAAAGCTAACCAGCTCCAGTGATGATTTAAAGCAGGTGTTGCTCATTGGACTTTGTAGACATAGATTCAAGTCCCACCTGCTCCAGAGGTGTGTGTAACATGTCTGAAGAGGGTGATTAAAAATATAGGAAGAGCTGGGTTCTTTTGGGTGACACAAGTGATTAGGTGGTTTCACAAAAAAAGATAATAACACTGAGTAGTAAAACAGGTAGCTTGGTGGCATTTTAACGTGACTATAAAAAAAGTGGGTCCTTTTCATGACACGGATGATTTGCTGGTGGTTTAGCTGAAAATACAGCTGGGTTCTCAAGTTGAAGTCATCCTCCTGGGCTTGCTCATGGGCCTGGCCAAAGTGGCTATCAACAGAGTCGAAAGGTGTGGTGCTGGAAAAAGCACAGCAGGTCAGGCAGCATCCGAGGAGCAGGTGAGTCAACGATTCAGGCATTAGCCCTTCATCAGGAATATGGAGGGAAAAGGAGGCTAAGAGATAAATAGCGGGGTGGGGGTGGGGCTGGGAGGAAGGTAGCTGGGAAGCAGTAGGCAGATGCACGTGGCAGGGTAATCATGATAGGTCGATAGGGAGGGTGGAGTGGTCAGGTAGGAAGGAAGATGGACAGGTCAAGAGGGTGGTGCTGAGTTGGAGGGTTGGATCTAGGATGATTTGGGGCATGGGGAGATTTGGAAACTAGTGAAGTCATTGTTTCTGTTGTGTGGTTGAAGGGTCCCAAGGTGGAAGATGAAGCGTTCTTCCTCCAGTTACTAGGTGGCTTTGGTTTGGAGGTGAAGAAGGTGCAGGACAGGCATGTCCTTGGGGGAGTGGATGGGGATGTTGCAGTGGTCGTCCACAGGGCAGTGGGATTGGAAAATCCCACAGATTTTCCCTGAAAGTGCTCTGCGAGTTGGTGTCCTGTCTCCCCGCTTTAAAGGTGACGACATTGAGAGTAATGGACACAGTAGATGAGTAGGTGGATGTGCCGGAAAACCTCTGCCAGATGTAAAAGATCCTTTGGGACCTTGGACAGAGGTGATGGGGGAGGTGTGGGCACAGGTTTTACACCTCCTGTGGTGGCAAGGGAAGTTGCTGGGAGTGGAGGGTGGGTTAGGTGGAGGGTATGGACCTAACGAGGGAGTCACAGAGGGAATGATCTCTGCAGAATGCAGATGAGGTGGGGAGGGAAATATATCTTTGATGGTGGGGTCTGATTGTAGGTGACATAAATGGTGGAGGATAATGCGCTGTATCTGGAGATTAATGGGGTGGAAGATAAGGACTGGTGGGGGTCTATCCTTGTTTCAGTTAGAGGGGTGGGATTCAAGAGCAGAGGTGCGGGAATTGGAGGAGGTGCACTGGAGGACATTATTGATCATGGGGAGAGGAAAAGACAGTCCTTGAAATAGAAAGCCACCTGTGATGTCCAGGAGTGGAATTGGTTCTCCTGGGAATAGATACAGCAAAGGCGATGGAATTGGGGATTGTGTTTTTACAGAAGCGGGTGGGGGGTGGGGGATGGGGCACCTTCCCTTGCCGCCGCACAAAGTTTAACACTTGCACCCACACCACCCCCCCCTTACCTTCATTCAAGGCTCCAAAGGATCTTTACATATCCAGCAGAGATTTTACTGCACATCCACCCACTTCATCTCGGTGTGGTCTCCTCTACATCGGGGTGACAGGATGCCAACTCACAGAGGCATTTCAAGGAGCATCTCTGGGAAACACACACCAAACCATCCACAACCCTGTGGCCAACCATTTCAATTCTCCTTCCCACTCCCCCAAGGACATGCAAGTCCTGGATTTCCACCACTGCCAAATCAAAGCCACCCAACAACTGGAGGAAGCACGCCTCATCTTCTGCCTTGGGGGCCCTTCAACCACACGACATCAACATCAAATTCACCAGTTTCCTCATTTCCCATCCCCCCCACCTTATCCCAGATCTAACCTTCCAGCTCAGCACCATTCTCTTGACCTGTCCAACCTGTCCATTTTCCTTCCCACCTATCCACTCCACCCTTCCCAACGACCTATCACTATTACTGCCCCCCCACCAGCATCTACCTATTGCCTTCCCAGATACCTTCCCCCCAGCCCCACCCCCATCCCTCTATATATTTCTCAGGCCCCTTCCCCCTGCACATTCCTGATGAAGGACTTATGCCCGAAACATCGATTCTCCTGCTCCTCAGATGCTGCCTGACCTGTTGTGCTTTGTCCAGCGCCACACCTTTTGACCCTGACTCTGATTCTGCAGTTGTCACTTTCCCCTGGCTATCAACGGGTCCAGGCTGTGGACCTAACTCCTGATCATCTGACTCTCTCAAGTGGGTACGTTCATACCTGAGTGTCCTTCGAGAGGGTGTGCAAGGAGTCCACCAATATCCTCGAAGCTTTTAGAAAGGTGTGGGCACCTCAACGATTGGAGTGCCTTACTTCCCCCAGCAACTCCATTTTAATTTAGTCCCTCCCTCACTTCCTCCCCTTCCATTATTCTTCTTATTGTTGCACTGGCCCTACTGGTAATGTTTGTCTTTTTTTATTGTTGATTATTTGCATGATTTGTTGGTGTATTTCCATAAAAAAACAGAGAGTTGGGCTGGTTCCTCCATTAGTGAGCAATGCCTGTTAATTGTTGTTCGTTTTAACTGCACTTTGGGTAATCTGATTACCGAAAGATAAAGTTAGGCTCTTGTGGACCTGGTTGACCAAGTTGAAGTAATTGGTCCAGACTGCAGGCCAGGGGAGGGGATCATCAGTCCTGACTGCCTGCCCCTCTTCCACGGCTGTGTTCTTTCCTGGAAGTCCTTTGACCTGGAACAAATGATGTCCACCAATACCCTAGAAGCTTTTCGAGAGAGGTTTCACTATGAGGATGGAGTAGATTACCTCCCGCTCCAGCTCCATTTTGATTTAACCCCTCTCTCTCCCCAATCTTCCTTCTTCTTTTTGTTATCGTTACACTTTCTCTGATGGCAGTGCTTGTTAATTATTGTTTGTTCCATTAGTTAGTTGATTAATTCAGTGATGGGTTTTTCAAATTAAAAGAAAACACAGGTTCTTCCCCAGTAACTGTTCGCATCAAGTAGTGCTCCTTGGACGCTGCCTGAACTGTTGTGCTTTTCCAGCACCACTCTAATCTAGACTCTGGTTTCCAGCATCTGCAGTTATTATTTTTTACCTCGGGTGGACAAGGTCAGAAGTCAAATGACACCAGGTTATAGTCCAACGGGTTGATTTGAAATCACAGGTTTTTGGAGCAATGCTCCTTTGTCAGGTGAATTCAATGACAAAGGAGCAGTGGTCTGAAAGTTTGTGATTTCAAATAAACATGTTGGACTATAACCTGGTGTTGTGTGACTTCTGAACACATCAGGTTTATTATAGCTGTGGACCTCTGATTGGATTTACAGAACCTATACTATCTGACCAAAAGTAAAGTGCCAATATCCAGTGTATTTTGGTTCAAGAACAAGGAGTTTAATTATGTACATAAAATACAAGCTTTATCAGAAGGCTGGTGTTGCCATTAGTTATCTGCACCAAGCTTGAGAATTGTAAGAAACACACTGAGAAAAATATTTGACAAAATTTTGAAGGTTTTATGAATGATGCAAAATATGTAATTTCCTGTACAGTGATTGTGAATTTTTATTATTAAATATTAATACTTTTGGATAACCAGTTATAATCTCAGTACGTTTTTGAAATGATGAATGTATTTCTTGAAAAATAAAGAGCTGAGCTCCTCTCCAGTGGGGAGTTGGCTTCTGAAGAGGGAAACGCTTCAAAAGAGAACAGTAGAAACTAATGCTTGTGTTAAAGTATAGATTTATTGTCTCTGATATTTTTGTCTCCATTTTCTCCTCTAATTTTTCATAGAAAGCCCCTGACTCTTTTTGAATTGAATTGAATTTATTGTCACGTGTACCGAGACACAGTGAAAAGCTTTGTCTTGCGAGCAACACAGGCAGATCACAGAGTTAAGTAGCATAGATAAGTAAATAATAGGTAAACAGTGGCAAAAACAAAAACACAGGTACAGGCGAATGTTAAGAGTTTGGAGTCCATTCAGTATTCTAACAACAGTAGGGTAGAAACTGTTTCGAAACCGGCTGGTGCGTGTGTTCAGGCTTCTGTACCTTCTCCCTGATGGTAGAAGTTGTAGAAAAGCATTGCCAGGGTGGGATGGATCTTTGAGAATGCTGGTGGCCTTTCCTTGACAGCGAGCCTGGTAGATGGATTCTATAGATGGAAGGTAGGCCTTTGTGATTGTCCAGGCCGAGTTCACCACTCCCTGTAACCTTCTCCAATCTTGAATGGTATAGTTGCCATACCAGGTAGTGATACATCCAGACAGAATGCTCTCGATGGTGCACCTATAAAAGTTGCCAAATTTCCTCACCTGCCTGGGGAAGAAGAGGCATTGTTGGGCCTTTGTAACCAGTGCATCCACATGACCATAAGACCATAAGACATAGGAGTGGAAGGCCATTCGGCCCATCGAGTCCACTCTGCCATTCAATCATGGCTGATGGGCATTTCAACTCCACTTACCCGCATTCTCCCCGGAGCCCTTAATTCCTTGTGACATCAAGATTTATCAATCTCTGCCTTGAAGACATTTAGCGTCCCAGCCTCCACTGCACTCTGCGGCAATGAATTCCACAGGCCCACCACTCTCTGGCTGAACATGAAGAGTCAAAGAACGTTTGTTGTGGATGACCACTCCCAGGAGCTTGACACTCTCCACTTGTTCCATCTCTGTGTTGTTAATGAATAGGGTTGCATGAGTGACATCCCGCCAAAAGTCAATAATGAGTTCCTTGGTTTTGCCGGCATTGAGAGCTACGTTGTTCTCAGTGCACCATTTTTCCAAGTATATCACCTCCTGTCTGTAGTCTGTTTCATCACCATCTGCGATTCGACCAACTATGGTGGTGTCATCAGTAAACTTGTAAATGGCATTAGTCTGGAATTTGGCGACGCAGTCATGGTTATACAGTGAGTACAGTAGGGGGCTGAGTATGCACCCCTGACAGGCTCCAGTGTTGAGTGTTAGTGAGGATGAAATATTGTCCCCAATCTTCACTGATTGCAGTCTGTGGGTCAGGGAACTGAGGATCTAGTTGCAGAGAGTGGGGCTTAGTCCAAGATCACTAAGTTTAGTAATCAATCTCAAGGGGATAATAGTGCTGAAGGCTGAACTGTAGTCAATGAGTAGGATTCTTATGTAGTTGTTCTTGGTGTCAAGATGTTCTACGCAGGAGTGATATGGCTCTGATGTGGATCTGTTGGTCCGATAGGCAAATTGGAGTGGGTCAAGAGTAGTGGGGAGGCTGGAATTGATTAATGCCATGACCAGCCTTTATCATTAAAGTTATCTCCAAAATATTGTTATGCCAAAAAATTTCTTTCAGCTTAACACTATGTTTTGTATAATGGAACATGCTCAGGATTTGTCAACTGTTCTTATATCTAAGATGTATTGTGTGTGTGTTCCATCAAACCCAACATGTGGGTTAGGATATCCAGCTTTCTGGTAAAGTTGGAAGAGAATTGTTGAAGGAATATTGAGGTTCATTGCATGACAGCTATTTACAGATCACATGAATATGACATATATTGTTACAAAGAATCTTTGCAGCGTACTAACCCTTTGTCCGTCTCGCATAAACGTCTTCCTTACTCTGTGTAAGTCCTCATGACAACATCACAATGGATGGTGATTACTGCACACAAACAAGTATTAACCCTTTCAGACCCTTGTAGACTCATACAATAAGTGAATTAGAACTCTTTGGAGAATTAGATTACTTACAGTGTGGAAACAGGCCCTTTGGCCCAACAAGTCCACACCGACCTGACGAAGCGCAACCCACCCATTCCCCTACATTTACCCCTTCGCCTAACACTATGGACAATTTAGCATGGCCAATTCACCTAACCTGCACATTTTTGGACTGTGGGAGGAAACCGGAGCACCCGGAGGAAACCCACGCAGACACGGGGAGAATGTGCAAACTCCACACAGTCAGTTGCCTGAGGCGGGAATTGAACCCGGGTCTCTGGCGCTGTGAGGCAGCAGTGCTAACCACTGTGCCACCGTGCTGCCCGTGGGATAATTCTAAGCAGTCCCATTCCCGTCAGCATGAGAAAATGAAATCTATCACAACTCGTTTGTGTATGCATAGCTCTTATTCAGAGACTGCTTTGTCTTGCTAGGAAGATCCTAGTCAGGGATCCCGTTCGGTCTTTCCAATCTCCACCTGACAAACCTTGGTCACTTGGTTTCATGCTTTGTGTAGATTGTATCTCCATTCTCCGCAATGCAGTGACCAAAATGCATTCTTCTCAGTCTCACCTCATCTGGCAATGCATTGCAGACCTTTACTATATTCTAAGAAAAATTCATACTCTCAACAAACAGTATTTCAACACCATCTCAAGCATCAAAAACTGTAAGTACAACAAACTTTTATACACCCACCTCCATAACCAGCACTTCTCAAACGTTCCAGAAGATTCCCCCGGCCTCTGGAACTGCTCGGATGCCATTAGCCATGCGGCTGGTGCAGCTACCATCCCCACAGCAATCGATGATGCCAATTCCGCGCCCATCATGGCCACTTCCACAGCCACTTCCAGCCCTCACAATTCCTCATGCACCACACATGACATCACTTCCGCCCCTCACATCATCGCTGATGTCACACGCTCAGCGACCTCCACCCCCCCCCCACTGTCGTGTTCGCCACCACGTCCTCCCCCACCAATGCCACTCACCCGCATTCTGCCAGCACGCTCCCTGCAGGTCCCACTGTCACCATCTCCGTTCCCCAGAACCCTGAGGGGAACATCACCCCTGCTCATGACTCCACCCCCATTCCACCTACCACCACGCCCACTCCAGTCACAGGCTCTGTCCCCACTCCCAACTGCATACCCACACCCAACTCCCAGCCCTGCCAAGTTTTCACCATCCCCCCAGATCCCCCCTCTTACAGAGGACGAACGATCAGTCCTCAGCAAAGGCCTTACCGTCATCCCCCTCCGCCCACGCATCAATTAATTTAATACACGCCGTGACGTCGAACACTTCTTCCGCTGCCTCTGCATCCGAGCTTACTTTCACAATCAGGACTCCCGCCCACCTTCCAAGGACCCCTTCATCCGCCTCCAACACACTGCATCCACCTGGACACCCCGGGCTGGCCTATTACCTGCCCTCGATCTCTTCATTTCCAATTGCTGCTGAGACATTAACTGCCTCAAACTGTCTACCCACCATCCCCCACTCCAACCTCTCACCCTCACAACACGCAGCCCTCCAATCCCTCTGCTCCAATCCTGACCTCACCATCAAGCCAGCAGACAAAGGGGCTGCAATGTTAGTTTGGCACACTGACCTCTACACCGCTAAAGCCAGACGCCAACTCAAAGACACCTCCTCCTACTGCCCCCCTCGACCATGACCCCACCCCCCATCACGGGACCATTATCTCCCAGACCACACAGAACCTCATCATCTCAGGAGATCTCCCATCCGCAGCTTCCAACCTCATAGTCCGGGAACCCCGCAACGCCCGATTCTACCTCCTTCCCAAGATCCACAAGCCTGACACCCCGGCTGACCCATTGTCTCAGCATGCTCCTGCCCACTGAACTCATTTCTACCTACCTCAACACTGTCCTATGCTCCCTAGTCCAGGAACTTCCCACATACGTTTGAGACACCACCCATGCCCTCCACCTCCTCCAAGACTTCTGTTCCCCCAGCCCCCAACGCCTCATCTTCACCCTCTACACTTCCACCTGCCATGACTAGAGCCTCCAAGCCCTCCATTTCTTCCTCTCCCGATGTCCCCACTGACACTCTCATTCATTTGGCTGAACTGGTCCTCACCCTTAACAATTTCTTCTTTAATTCCTGCCACTTCCTCCTGACGAAAGTAGTCGCCAAGGGCACCCGTATGGGCCCCAGCTATGCCTGTCTCTTTGTTGGCTACGTAGAACAGTCCATCTTCCGTAGTTACACCTGCACCACTCCCCACCTCTTCCTCCGCTACATTGATGACTGCATCGGTGCCACCTCGTGCTCCCACGAGGAGGTTGAGCAATTCATCAACTTCACCAACACATTCCACCCTGACCTTAAATTCACCTAGACCATCTCTGCACCTCCCTCCCCTTCCTGGACCTCTCCATCTCCATTAATGACGACCGACTTGACACTGACATTTTTTACAAACCCACCGACTCCCACAGCTACCTGGATTACACCTCTTCCCACCCTACTTCCTGCAAAAATGCCATCCCGTATTCCCAATTCCTCCGCCTCCACTGTATCTGCTCCCAGGAGAACCAGTTCCACCACAGAACATATCAGATGGCCTCCTTCTTTAGAGACTGTTATTTCCCTTCCCATGTGTTTAAAGATGCCCTCTAATGCATCTCATCCACATCTCGCACCTCTGCTCTTGAACCCCATCCCTCCAACCATAACAAGGACAGAACCCCCCTGGTGCTCAACTTCCACCCCACCAACCTTTGCATAAACCGCATCATTCGCCGACATTTCCGCCACCTCCAAACGGACCCCACCAACAGAGATATATTTCCCTCCCCACCCCCTTCCGCTTTCTGCAAAGACCGGCCCCTCTGTGACTACCTGGTCAGGTCTGCATCCTCAACAACCCACCCTCCCATCCTGGCACCTTCCCCTGCCACCGCAGGGATTGCAAAACCTGCACCCACACCTCCTCCCTCACCTCCATCCAAGGCCCCAAAGGAGCCTTCCATATCCATCAAAGTTTTACCTGCACATCTACCAATATCATTAATTGTATCCGTTGCTCCCGATGCGGTCTCCTCTACATTGGGGAGACTGGACACCTCCTCGCAGAGCGCTTTAGGGAACATCTCCGGGACACCCACACCAATCAACCCCACTACTCTGTGGCCCAACATTTCAACTCCCCTTTCCACTCTGCTGAGGACATGCAG
The DNA here is from genome assembly GCF_037043375.1 of Chiloscyllium plagiosum. Lineage (NCBI taxonomy): Eukaryota > Metazoa > Chordata > Chondrichthyes > Orectolobiformes > Hemiscylliidae > Chiloscyllium > Chiloscyllium plagiosum. Next base: position 32,859,174 of record NW_028270175.1, on the reverse strand, counting down.
GTCCTGGGCCTCCTCCACTGCGGCTCTCTCACCACCCGCGCCTGGAGGAAGAATGCCTCATCTTCCGCCTCGGAACACTACAACCCCAGGGCATCAATGTGGACTTCACCAGTTTACTCATTTCCCCTCCCTCCACCTTACCCCAGTTCCAACCTACCAGCTCAACACCGTCCCCATGACCTGTCCTACCAGCCTATCTTCCTTTCCACTTATCCACTCCACCCTCCTCTCTGAGCTATCACCTTCATCCCCACCCCATTCACCCATTGTCCTCTTTGCTACCTTCCCCCACCTTCCCTTCTGATCTATCACCTCCATCTCCACCCCCATTCACCCATTTACTCTTTGCTACCTTCCCCCACCCTCCCCTCTGACCTATCACTTCCATCCCCATCCCCACTCACCTATTGTACTCTATGCTACTATCTTCCTACCCCCACCCTCCTCTCATTTATCTCTCCAATCTGCAGGCACCTTGTCTCTATTCCTGATGAAGGGCTTTTGCCCGAAATGTCCATTTTCCTGCTCCTTGGATGCCTGACCTGCTGTGCTTTTCCAGCACCACTCTAATCCAGACCCATTGCAGACATCAGTCTGAAAGCCTTGGTTATATTCATTAAATTAGATTAGTTCCCTACAATGTGGAAACAGGCCCTTCGGCCTCACAAGTCCTCACTGACCATCCGAAGAGTAACCCACCTTGACCCATTTCCCTCTGACTAATGCACCTAACACCATGGGCAATTTAAGATGGCCAATTCACCTGACCTCACCTGGGGCGACACGGTGGCTCAGTGGTTAGCACTGCTGCCTCACAGCACCAGGGACCCGGAATCGATTCCTGCCTCGGGTGACTGTCTGTGTGGAGTTTGCATATTCTCCCCATGTCTGCGTGAGTTTCCTCTGGGTGCTCCGGTTTCCTCCCACAAATCAAAGATGTGCAGGTTAGGTGAATTGGCCATGCTAAATTGCCAAGTCAGGGGTAGGGGAATGGGTCTGGGTAGGTTACTGTTCGGAGAGTAGGTGTGGACTTGTTAGGCCGAAGGGCCTGTTTCCACACTGTAAGAAATCTAATCTAATCTTTGGATTGAGGGAGGAAACCCACACAGACAGTCGCCTGAGGCTAGAATTGAACCTGGGTCCCTGGTGCTGTGAGGCAGCAGTGCTAACTACTGAGCCACTATGCTGCCCTCTATCCTTCCCAGGTAAGGGACATGAATATTCGGCATACACATTACTGATGATGTGAGACAAATAAATGGTCTACGAATGAAAAACTAGCTTCTCATTCATAGAAGAGAAGATCTGCAACACAATTTACTTCAGCTAATCTCCTATCAGTCTCTGATGGTATATTGAGACTAAAGAAAACATGGTAGTGCAATTAAAGATATATTTACAGTAATGCAAACTTGTACAGAGACTTTCAACAATGGATGGTGCCTATACACTCAATGAAGTAATAACCCTTTCAAACCCATCAAACAACTCATTCTTGTTTCTGAATAAGGTACAAGGTAAAGTTTGGTACAGTATATTGACGTGTTGTTTGTTCCCACCCTAGCGTGAAATCTCTCACTTTCTGTTTCAATCTTTCCATTTAAACAGTATTGCCGTGGTCATTACCTCTTGGAACTTCCTTCTCTTGTTCCTTCAAAGTCCCAAAATCATATTTCTACTTACTCTTTGGCCAAGAAATTCTTCATTGACTTTTTGAGATGTCCCATAGTTATGAAAGGTGCATAAATATTGAAGTTTTTTCTGTCTATGCAGCAATGTTTATCTTTCACATTATTAGATTAGATTACCTATAGTGTGGGAACAGGCCCTTCGGCCCAACAAGTCCACACCGACCCTCCGAAGTGTAACCCACCTAGACCTCTCTAACTAATGTACATAACACTATGGGCAATTTAGCATTGCCAATTCACCTAACGTGTACATCTTTGGACTGTGGGAGGAAACCAGAGCACCCAGAGGAAACCCATGCAGACACAGGGATAACTTGCAAACTTCACACAGACAGTTGCCCAAGGCTGGAATTGAACCTGGGACCCTGGCACTGTGAGGCAGCAGTACTAACCACTGAGCTACCATGCCACCCAATCTTCAATCTATCATCAAGAGACATTTAAAACTCAAATTGTTGCCCCATAAAAACTATCAGTCAATTTATTTTGTCTTCTCCCTTTCTGTCCTACAACAATTGACAGGCAACAGCTAACATTTAAAGAATTAATACGTAGTTTACAATAGAGATATATTTGTTTAACCCATAGAACCCAGCGTCAAGTGTTCTAATCATGGCTAACAAGAGAAATTAAAGATTGTAATGTATCAAAGGAAAAGGCTAATTTGCCCAAAAACTGGGAAAATGATGTTTAGGAGATTCTGGAAATCTGCAAATAAATACCAACATAACGATTGAGAAATGAAAGTAGAAAATGAGAGCAAATTATCAAGTTACATTTTTTAAAAATGCAAACACAGGAAATAAAAGCTTCAGGAGGTATGTAAAAAGGCATGGATTAGCAAAAGAAAATGTGGATCCATTACAAGCAGTGCTGGAGAATTTGTAATACAGAATAAAGAAATGACAGAGAAACCAAGCTGTAAGAGAAGTGAAATGTAAACGGATGCTGGCAACCTAAAATAAAACTTGAAAGTGATGGTGAAACTCAGCAGGTCTGGCAGAGTTAATGCTTCAAACACCATATGATACTTCTTCAGAACTAAGGTGCTGAAAAATTATTTGTTTCTATGCTGTTGAGACTGGGCGAATGAAATATATGGGAGAGGTGTCATAATGTAAAAGACAAACAGAGTGCTAATGTGGTAGAAATAGCTTACATAGGAAAAGTAGGTGTTAATGGCAGGTATTGATGTGTTAATGGTGGGTGTTAATAGCAGGAAATGGTTCATCTCTGTTAAGAGAAAATCTATGTTATCAAGAATTGAGGATATGTGAGCAGAGATAAATCAAAATAAAGTTTATATCTAAAGTTATTGAACTTAATATTTGGATCTAGAAGGTTATAGAATATCTAAGCAAAAGCTAAGTGCTATTCCTGCAGTGTGCATTGGGTTTTTCTGGAACATTGCAGATAGCCAGAACACAAATAGAGTCATAGGGTCATAGAGAGTCATAGAGATGTACAACACAGAAACAGACCCTTTGGTCCAAGTCATCCATGCCGACCAGATATCCCAACCCAATCTAGTCTCACCTGCCAGCATCTGGCCCATATCCCTCCAAACCCTTCCTATTCATATACCCATCCAGATGCCTTTTAAATGTTGCAATTATACTAACCTCCACCACTTCCTCTGGCAGCTCATTTCACACACGTACCACCCTCTGTGTGAAAAAGTTGCCCCTTAGGTCCCTTTTATATCTTTCCCCTCTCACCCTAAACCTATGCCCTCTAGTTCTGGACTCCCCCCACCCCACGAAAGATACTTTGTCTATTTATCCTATTCATGCCCCTCATAATTTTGTAAACCTCTGAAGGTCTCCCCTCAGCCTCCGATGCTCCAGGGAAAACAACCCCAGCCTGTTCAGCCTCTCCCTACAACTCAAATCCTCCAACACTGGCAACATCCTTGTAAATCTTTTCTGAACCCTTTCAAGTTTCACAACATCTTTCCGATAGGAAGGAGACCAGAATTGCATACAATATTCCAACAGTGGTCGAATCAATGTCATGTACAGCTGCAACATGACCTCCCAACTCCTGTACTCAATACTCTGACCAATAAAAGAAAGCATACCAAACGCTTTCTTCACTCTCCTATCTACCTGTGACTCCACTTTCAAGGAGCTATCAACCTGCACTCCAAGATCTCTAATTTCAGCAACACTCTCTACGATCTTACCATTAAATATATAAGTCCTGCTAAGATTTGCTTTCCCAAAATGCAGCACCTCGCATTTATTTGAATGTTAGCATGAGAAGAAATGATATATGAAAACAGTGAGTGACTGGAAGGTTATGGTAATTCATGTGGACAGAATGGAAGTGCTCCACAAAATGGTCACCCAATCTGTGTCTGATCCCACCAATGCACAGGAAACGATAAAATGAGTGTAGAATACAGTCAACTATAATGAATGAAGGACAAGAAAATTGTTGCTTCTCCTGGAAGGTATGTTGGGGTCAATGGACAGTGAGGTAAAAGGATATATATTCCATCATAGGAGATCTCATGAACAAGTTGTTGGGAATGGACAAGGATATCATGGATAGAAATGTCCCTGCACAATGCTTACAGATGAAGCAAGGGGAAGATAGTTTAGAAGCAATATCCTCCTGGAAGTGTTGGAAATGGTGCAGAATGAGATAGTTTGATTGTAAACGCTTGTGACATGAGAAGTGGGAACAAGTGGAAACCTATCATTGACTGGGAGAGATGGAAAGAAGAGAGGGCAAAAGTGCCAAAAAGGATCAGACACTGCTGACATTCCTGTCAATGACGAGGAGGGAAATGCTCAATTGAACAAAAAGAAAGGTGTTAAAAACTTAATACAAATAATGGACAAACTGCAGATGAGTATAAGTGAGGAGATTCAATATCTTAATGTCAGTAAAAAAAAAAGGTAGTACTAGCGAAATAATGATGTTTTATAGGAGCTACATCCCCTAGATCTCATGGTCTACGTTCCAAACTGCTGAACAAGGTGTATCTAAGGATAATAGATGTGCAATCTTTCTAATTTCTATAGATCCTGGAAGTGTCCCTGCCAAACAGGAAGGTAACAAATGTAACTCCAGTACTTAAAGAAGTGGGGGGAGAGAAAATGAAGAGCTATAGACCTGTTCACCTAATATCAGCCACTGAGAAAATACTAGCATTTATAATGAAGGATGTGTTAATAGGATAGTCGGAAAATAATTGTAATGCCCATTGCAGAGTCCATTTTGTTTTATTAAAAATAAGTCATGTTTGTCAAAACTTTTGGAGTTTTTGAGGATATGATGAGCAGAATAGCTTGAGCTGAATTGTTGAAAATTATCTCCCAAAAGACTGGTAAAAGGCTACTCTAAGATATGGGAATAGAAGAAAAATAACAGTGTGGATTTGGTACTGGCTAATTGACAGAAGTCTGAGAGTAAGCATAACTGGGTAATTTTCATGCTGGCAGACAATGTCTCATGAGGTACCACCATGATCAATGCTTGGACCTCAGCCAGCATAATCTGTCACAATAATTTGAATGTGAGATTAAATTAAACATTTCAAAGTTTGCAAATTATAAAAAGTTGTTGATTTGGTTTACTATTATCACATGTACCTAGGTATAGTGAAATGTTTTGTTTTGTGATCCGTACAGGCCAAGCATGCCATACAAAGTGCACAGGGTAATAAAACAGAGCAAGGAATACATGTTATGGCTGTGGTGTCAGTAATCAGGCCTGTATGATCATAATATCTTCAAACCTGCAAGCGGATTTAAGAGACTATTGTTAATAATTTTAACAAACTTAGAATTGAGTTTTAAAAGAGCAGTATGATTGCAAGATATTTAAGAATAAAGTCTGCTGTCGAGAGCTCACAAAGAGTTACCATGTATTGGTGCTATCTTGAACCATTCCAGGGAGTGGGAGCTATGTGGAAACAAAGACACTGCAAAGAATTTGGAGAAGCTAAGTGAATGCGCAATAATGCGGCAGATGGAATACAATGTGGAGAAATGTGTAGTTATGTACGTTGGTCAAACAATCACTGAGTATTTCTTCAATGCGAGGCCAAGATGTATTGAACTTGAAAGCGCCTGGGGATGTTCTGGATAATGAGTCACTGAAAGTTAACATGCAGGTACAGCAAGTCATTAAAAAGACAAATGGTAGAATATATTAGGCTTTATTCCAAGATGATTTTGAATATGAGATTGAAGATGTCTAACTACAATTATGTAGAGCCTTGGTGAGGCCACAGTGGAAATGTTGTGTGCAGTTTTATATAGGATAAGTATATTTACTCCAGAGGAGGTAAAACACAGGTTCACCAAACTAATTCCTGGGGTGGAGAGTTTTGGTCGCTTTATATAGGATAAGTATATTTACTCCAGAGGAGGTAAAACACAGGTTCACCAAACTAATTCCTGGGGTGGAGAGATTGTTGTATGAGGAAAAATTAAATAGAGGGGCCATGTTTCTTTGGAGTTTAGAGGAATGAGATCACTTGCAAACATATAATATTTTTACTGGGATATGCAGATGCAGGAAGGATATTTCCTCTACCTCAGGGTCTAGAACGAGATGACAGTTTCAAAATAAGGGACAGACAAGTTAATATTGAGATGAGGAGGAATTTCTTCACTCAGAATTTAGAATTCTCTGACCCAGAGGACTGTAAAGGCTCAGTCGCAGAATATATCCAAGACCCGAGACTGAAATATTTCTGCACATTAATAACATCAAGAGATATGGGAGTAAAGCAGGAAAATGGAATTGAGGTAGAAAATCAGCCATGATCTCATTGAAGGGCCGATTAGGCTCAAGGGGCTGAATTGCCTCTATTGCTCCTGTATCATATAGGTTTATGTTCTCAGTGTCTGTGGCCGTTTGAACTCTGACTCCTCAAAAACAAACACAGTGAATGCTGGAGAAATTCATCAGATCTAGCAGTATCTGTGGAGAGAGGCATAAAGTTCTGAATCTTGTGTGACTGTTAAGAATTTTTCAGAATCCTGGTCCCTTAACCCCATGACATATGACTGCATTGTCACTTTGTGTGCTTCACACTCTACTTTGGTTTTGTCTCTTTCAGTTTTCTCTCTATACGACTGCCACTGTTAATGCTTGCTGTCATGAATAAAAATGCAGAACACATATAGTTCAATTGTATTGCTGAAAATAACTCAACCTTCACCAGTACAACCTGTACTTAGTTTGTTTCTGCAGCTCATACACTCGCTTCTGACCTCTGATGATTAGACCACGCTAGCTTTAAAACGAGAAATCAATCAATATATGGCGTCTAGGGTCAGATATAAAACATGGACTGGATCAATACATGGCATCAAGTAACAGGTACCAACCATGGAATGAATCAATATAAAATATGAAGGCTATGAAGTTTTGCTCGCAGAACTGATGCCATGCTGCAGAAGTTCAAAACTGTAAGAATGTTGGTTGGAATGTTTCTGATCTGATCCATATGAATCATATGACCATACCATGACTATTCAACCACAGGAGGGAAGAATACCATTGTATGCCAGATGTAGGCAGTGTGAGCAAATTGTATGTGAAACAACATCTAATGTTGATTTGTCACATGACCTGCTTTTTTTGGACCATGTATGTCCAGCTCATAGTCTCTAGTAATCATCATATCATGCATCCAGCTGTATGAATGATCTAGCTCTATTTAAAGGAATCACTAGGGGGCTTTCAGGTGAAGAATGTTTGGTAGTGTTAAGTTAGTGGAAGTACTGTGTTATTGAAGGAGTTTGGAAAACAACTTGGGTTCACAACAGAGTGGTGCTACCAGTGTCAGAAGAATTTAAAGATCTATCAGGCAATAGCCTACATCTTCAATGATGTCAGCTCTAAATTGCAGTCCATCTTTGGCCACATCATGATTGAGAGATTAAACACAGGCATGTAAAGAGGGGATATTATATGCTGAGGGAGGAGGAGAAATGTTCTCATTAAAAAAATAATCCTCCTAACAAGAGTTTTCGGGTAGCAATCCTATTGACTCAATCTTGGAACTCAGCAATGTCTGAGATGGATGCATTTAGGAAGTTTTACAGGAGGGGTGCACTGATTATAAATGCCACTACTTTACTAGTTGTACCATTCATGTAAATCTTTCAATTCAGTCACCAAAATGGCTAATTAATTCCCTTCTGCAATCTATCCAGATTAAAAAAAGATATTCCCCAGTCTGCTTTAATGAACTCAAAAAAAGCATATTTATTATTAAACAAAACATTCTTAAAACAAGTAGCAAATTTGGTTCATATATAAATGATAATCCAGAATTAGAACTATGGTCCCTCAATCCGAAACAGATAAACTCATGGAACACAAAAGGCCAACAGTCTCCATAGAGAAGGCACAGAATGAAAAAAAGATAAGGGTTTTTAATCTCAAATAAGGGTGACACGATGGCTCAGTGGATAGCACTGCTGCCTCACAGCACCAGGGACCCGGGTTCAATTCCTGCAATAAGCGACTGTCTGTATGGAGTTTGCACATTCTCCCCGTGTTTGTGTGGATTTCCTCCGGGTGCTCCGGTTTCCTCCCACAATCCAAAAGCCAGGTGAATTGGCCATGCTAAATTGCCCATAGTGTTCAGGGATGTGTAGATTAGGTGCATTAGGCAGGAGAAATATACAGCAGAGTCAAGAGTGTGTTGCTGGGAAAGCACAGCAGATCAAGCAATCCTGATGAAGGGCTTATGCCCAAAACGTTGATTCTCCTGCTTCTCGGATGATGCCTGACATGTTGTGCTTTCCCAGCAACACACTCTCAACTCTGACCTCCAGCAACTGCAGTTCTCACTTTCTCCTCCAAAATGTAGAGCAATAGAGTAGGGGAATGTCAGTGTGGACTTGTTGGGCCAAGTGGCCTGTTTCCACACTGTAGGAGTTCTATGATTCTAATATGTGACTGGATAAAAGACTCAAAGGGCAAAATAGTCCACACTGCTCCTTTTTCATAGAGCAGTATAGGCCCTTCAACCTTTGATCTTTTGCCAATCTTTTATCCTATTCCAAGCTCAAACCTACATACACTACATTTTACTATCATCCACGTGCCTACCCAAGAGTCGCTTAAATGTCCCTAATGTGTCTGACTCTACTACCAATGCTCGTAGTGCATTCCACGCGCACACCACTCTCTTTGCAAAGAACCCACTCTGACATCTCACCTAAACCTTCCTCAAACCACTTTAAAATTATGTCCCCTCATGATAATCATTTCCACCCTGGGAAAATGTCACTGGCTATCCACTCAAACTATGCCTCACATCATCTTGGACGCCTTTATCAAGTCACCTCTCATCCTTCTTCACTCTAATGAGAAAAGCCCTAGATCCCTCAACTTTTCTTCATAAGACATGTCTTCCAGTCCAGGCAGCATCCTGAGAAATCCCCTCTGCATCCTCTCTAAAGCTTCCACATCTTTCCTATAATGAGGCGACCAGAACTGATCATAATATTCCAAGTGTGGTCTAACCAGGGCTTTATAGAGCTGCAGCATAAACTCGTGGCTCTTAAACCTAATCCTCCTGTTAATGAAAGCCAAAACACCATACAACTTCTTAACAACTTTGTTAACTTTGACAGATCTATGGATGTGGAGCCCAAGATCCCTCTGTTCCTCCACTCTGCCAAGAATCCTACCTTTTACCCTGTATTCTGTATTCAAATTCGACCTTCCAAAATGAATGACTTCACACTTGTCCAGGTTGAACCCCATTTGTCATTTATCTGCCCAGTTCTGCATGCTGTCAATGTCCCGTTGCAACTTACAACAGTCCTCCACACTATCCACAACTCCACCAACGTTTGTGTCATCAGCAAATTTACTAAGTCACCCTTCCACTTCGTCATCCAAGCCATTTGTAAAAATCAGTGGTCCCAAAGGACCGAGGTCCCGGAACAGATCCCTGTGGAACAGTACTGGTCACCGAGCTCCAGGCTGAATACTTTCCATCAACTACCACCCTCTGCTTTCAATGGGCCAGCTAATTCTGTATCCAGACAGCTAAATTTCCCTTTATTCCATACCTCCTTGCTTTCTGAATGAGCCTACCATTGGGAACCTTATCAAACACCTTGCTAAAAACCATACACGCCACATCCACTGCTCTATCTTCATCAATGTGTTTTGTCACATCCTCAAAGAATTCAAGAAGGTATGTGAGGAATGACCTGCCATTCTCAAAGCCATGCTGACTCTCTCTAATCAAGCTATGTTTTTCCAAATAATCATAAATTTTATCTCTCAGTACCCTCTCCAATAATTTGCCCACCATTGACGTAAGACTGGCTGGTCTGTAATTCCCAGGGTTTTCTCTATTCCTGGCCTTGAACAAAAGAGTAACATTTGCAACCTTCCAATCATCTGGTCCTACTCCACTGGACAGTGAGGGTGCAAAGATCATCACCAAAGGCACAGCAATCCCTTGCTTCCTGTAGAAAGCTTAGGTATACCCCATCTGACCCAGGGGACTTATCTATCCTCACGTTCATAGGTTGATGTTCTGTACTTAGAAGGTACATCACAACACAAATTAGAAAGTTAATGTAATATCCAAGAAAACACATGGCAAAATTCTTTTCAATGTGGGGAGTTTCCAAACAGTTCATATCTTCCAGTTTTTCACATAACCCATAAATGTATTTATGTCATCCCAACAAACAGAGGTGACTATTGAACTGTGTTAACACTTACAACCGGGTGAATATGATGCTACCTGTGATTGCAAATCACTGCAGCTTTCAATTTCTATTGCAGCATGTTCTTCCAGGATGGAAAGCAAATGCCATTTCCAACATTTAATCATCTGTGACATTTTGCTGCATCACAGAGGTGATACAACATTCGGTATAGAAGGAGAGGGGTCTTCCTCATCTTCTGTCTTATCAAACAAGTGGGATTTCCAAGATACATGTTGCATTAATTGCAAGCATGTTACTCTGGGGGGCCCCTTTACCAATAGAAAAATGTACTGCAATCTTAAGCTTTACCACCGTGTCAACATACAATTGGTGTGTGACCATGCCCAGCAGATATCAGTGAATGCTATTATCATAGCAGCTGACATGTTGCATTCCTCTGTGCCAGTCAGCCATTCCCATTGTCTGGCTGCTGGGTGACAAGAGATACCTGTTCTTCACCTGGGTCCTGCCTCTGCTCTGACATCCAACCATGCATTGAAGATATGCCATCAAAAGACAGCCATGCTGCTACCAAGAATTCCAAAGAACAAACCTTGGATTTGAGAAGGGAAAGCACGTAGAAGTATTCTGTCATCCTGAATGCACTTGGCACATTGATGCAACAGCTTGGGTCAGTGCTGACCACATGATGCACAGTCAATGTGTTCTCCAGAGAGGCTCAAGTGATGGAGAAGCGCTTGATCCTCAACTAATCTCTGCTTATCCCCCCTGTTATAGGCCATCCTGTCTTCCGAGAGATAGTGAAAGATGGAAGACCATTAGTGGTCGTGTTGCAATGTATTAGCATGATGTGCCTTCCAAAGTTAAATAGTTGGAGGCATTTGTAAGCTGCGAAGGATAAGTGTGATGCCTCGGACTGTGGTAAATATGTGAGGGTGGTATGTTCTGATTGGGTGAGTGGTGAGAATATGATGTTTTGAGCAACATGAGAGGTCAGTGGTGTACTGCGTAGGAAATGTCATTGAAAATGCATTCACTGACCTTAAAAATCCATGTGAGGTTATCGAACATTTCCTGATGTTGCAACTGGGGCCTTGGGCATAAGTTCTGGAAACTGACCAATGGTTCAGCTTGTTTCGGTACTCTTTGTCAAAGTGCCTGGAGAGTCTCCCTGTTCTGTGAGGAAACATGGCCTTTCTTCACCCCACTTTCAATCTCCATCACCAAGACCTTCAGTGCTGCATCTGAAAAAACTGGGATCTCTCTTTCAGTCCTGTCACTCCATTTATAGTCTTATTCTTCTCACTGAAACTTTTCTGAGCCTCTTCCAGTAGCTTATTATCTGAGTGCAGCTCTCCTGCTTTCGAAGCTGATGTTCAATGCAGTAGAACATAGAACAGTACAACACAGGAACAACACCTTCGGCCCACGATGTTGTACTGAACATGATGCCAAATTAAACTATCCTTTCTGCCTTTTAGTGCTTAACCTTCCATTTCTTGCATGCCATCACCTCTACCACCACCCCTGGCAGCACATTCCAGGTACCTACCACTCTTTATGTAAAAGATTTTCCTCCCACATCTCCTTTGAACTTTGACACTCCCACTTAGATGCATGCCCCCAGTATTAGACATCTCACCTCTGGGATAAGAATTCTGGCTGTCAATCCTATCATGCATCTCCTAATTTTATAGACTTCTATCAAGCTTCCCCTCAGCCTTTGCTACTCCTAAGATAACAGCTTTAGTTTCTCTAGCCTCTCCTTCTACCTAATACCCTTTAATCCAGACAGCATACTGGTAAACCTCTTTGACACCCTTTCCAAAGCCTCCACATCCTTCCTGCAATGTGGTGACCAGAATTGAATGCAATACTCTTAAGTGTGGCCTAACCAAAGTCTTATAAAGCTGCAACATGACATCCTGATTCTCGTACTCAATTCCCTGACCAATGAAGATAAGCATGCCATTTGCCTCTTTACCACCCTATCTACTTGTGTGGCCACTTTCAGGGAGCTCTGGACGTGAACCCCCAAATCCCTCTGTACACCAGTACTGTTCAGGATCCAGCCATTAACTGGATACTTTTCTTTAATGTTTGATCTCCCAAAGTGCAGCACCTCACACTTACTTGGATCAAACTACATCTGCCATTTCTCTGTCTATATCTGCAACTGGTCTACATTTAGTTTGGATCTATATAGTATTGAATGAGTCTTACATTATCTAGATTACACCATGATCTCATTTATCTTAAAAAAAGACCCAAAGAACTTTGGAAACTGGAAGTCAGACACAAAAACAGAAAATTCTGAAGAACCTTAGCAGGTCTGGCAGCACCTGTGAAGAGAAAGCAGAGTTAACGTTTCGGATGCAGAGACCCATCTTCAGAATGGCTATCTATTTGATTGGATGCATGAGACCTCACAGCACTATTTCAAAGAAGAGAAAGGAAGTTAACAATGGTGCCCTTGCAAATTCTTACTCCTTAACCAATGTTATTACATTGCTGTTTGTGGCAGCTTGTTTTGTGCATCTAGGATTCTGTATTTTCTACATTAGAATGGCGAGTATACATTAGAAGTATTTCATTGGCAATAAATAGTTTTGAGCTGGGCATATAAAAAATGCTGCATAAAAGCAAGCTCCTTCTTTCCTTCAAATATCAAGTATGAAACCCAGAATAGATCAACACTTTAATTCAGGAGCACAATTACTTTCAAAGCAATTGCAAGGTCACCTGCACATGGCAGCAAGCCGAGGTCTGATATTAGGGATGTTCACAATGCTTTGAGAATGTTGCCACCCGGAAAGACAAACTTGCACATTGTGTGGATTTGCTATTCCATCATTTGCCTCCAGCCCTCCTAATTTTACACAGAAATGGAGCCATGGAAGATTCAAGGTGGTCCCCCAGGATATTATGAAAGCTTGAAAATGTAAATAGAACATTAAAGAGGAAGGTATTAAATATAAAAAAAAAGGCATATAAATAGAGAGGTAAAAACAATGACTGCAGATGCTGGAAACCAGATTCTGGATCAGTGGTGCTGGAAGAGCACAGCAATTCAGGCAGCATCCTCGGATGCTGCCTGAATTGCTGTGCTCTTCCAGCACCACTGATCCAGAATATAAATAGAGAGTACAGGAAGCTGATAGATAGGTCAATTTGAGTTAGTTATATAACACGTTCCCCAGCAGGAATGATTGAAAAATGGTGGATGAGAGGAGAATGGTTGTTATTCTATTGGAATGGCTGGAATCTCAATCTTACTGCATATCTAAGGACAAGTCACCAGTTTTGATGATCAGACCATTCCTGCGGAATTTCTTTGCACTGAACTATACACTACAGAGATTTGTATCCTATTGGTAATCAATAAGCAACCCTGGAACTGGACAGAACTGGTAGAAAATCTCTTTCTATCAGCCAGTTAATTTAACTTTTCTTCCATTGAAATCAAGAAGATATCAAACTGTATGAAAGCAGCGAATAGAGCTTTGATAAAAGTCATTAAGAAGGACACGCATTTAGAATTGGTGAGGCACTTCAGAAAGGTAATTCTTTACAGAATCCTTGCTGGTTTTTGAACCCTGGCAAAATTCAACAGCTTCTGAAAACAAGCTTAGGGATTGTGATGTGGTGTTAATATCTTACAATGCTGGATGCATGTAAATTATCCTGCTTATTTACATGATAGCTGCAAGCAGCCGAGCAATAAATGTGCAATTGGTGATCACACACATCACAAAGGGACACAGATTGTTGCCAGGCTAGTTCCACTTAAAAATGTACTCATTGGAAAGGGGACTCATTCTGGCTGCAATAGGTGCTGGAAATGGCTGGAGAATGTGACTTGCAAGAGCACTGACTGATGGTAACAGTGCAGAGCTCATGCCCCAGTGTTCTCAGATACTGGAAGCCTTGCAAGAAGTGTACAGTTGGAGAAATATCCTCTATCCATAGGGAACTATGATGTGGAGGTGCAGGTGTTTGGATTGAGTTGGACAAGGTCAAAAATCGCATGACAACAGATTATAATCCAACAGGTTTATTTGAAAACACTAGCTTTTGGAGTGCTGCTCCTTCATCAGATGCCAGTCAGGGAGGAAGACCTAAGACACAGAATTTATAAGGAAAGGATCAAAGGGTTATATAACTCATGCAAATGAATTGAACATACCTAAAATAACTCTTAAATCTTAATCAGTTAGAATGGAGGTGCAGGTTTCAATTGACTAATATGCAAATCATAGAATTCCTTTCAAGTCACTGTCCTGAGATATCGTAAGGTGGTATCAATATAAAGGAGGTCAGATAATGTATTTTAGGCATGAGACCATGTTTGGAATCTGTCTGACTCTTAACCTGGAGACTGGTTTTATTTCCAAAGTAGGAGTTTATAAAATGCCACATTGACTGTCTACAAATTGTGACTCCGAACAAAACCTTATGCCTCAAATATATTGAGATGTCACCTCCTTGATATTGATAACACCTTAAGTTATCTTGGGGCGGTGACTTGAAAGAAATTTTGGGATTTGCACATTAATCTATCGAAACCTGCACCTTCATCCTAACTGATTAAAGATTTAATAGCCATCTTAGGTGTGTCTAATTCACTCATGTGACCTTTTGATCTTTTCCTCATAAATTCTGTGTCTAAGGTCATTCTCCCTCCCTAATACCTGATGAAGGACCAGCACTCTGAAAGCTAATGTTTTCAAATAAACCCATTGGACTATAGCCTGGTGTCATGTGATTTTTAACCACAGGGAACCGAGAAGATGTCTGCATCTCATCCCCAAGAAGGTGGATGTAGTGCCACAATGTGTTTAATGACTTCATACTTGAAGTGAAAGAGGGCACTTTTTTTAAAAATTGTTTCGTCAATACAACCAAACCAACTAACAAATTATATTAATCACAACACTCTTTTCACACTGATGTGTGTGATTTTTAACTTTGCACCCATAATATTCTTATTGGTTTTCAGGTGGATTTCAAGATACTTTTTAGATCGAATGAAATACCAGCAGGATACTTGGATGCCTTGTTATTGTTATTCTCATGGACTGGTCAAGCAGGTAAGAGAGCCAGCATGGTGGAGATATAAAGCTAAGAATAGAAGTTCTGCAGGAGATTTCCTGACCTAGCAGAAACCAGAGAGCAATGCTTAATGGACCATGTAAGCCTCTGTTAAGAGGTTTCCACACATCAGAAAATTTCTCACTCCCTCTCATAAAGAACTGACCATCCCTCAACTTATAAGGAAATGTTATCCATAGAATTTAAGTCAGGAACCTAAGATTTCCATGGATTTTCTCAAAATTCTACACTCTGTACAGTTGAAACTGTAGTGGACTTTAAGGCTTTCATGAAAATCTGTTGCTCAGGTCATTGATGAGGTCATTGGTTAGCTCACCGAGCTGCTGGGTTATCATGCACACATTTTGTTACCATTCTGGGTAACATCATCAGTGTGACTTCTGTGAAGCACTGTTGTTCTGTCCTGCTTGGTTTTTATGTGGTCACTTCCAGATCTTCTCTGTAGTAGTTTATACACTGGGTCTATCTCTATATGTCTGTTGATGGCCTTTTTGGTTGAGAACCAGGCTTCCAAGAACTCTTTGGCATGTCTCTGGTTAGCTTGTCCTAGAATGGTTACTTTGTCACCGTCAAATTGATGGCCCTCTTGGTTTGTGTGTATGGAGATGAGGGAGAGTGGATCATGTCGTTTAGTTGCCAGTTGGTGGTAGTGAAGTTAGATGGCTAGTTTTCTACCTGTTTGTCTGATGTACTGCTTGTTGCAGTTGTTGCAAAGGATTTTGTACACCACGTTGGTCCTACATGTTGTGGGTTTGGTGTAATTAGTTGTCCTGGTAATTGTCCTGGTAATTAGTTGGTGTAGTGTGGCTGTTGGTTGTCACCATTACCATAATACCTAGTAGACGTAACAGCCTAGTATTTAATTCTGATACTCTCTTCACATAGGGTAAAGTGGCCAGTGTATTAGTAGGTACAGTGCCTTCTTGGCATAGTCTGTTGGATAGGCATCAGCAGACGAAGTTGATGGGGTATCTGTTGTTAGCAAAGACTTTGTGTAAGTGTTCTTCCTCTTCCTTGCACAGTTGTAGTGTGTTGCAGTGTTTCACAGCTCTTTTGAATAGTGCCCTAACACAGGTCTGTTTGTGGATGTTGGGATAGTTGCTATTGTAGTTGAGGATCTGGTCCACGTGAGTGGGTTTCATGGATATTTTGGTTGTGAACTCTCCTGTTGGTAATCCATTCTACTTTGACATCTAGAATTGGGAATTTGTTGTTGTTTTCTTCCTCCCTTGTAAACTTGAAGCCAGTGAGTACACTGTTAATGAGGTGGTGTGTTTCCTCTATTCTTGTTGTGATAAATGTGTCGTTCACATATTGTATCCACAGTTTTGGTTGGATCGGGGAAGGGCTGTGTTTTCAAGTCTCTGCATAACTGCTTCTGCTGTTAGTCCTGAGATGGCAGAGCCCATTGGTGTGCCACTGACATGTTGGTATATTTCTGAAAAGCGCAAAGCCGGTCAGATAGCATTCAAGGAGCAGGATTGTCGACGTTTCAGGCATAAGCCCTTCATTAGGAATGTGGAGGGGGAAGGGAGCTGAGAGATAAGTTGAAACTTTATTGCTGGAACAGCACAGCAGGTCAGGCAGCATCCAGGGAACAGGAGATTCGACGTTTCGGGCACAGGCCCTTCTTCAGGCCCGAAGGTGGAGGGGAAGGCGATAGGTGGATACAGGTAGGAGATGATTCTGATAGGTCTCTTGGGACGGTGAGGCGGATAGGCAGAAAGGAAGACTGACAGGTATGACAGGCCTGTGCCCGAAACGTCGAATCTCCTGTTCCCTGGATGCTGCCTGACCTGCTGTGCTGTTCCAGCAATAAAGTTTCAACTTTGATCTCCAGCATCTGCAGACCTCACTTTCTCCGCTGAGAGATAAACAGAGGGGGTTATGGATAGGGCTCGGGGCAGGTGGAGGGGAAGGCGATAGGTGGATACAGGTAGGAGATGATTCTGATAGGTCTCTTGGGACGGTGAGGCGGATAGGCAGAAAGGAAGACTGACAGGTATGACAGGTCAAGAGGGCAGTGCTGAGTTGGAAGGTTGGAGCTAGGATGAGGTGGGGAGTGGGGAGATTGGGCCCCCTCCACTGCCAAATCAAAGCCACCGACCAACATCTAGAGGAAGAATGCCTCATCTTCAGCCTCAGGACCCTTCAACCACACAGCATCAACATCAACATCAACTTCAATTCAATTCAATTCTACCTCACTAGTTTCCAAATCTCCCCTGCCCCCCACCTCTTCCTATCTATTTCAGTTTGTTCAGCATGTATGTAATCCTGTTGGCTAGTTGCGGTGTTGGGTCAGGGTAGGGTCCTGTAGAGATACCCTACAGTCACCATCTTGGTAGGTGCCGGTATTGTCCAGCAGTGTCTCTGCTTTCTCAACATAGTTCTGTCTGGTCATTATAACAGTCGTGGGCTGTTTGTCCATGGCTCGTCAATTTCAGTGTTCATGAGGCTGTCGAGGGATTCCTGGGCCAAGTGAATGGAGTGGGTTGATCCGCTTATGAGGTGTTTCAGTCTTCATTATAGTTCCTTGGCCAGTTTGTTGGTTCATAATAATGATGTTTTTGTCCTTCTTGAGTCCTTTTATCGCTTTTCTTTCTGGTGCGCTGAGGGTGTTCAATTTGTTTCTCCAGGTTAGTGCAGGGATTATGGTTTGTTGGATTGCCTGCTGCATCTCATCTGTAAGTTTGGTGGTCTTCTGTGTTGCTTCAAGGGCAGCCAGGAAGTCAGTTCTGTCAGCGTCTTTGTGAGTCTGTGTATTAGGCCAGCTTTCTCAGTGTCGTTAACTGTTCTGTTGGATAGATTTCTTACACATGTGTCTGGTTTGTCTTTGTTGTTGTTGTTATGTGTCAGTTTAGCCAGTTTCTCTTACAGTGTAAGTCTCTTTCTGGTTCTGGTCTTGTGTTGTACAGTAGCGATGACAATGTCCAGAGTCGTAGTCTATTGTTCCTTA
Source organism: Chiloscyllium plagiosum (assembly GCF_037043375.1). Lineage (NCBI taxonomy): Eukaryota > Metazoa > Chordata > Chondrichthyes > Orectolobiformes > Hemiscylliidae > Chiloscyllium > Chiloscyllium plagiosum. Next base: position 32,840,740 of record NW_028270175.1, on the reverse strand, counting down.
GTTGAGTTCAGGTACTGTGATGTTTGACATGCAATTTCCCACACATATTTTTCTCTTAAGAGCACAAACTAAATGCATATTGTTAAAGGGGAGTGTGAGAAGCCAGAGGTTGTTGGGCACATTGTAAGAATAACATCATTATGGAAAGGGTGAGGGCTTTGCAGAGTGAATATGGGAAGTTAGGTAGAAGGTTAAAGAGCAGAACCTCAAAAATAGTAATCTCTGGATTTTTCCCGGTGCCATGTGCAATCGGGCAGATAAATCAATAGCTGAGGAGAAGGTGCAGTGAGCAAGGATTCAGACTTTTGGATCATAGGATCTGTTCTGGCACAGAAAAGATCTGTTCAAAAGGGACAGATTTCACCTAAACTGGAAGGGGATCAATATCCTGAGGGAGATTTGTTCGTACTATTCGGGAACCTTTAAACTAGTAATGGGGTGGGAAGTGCTATTCGGGAGCGTTTAAACTGGTAATGGGTATCGAAAGTCGTAATGAGACTAGGGATGGTTCTGAATTTAAAAAGAACATGTTAATTAGAAAAGGCAGACAAGAGCAAGTCAGAGAACAAGGTAACTCTGAAGAATTAAAATCTATTTAATTCAATGTAGGGAGTCTTACAGGTAAGACAGGTGAACTCAGGGCATGTATTGGAACATGAGACTGGGACATCATAACCATTACAGAAACATGGCTAAGGCAGGGACAGGACTGGCAGCTCAATATTCTGAGGTTTAGAAGCTATGAGAAGGATAGAACAGGAGGCAAGAGAGGAGGAGGAGTGAAAGCTTTTGATTCAGGAAAATATTACTGCTGTACTTGGAGAGGATATTTCTGAGGGATTATCCAATGAAGCTACAGATCGTTCTGCTATAATGCGAGTTTCATCAATGTGAATTCGTTATAACACGATTGACGAATTGGGGACACTGTTTCTAAAACACAAATTTTTAAAGCATGTATTGGCTATAACACGATTCCGGCCCCATTAGTTTAAATGGTGCTGCTATTACACGATATAACGTGGGATTACACAAGAACAGAACTACAGCATTATAGCAGAACTGACTGTATTTGGGTGGAACTCAGAAATAAGAAGGGGATAACCACTATAATGGGATTGTACTACAGCACCCCCCCATATTCGGAGGGAAATTGAGGAACAAATATGTAGAGAGATCTCAGGTACCTGTAAGAATAATAGGGTTGTAATAGTAGGGAATTTTAACTTTCCAAACAAAGACTGGAAATGCCATGGTGTTAAGTACTCGTATGGTAAGGAATTTGTTAAAAGTGTTCAAGAAAATTTTTGTTATCAATATGTAAATGTACCTAGTAGAAAAGGATCAAACCTGATCTTCTGTTCGAAAATAAGGCAAGGCAAGTGACTGAAGTGTTAGTGGGGGAGCATTTTGGGACTAGTGATCATAATTTTACTGGTTTTAAAACAGTTATGGAAAAAGAATAGCCTTGTATAAAAGCTAAAGTACTTAATTGTAGTAAGACAAATTTTGATGGTATAAGATAGGAACTTTCAAGAATTGATTGGAGTAGACTGTTTGTAGGTAAAGGGATGACTGGCAAATGGGAGGCTTTCAGGAGTGAGATAATGAGAGTTTAAAAGTAGTATGTCCTTGTTAGAGTGAAGGATAAGGCCATTAAAGGAAGGAAATAATGGATGAATAAAGATATTGAAGCTCTAGTCAAGTGTAAGAAGAAGTTATATGTTAGGTATAGACAGTGGGATCAAGTGAATCTCTTGAAAAGTATAAAGGATGTAGGGGCACTCTTAAGAGGGAAATCAGGAGGATAAAAATAAAGGAATGTGAGATAGCTTTGGCAAATAAGGTTAAGGATAATCCAAAGAAATTCTACAAATACATTCAGAACAAAAAATCTACTAGGGAGAGATTATGGCCTCATAAAGGTCAGCAAGGTTGCCAATGTGTGGAACCACAGGAAATGGGAGAGATACCAAATAAATGTTTCAGTTTTTACTGTGGAAAAAAAAACAGAGGCTTGGGAACTTGGGGAAATAAATGTTGATGTCTTGAAAACAGTCCACATTACGGAAGAGAAAGTACTGGAATGCTTAAAAAATATAACAGTAAATAAATCTCCAGAACCCAAGCAAGTGTATCCCAGGACATTAGGGAAGAAATTGTGGGGCTCTTAGCAGTGATATTTGCATCATCTGCAGCCACAGGTGAGATGCTGGAGGACTGCAGGGTGACTAATGTTGTGTCTTTATTTAAGAAAGGCTGTAAGGAGAAATGTGGGGAGTACAGACCTATAAGCATGACATGGGTGGTGAGTAAGTTATTGGAAGGGATTCTGAGAGACAGGATACACATGGAGAGGCAAAGACTAATAACGGACATTCAGCATGGCTTTGCGCATGGGAAATTGTGTCCCACAAACCTGATTGAGTTTTTTGAGGATGCAACCAAAAAGGTTCATGAGGATAGAACAATTATCTTCATGGACTTTAGTAATGTCTTTGACAAGGTTCTGCATGGTAGCCTAATTAGTAAGATTAGATCACATGGGATTCAGGGAGAGCTTGCCAATTTGATACAAAATTGACTTGATGGCAGGAGACAGACGGTAGTGATGGAGGGTTGTTTTTCATACAGGAGGCCTGTGATCAGCAGTGTTCTGCAGGGATCAGTGCTAGGTCCAATATTGTTTGCTATTTATACAAATGATTTGAATAAGAAATTAGGACACAAAGTTAGTAAGTGTGCGGATAACACCAAAATTAGTCATGATTTGGTGATGCCAGTGTTGGACTGGGGTGTACAAAGTTAAAAATCACACAACACCAGGTTATAGTCCAACAGGTTTAATTGGAAGCACACTGGCTTTCGGAGCGACGCTCCTTCATCAGGTGATAGTCTATCACCTGATGAAGGAGCGTCGCTCCGAAAGCTAGTGTGCTTCCAATTAAATCTGTTGGACTATAGCCTGGTGTTGTGTGATTTTTAACCAAAATTGGTGGTATAGTCAACAGTGAAGAAGGTTATCTAAGATTACAAAGGGATCTTGATCAATTGGGCTGAGGAGTGGCAGATGGTGCTTAATTTGTGAGGTGTTGCATTTTGATAAATCAAACTAGGACAGGACTCACACAGTTTTGTCGAACAGAGAGACCTAGGGAGTCAGGTACATAGTTTTTTCAAATTTGCATCAGGATGGTTAAGAAGACTTTTAGAATGCTTACCTTCAATGTTCAGAGCATTGAGTATAGGTATTGGGACATTATGCTGAAGTTGATGCGATGTTATAGACTTCACAATTTTAATAACTGTTCATGAACTGAATGAATCAACAAAAGATAAGCTATTACACACAACAGTAGCTCTGTTTGGAATAAACTGTTAAGGAACAAAGACAAGCTGTCACACAGAGACTCAAGCAATTATCCACGTCTTGGTGAGATTGCATAAACAAAACTGCTTTGACACCTGTGATAAACTGGATGCTTTATTGCCACAAATGACAAGGATGCCCTGCAGAAGAATTTAAGAAGCTAATCACAGTAAAGCTGTATCTTCCAACAGATAGTTAATGCCAAATATAAGAGGACACAAAGAAATTACTCTGGATAAGGAAGCTAGCTGCAGTCATGCAGTAACTTGAATGAAAGACTCTAAAGAAATCATCAATATATCACCTCAGAGACTGAAGGTCAAAAATCTGTAAAGAATTGAACATGAGAATAATTCAACAGTAGAACTTCGATGAACAACGCTGCAAAAGGATAAAACCCTGGAAGCATCCAGAGACCAATCATTGTCAGTTGAAGTCCTGGCCAGATTTCACCATTAATCAGCTAATAGCCAAGTTGGGTCACAGGCTTATTCTTGCTTACTTGAGGGGTCTTATATTTGTTTGCTACATGCAGTAACATTTGAGTTATTGTTTCAGTGTTTGATTGTCTGTGAGATTTCTTAATAAGTAGCCAAATTAAAGATAACTTGTGGTGATTTATCCACATTATTGTGCAGAATGTTGGTGAGACCACTTTTGGAGTACTGTGTATAATTCTGGTCACCCTGCTATAAGAAGGATATTATTAAATTGGAGAGGGTTCAGAAAAGATTTACCAGGAAGTTTCCAGGACTGGGAGGTTTGAATTATAAGAGGCTGGACAGGTTGTGACTTTTTTCACTGAAGTGTAGAAGGTTGAGGAGTGATCATATGGAGGTTTATAAAATTCAAAGTTTGTGAGAAGATTTGTAGCTCGGGTGCTCATTGTTGTGGTTCTGTTCGCCGAGCTGGGAAGTTGTGTTGCAGACGTTTCGTCCCCTGTCTAGGTGACATCCTCAGTGCTTGGGAGCCTCCTGTGAAGCGCTTCTGTGACACACGCAGGTGACAAGCAACATGAATTCGACTGGGACAACACTATTATAGGACAAGCCAAACAGAGAACAGCCAGGGAATTCCTAGAGGCATGGCACTCATCCACAGATTCAATCAATAAGCACATCAACCTGGACCCAATGTACTGACCACTGCAGCGGACAGCTGGAACTGACAACCGGAAGCGGCAGATTCAAACTACTACAAATGCTGGAGGAAAGATCACAGAAGCTCTTCACAGGAGGCTCCCAAGCACTGAGGATGTCACCAAGACAGGGGACGAAACGTCTGCAACACAAATTCCCAGCTCGGCGAACAGAACCACAACAACAGGTTTATAAAATCACAAGAGGCATAGGTAAGGTGAATAATAAAGATGTTTGCCAGCGTGGGTGAGTTCAAAACTAGGGGACATATTTTTAAGGTGAGAGGAGAAAGATTTAATAGGGTCATGAGGTGCAACTTTATCACACAGAGGGTGGTTTGTATGTGGAATGAACTGCCAGAGGAAGTGGTAGATGCAGGTACAGTTACAATTTATAAAAGACATTTGGATTGGTAAATGAATAGGAAGAGTTTAGAGGGATATGGACTAAATGCAGGCAAGTGGGACTAGTTTACTATGGAAACTTGATCAGCACAGATGAGTTGGGCTGAAGGATCTGTTTCCATACTATATGAATCTATGACTCGACTCCTGAAATTAAGAAACCAGAGTAGCCGAGACTCCAAGGTAGTTCACCTTTATTCCTTTATTGGCATTAAACATAAGAGCAATTCAGAGAAAAAAATCACTGTCTGAACAGAAGCAATTCAAATTCTCTTTCAAACTTTGCATCATCCATTTTGTAGCATTGGTTTGTAAAATGTCTAGAATCCACATCTGTCCAATTTCTCTTGTTGAACTGAGACACTAAAATGTTATGAAAACAATTCCTCATTTCCATTTCTCTGACAGTGATCAATGACATCACCCTGCACCATGATATGCTGAAACTCCATTATCATAGAGTTGGATGTCATAATGTGCTGATCATAGATTTCCAAAACACTCAATTATTGCCTGTTCTGACTGAAATCAATTTATTCCATTCAAGGTCATGCATTTTCCAGTTTCTTTCTCTTGCTGTCTTAAAAGCTTTGTCCCTGCTCGGGTATGGCTTCACAAACCAGAATCTGGGACACCTCAATATTACCTCAATAGTAGATAATAGTAGGCACGGCCTCTGTCACTGTTCCTTTGTCTTAACAGTAAACTTAACGTGCCCCCCTGCAACAGCTTCTCCAACAGCCAACCACTTACTCCCCTCACCCTTCCATATTTCCTGTCAAAGTGCATTTGCTACCACAGACGCTTCATTGATATCATTGTGGGGTCTTGCTGTGTACAAATGACTGTCTACATCACAAACGCCAACTGCACTTCAGAGCTAATCAGTGTGTGCAATGCACTTTGAGGCATTTGATGAGACACGATGTTAGTGCAAACCATTCTTTATTTTGAATTCATCATTCCTTATCCCTGAGTCTTGAAAGCATTACAGAACTATGAAGCCATTAGAAGCGTTTTTAGTAATGTTAGTAGAGGGATGAACATTGGAGAAGACCCCAGGGTAGATTCACCTTGCTAGTCTTTAAAATAGTGTTGTAAATTCTTTCATGTGCACTTTAGTTTAACAGCTTATCTTAACTGGAGCACTCTGACAGGGCAGTGTTTTCTCGGTACTGCAACTGAGTGCCAGTTTTGAACATTGACCTCATGTTGGCCCATTCTGGTTTCATATTATTTGTTTTGACTGATTGCTACAGTGAAGGAGAGAACCGTGAATGCCAACCTCCCATTTGACCAAGATATTGGGCTCAATTGTTGGGCTATGACTGCCTTGGAAACAAAGAAACAAAGCCAGATCCATTTTAAACCTTAGACGATATCTACTTCAATGCCATATGCTCATGCCATTTCCATATCTTTGATGTTATTTGTAAGTAGAAATCTATCAATTTCTGTCTTGAACTTAATGATTAAACTGCCACAGCGCTCTGGGGTAGCGAATGCCAAAGCTTCGTCTCTCTCTTTGTCTCAGTCCTAAACGGCTTGCTTCTTTTTCTGATACTGTATGCATTGGTTCTAGGCATTGCAGCAAGAGGAAACATCATTTCTGCATCACAGTGTACCCCTTTAAGAATTTTGTCAGTTTCTTCTAAACACAGAGAACAATCTCTCCTCACAGCACTGCCACACCATCCCAGGAATCAAACTGATAAACCTCTGTCACACTCCCTCTCAGTGACAAATATTCCCTCCTTTAGCAAGAACTGTGCACAGGTATTGAGCAAAACCTCTTTGCTTCAATACTCAAATCCTCTTGCAATAAAGTCTAACATACCATTTGCCTTCCAAATTGCTATCCGCAAATGCATGTTAGTTTTCAATGACGTTATGAATAAGAAGCCCTGTGGGCATCAACACTTTTCAATCTCTTTCCATTTAAGAACTACTCTGCACATTTGTTCCTCCTACCGAAGACGATTACCTCACATTTATCTGCGTTATATATAATCTGCCATGCTCTTGCTCATTCACTCAATCTGTCTGAATTCCCTTGAAAAGTCTTTGCATCCTTCTCATAATTCATATCCTCATTACATTTTGTACCACCTGCAAACTTGGAAAAATTACAATTGACCCCTCACATTTAATCCATTAACATAGGTTGTGAACAGTTGGGCCAAGCCCTACTCCTTGCAGTACTCCACTGGTTGTAGTCTTCCAACCTATGAATGCCCTATTTAGTCCTATTTCCTGCTCTCTGCCTGTTAACCAATCCTCTACTGGGCTCAACCAATCTAACCATGATGATATATTACCCCAATGCCACATACAATAATATTGGTTATTAAATATTTGTGTGGGACTTTATAAAGTTAGCCTTAGAAATGCAATATATATCTCTTCTTCTGAAGAAAGGATTGGTGACAGCAAACTATCCCAAACAAAAGCCACCATTGGTTGGGACTGCAAAATATGACATAACTCAGCAAACGTCAACTGCATTAAGAATTGTCCATCAATATATTTATACTACATCATTGGTGAATCCAGAGAGGTAATCGAGCTGAATCTGAAACCATTCCAGTCTTCAACCTACAAAGATCTAAAATTCCTTAACTCTTAAGAAATTCTTTCAGAATATTGCCCACACTGTCCTCCCCGTTTAACTAACCTTTTGAGTGTCTGCATGACTTACAGTTGGACCATTTTTATTATTAAATTGTGAGCAGTTTAAATATAATAAATGTGATTCTCTTTTCCTTTTAAGAAATCCTGCAAAGAAACATGTCTCTATGTGTCATCTTACAATCACAGCACGTAAACAGTGAAACACTCACTGAATTGGCAAATGTCTTCTTAAAAGCCCTAGTTTGGTCAAACAAAGAGTGTGGGGAAAAAAGAGAGCCATTCAATCACTCCTCTATTGATTTTAACAATATCAGAGTCATTTTGTTAAGATTTTCTTTTTTTTTTTGCTTCTCTGACAATGTACGCAGAAACAAATCTGACTTGTGATTTGATTTGAGTTTCAGTGTCCCAGTGCAACATTTGAGGTGTTGCAGCTACAATGAAATGAAACTGAATTATTAAGCTGTTCATCTTTTAAAATTCTATAGTTTGGAAATTATTATAATTCTCTGCCGCCGTTTAAATCAAGGCTCCTTACTGTCGGGTGCAACTTTTTCTCTTCTTGAAGTACACAGACACACAGACAGGTGCCATGGCTATCTCCTGAGCATCAATGTCATTTTCATGTTTGTTTCTGAGCAGACTTGTATTTTCAGCAATATCATTATTCAACATTATGACAACTTGAAATAATGTCCTTGGCCCCACCTCACTACAACATCACTATTTTTTTCGTTCATCGCTAGATTGCAAGTTATCCCATTCAGAACTGGAATATTTTTTCATGTTCTTTCTATCTCGGGCTATAGAACACAGTCATTGAACAAATGATGTAAAAAAAAAATTGGATTTTTGGAGTGCCTTTCACAATAGCAAGATGCTGTATAACACTTCATAACAAATTAACTTCCTTCCAGTTTAAAAATTCTAGAGGTGGGCTGAGGGTGACAACCCTTGACATCCAGGCTACATTCGACTGAGTGTAACATCAAGGAGCCCTAGCAAAATGGGAATCAGTGGATCTCAGAGGGCAAACTCCCTGATGATTAGAGTCATATCTTGTACATGGGAAAATGGTTGTGGTTGAGAGATCAGTTGTCTCAGCTCCAGGACAAGCCTGCAGGAGTTCCTCAGTGTGGTGTTCTTGGCTCAACCAACTTCAGCTGCTCATACAATGATCATCCTTCTATCATAATAGCATGCTGGCCTTCATAACAAGAGGGATTGAGTATAGAAGCAAAGAGATTCTTCTGCAACTGTACAGGGCCCTGGTGAGACCGCACCTGGAATATTGTGTGCAGTTTTGGTCTCCAAATTTGAGGAAAGACATTCTAGGCATTGAGGGAGTGCAGCGTAGGTTCACGAGGTCAATTCCCGGAATGGCGGGACTATCTTACGTTGAAAGATTGCAGCGACTGGGCTTGTATACCCTTGAGTTTAGAAGGCTGAGAGGGGATCTGATTGAGATGTATAAGATTATTAAAGGATTGTACACTCTGGAGGCAGGAAGCATGTTTCTGCTGATGGGTGAGTCCCGAACCAGAGGACACAGCTTAAAAATAAGTGGTAGGCCATTTAGAACAGAGTTGAGGAGAAACGTCTTCATCCAGAGAGTGGTGGATGTGTGGAGTGCTCTGCCCCAGAAGGCTGTGGAGGCCAAGTCTCTGGACACTTTCAAGAAAGAGTTGGATAGAGCACTTAAGGATAATGGAATCAAGGGTTATGGGGATAAGGCAGGAACAGGATACTGACTGAGGATGATCAGCCATGATCATAATGAATGGTGGTGCTGGCTCGAAGGGCAGAATGGCCTACTCCTGCACCTATTGTCTAGTGTCTGTTGTCTATTGTCATAAGGTCTGAAGTGAGGATGTTTGTGAATGATTCATATGTTTATCATCATATTGATGTAGTCCAATTTCAAATGCAACAAGATCTAGACAATATCCAGGCTTGGGCTGACAAGTGGTAAGTAACTTTGATACCATATAAATGTCAGGCAATGATCATCTTCTGCTAAGAGATTATCTAAGCACCATATCTTGACAATCACTATTAATATCCTGGGGATTACTAATAACCTGAAACTCAACTGACTTCATTATACAAATGCAGTCACCATTGAAGAGCAGATCAGAGGCTAGGAATACTACCCAAAATGTTGACTTGTCCACCTCCTGATGCTGCCTGCCTTGCTGTGTCCCTCTCCCTCCTGATGCTGCCTGGCTTGCTGTGTCCCTCTCCCTCCTGATGCTGCCTACCTTGCTGTGTCCCTCTCCCTCCTGATGCTGCCTGCCTTGCTGTGTCCCTCTCCCTCCTGATGCTGCCTGTTTTGCTGTGTCCCTCTCCCTCCTGATGCTGCCTGTTTTGCTGTGTCCCTCTCCCTCCTGATGCTGCCTGGCTTGCTGTGTCCCTCTCCCTCCTGATGCTGCCTGGCTTGCTGTGTCCCTCTCCCTCCTGATGCTGCCTACCTTGCTGTGTCCCTCTCCCTCCTGATGCTGCCTGCCTTGCGGTGTCCCTCTCCCTCCTGATGCTGCCTACCTTGCGGTGTCCCTCTCCCTCCTGATGCTGCCTACCTTGCTGTGTCCCTCTCCCTCCTGATGCTGCCTACCTTGCTGTGTCCCTCTCCCTCCTGATGCTGCCTGCCTTGCTGTGTCCCTCTCCCTCCTGATGCTGCCTGGCTTGCTGTGTCCCTCTCCCTCCTGATGCTGCCTGCCTTGCTGTGTCCCTCTCCCTCCTGATGCCGCCTGCCTTGCTGTGTCCCTCTCCCTACTGATGCTGCCTGGCTTGCTGTGTCCCTCTCCCTCCTGATGCTGTCTGCCTTGCTGTGTCCCTCTCCCTCCTGATGCTGTCTGCCTTGCTGTGTCCCTCTCCCTCCTGATGCCGCCTGCCTTGCTGTGTCCCTCTCCCTCCTGATGCCGCCTGCCTTGCTGTGTCCTCTCCCTCCTGATGCTGCCTGGCTTGCTGTGTCCCTTTCCCTCCTGATGCTGCCTGCCTTGCTGTGTCCCTCTTCCTCCTGATGCTGCCTGGCTTGCTGTGTCCCTCTCCCTCCTGATGCTGCCTGGCTTGCTGTGTTCTTCTAGCCTCCTGATTGTCTACTAGGAATATGACGGCAAGTAATTCACCTCCCAACTCCCCAAAGCTGTCCTCAATCTACAAGGCACGAGTCAGGAGTGTGATGGAATATTCTCTGGATGGGCACTGTTCTAAAAACAAAGAAGTTTGAAACCATCCAGGACAAAGCAGCCCGCTTGATTGGCACCATATCTACAGGCAGCGACTCTCTCCACCACCTATGCTCTGTAGCTAGAGTATGTACTAGCTACAAGATACACTACAGAAATTCACCAAAGATTATTAAACAGGTCCTTAGACAGATCCTTTCAAACCCACAATCCCTTCCATCTAAAAGGATAAGGGCAGCAGGTACTTTGGAACACCACAACCTCAAACTGCCCTCCAAGCCAGTCACCATCCTGACTTGGAAATATATCACCATTCATTCACTGTCGCTGGTTCAAACTCCCAGAATTCCCTCCCTAAAGGCATTGAGGGTCAACCTACAGCACGTGGACTGTAACAGTTCAAGAAGGCAGCTCACCACCACTTTCTCAAGGCCAACTAGGAATGGGCAACAAATGCTGGTCAACCAGCATGGCCACATCCCACAAATGAATTTAAAACCTTAAACTTTTAAATGTTATCACTGTTGAAATGTTGTAAATGCAGCAGCCAGTTTGTAGATGGAGAGTTCTCCCTCTCATCTGCCAAAACTGCAATGGAATCTTTCACATGCACCTGAGAAGACACACAGGAACTCACTATAATGTTTTAGCAGAATGATAGCAGCATCGATAGAACAACAATCCCTCATTTCAGTTCGAGAGTATAAGAAATTTCTACTCGGGTCTCTGGAGTAGGACTTGAACTGGTGAATTTCAGAAGACAAGAATGTGTCAGAGGAGTCTTTTGTGCCTTAGAAAGTAGCTGTCCCAAAAAGAGTTGTGGGTCAGCCCTGCTACGGCAGAACAAATGACTAAGTGTCTACTTCAACATGATGAGCATGAATTGTTAAACAACAATCTATCCATCATAACATTCCTTGTACCATCCGCCATCCCAATGTAACAAGTTATTCTGGTTATTGTTACTAATTTATACCCATTACTCCTTGTATCACCACCCCATCTATACAACTCATAATAATTCTACACACACTTCTTTCCTCCATACAGTCAAGCTGCTGTGAAATGACATATTAATGTTTCCTTACTGTAGCGTGCCAAACATTGAGCCACCTCACTTCACTTATTCTTTCCTTTTTCCTGTACCCTACTAGCCTTAAATATACAAATACATTGCATTTACTGGCTCCCCTTTATTGATCCCGATTGTTTCCTTCTCAGAGAATTGTAATAATTTTATCAGCTGTCAGTTCCCCTTCATATGACCATTCTGACTCTCCGTGATTTAATAATGTTTTTGCAACAGCAATTCCTCATTTCATTTGCCTTCCCTCCAATTATTTTCAACATTGTTAATGGAAAGAAATATCGGCCTTGATCTCATCAAAATGTCTTTTTTTTAATAAGGAGTTTAAAGAGATTTTTGCAATAAAGGTTCAGAAAGAGTCAACTGTAGGTTATAAAGGCAAAGTAGATGATTATTTGAAGAAGAGGGAATTAGAGGCTACCATGAGTGTACAAAGTAATGGGCATCATTTTGACTCTCAAAGAGAAATGAGGAATTAGGAGGGCTGAAAGAGGTTATGAGATATCCTTAGCAAGCAGTGTTAAGGAAAATCCCAAAGCCTTTTATTCATATATAACGAGCAAGAGGGTAATGAGGGAAAGGTTTGGCTCACTCAAGGACAAAGGAGGAAATATATGCATGGAGTCAGAGAAAATGGGTGAGATTCTTAATGAGTACTTTGCATTGGCATTCACCGAGGAAAGGGACATGGTGTATGTTGAGGTTAGGATTAGATCTTTGACTATTCTCGGTCAAGTCAGCATAAGGAGCGAGGAAGTGTTGTGTATTCTAAAAGGCATTAAGGTGGACAAGTCCTCAGGATCGGGTGGGATCTACTCCAGTTACAGAGAGAAGTGAAAGAGGAAATAGCTGGGCTTTAAAAGATATCTTTGCAGCATCCTTGAAAATGGGGTAGGGCCCAGAGGACTGGAGAATTACTAATGTTGTCCCCTTGTTTAAGAAGGGTAGAAGGGATAATCCAGGTAATTACAGACCTGTGAGCCTGACATCAGTGGTAGGGAAGCTACTGGAGAAGATACTAATGGATAGAATATATACCCAATCGGAAGAAAATTAACTTATCAGTGATTGGTGGCATGGTTTTTTGCAGGGAAGATCATGTTTTACAAACCTAATAGAAATTATTGAAGAGGTAACAAAGTTGATTGATATGGGAAGGGATGTAGATGTCATATACATGGACTTCAGTCAGGTGTTTGAGAAGGTTCCCCATGGTAGGCTGATGAAGAAGGTGAAGTCACGTGTTGTTCAGGGTATTCTAGTTAGATGGATAGAGAACTGTTTGGGCAACAGAAGACAGAGAATAGTAGTGGAAGGGAGCTTCAAAATGGAGACCTGTGACCAGCGGTATCCCACAGGGATCCATGCTGGAACCACTGTTGTTCGTGATATACATAAATGATTTGGAGGAAGATGTAGGTTGCCTCATTAGCAAGTTTGCAGATTACAGTAAGATTTGTGGAGTAGCAGATAGTGATGGGGACTGTCAGAGAATACAGCAGAATATAGACAGATTGGAGAGTTGGGCACAGAAATGGCTGATGGAGTTCAATCTGAACAAATGCAAGATTGCATTTTGGAAGATGCAATTCCAGAGCCAACAATACAGTAAATGTAAAAGTTCTGAAGAAAGTTGATGTACAGAGTATTCAGGTCCATTGTTCCCTGAAGGTGACAACACAGGTCAGTAGAGTGGTCAAGAAGTCATATGGCATGCTTTCCTTCATTGAACAGGGTATTGAGTACAAAGTTTGACAGGTCATGTTACAATAAGACTTTGGTTTGGTCACATTTGGAATACTGCATACAGTTCTAATCACCACATTACCAAAAGGAGAGAGTGCAGAGGAGGTTCATTAGGATGTTGCCTGATATGGAGGGTGCTAGCTATGAACTTAGATTCCCAACAACTTGGAAACAGCTCCTTCAAACCAACAAATCCACACCGACCCTCAGCAGAGTCTCACACGCAAACCCATTACTCTATATTTACCCCTGACTAATGCTTCTAACCTACACATCCCTGAGCACCATGGGCAAGTTAACATGGTCAATTCACCTGACGAGCACATTTTTGGATTGTGGGAGGAAACTGGAGCAAACCCACACAGACACAGGGAGAATGTGCAAAGACACACAGACAGTCGCCCAAGGCTGGAATCAAACCCGGGTCCCTGGTACTTTGAGGCAGCAGTGCTAAGCACTGAGCCACCGTGCTGAGTCAAGAATTAATCATGGACCTGAAGCATTAACTCTACTTTCCCTCCACATAGTTGCTGCCAGACCTGCTGAGTTTCTCCAAATATTTGTTTTAATTAATTAATTGAGACCAGTCACTTTCTAATTGGTGGGGGAAGTCAGTATTCCACAACAATGGACAGGGCTGAAGATCCAGGACAGTGGTGCAGAGGCAGAGTGAGTGGTGACAAGAAATCACATTCTGAAAGCAGTGTTAATATGTCTATCCAGCTTCGGTAATCCTAACCTTGTTCGAATAACCATTCTTCATGTCTGTACCAAAACCATTAATAATATTGACAAGTTCATTTACGATGAACAGCAGGATGGCAGATTAGGATAGAGGAGGAAGAATCTGAAGTCTGTCCTGACCTGACTTACACATACATGCACATGCATGCACACTCACACAAACAATCTTAAAGTTAGTCGTATTCCTTCCAAAACCAAATCCATTTCAGTGATCCTCTCACCCTGACTCAGACCAGAGAACATACGACATAGAAGCCCCAACTAGCAAACTTAGTAAAAGAGCAAGAGAAACTTTATTTAAATGGTAAAAAAGTAATTTCCTTTGGATTATCAGTCAAGCACAGCTGTCAATTCTTGCACTATTCAGGTCTTATGTGTTTGATCACTTTTGTGAGTTTTTTTTCACAATTGAAGGAGTTGCTAAGTAGGAGAAAGTATTTTGCTCCCAGCTTTTGACAGTTTTTAAATCAAGCTCGAACAAACACTGGCTTTAGTCATGCAGAAATACTAAATAGATGGACTGGATTTATTATTCCCTTATCAAACCTAAATAATAATTTAAGCAGTGACCTTTCCAAAACTGAATTATTTGACCTTTTCAGTAATTACAAAATAGTGCATTATTTCTGTCCAATACATATACAGCTCAGAAAATATATAGTAAGCTAATGCTCCAAATATTAAGGCACAAAGCACAATTTGTTAGCAGTAGTTTACGATTTAACCGTTAACTGTTTCAGCATCAAGTCATAATTTTAGCTTTTGCAGTCTCTTTTGTACCATGCTTTGATCATGGTAAGATATATCACTAAAGATCAAATTATATTGCTGAGTTGTGATTTATTAGTGCTGCAAACCATACACTGAAGTTGATTTTCTTGCACACTGCTCCATCAAGTCCTCCCAAGTTAAGTGGAGAATGAATTAAGAGAATTAAGTTAAACTTCAATTGCCCAACTCAAGCAATGAATGTAATAACCAATATTTAAACAAAAGTAACTACTTAAACAGGAACATTAAAGCAAGGTCAATTACCAAAATAGGAATAGTAGATTGCAGTGTGCATGCATCTTGAAATGGAGTTCACATTGTCCAAAATAATTTCGTACAAAGAGTGGATATTTTCCATCACATTAGCCAAATAGTAGATGTGAACGAAGAATATTCTCTGTTATTGCATTAATATTTGACTCAGCATTGTGACATAACATGTATCCTATATAATTATGCTGTTGAGTACATTTCCCTTGACTTTCTTTCTTTTCCATGACTGCCCATGGGTGGTAATTCAAAGGTGCTAATTTGTCTACAGCCTGTGTTTCGGCTGCCAAGTTATTGTGTGGATGCATAGCTTAGAAAGAGCATTGGCAGAACTCTTGAAAGCTTGGAATTTCACTGAAATTAACAATGATATGCACAAGTGTAACATGTTGGAATTCTTTTGTATAGTGTTGCACATACTGTAAATGGCGTACTTATTTCCTGACAGATTTTGTGGTTAACATCCCTACCATTGTGGAACAGTGTGTTATCTACAGCACTGTGATCAAGTCCAATACCTGATTTGCTTGTGAAGAATATTTAAAAGTATGTGCATTGGTGCACAGAGGTAGGACTTCAAATATAGAAATATAATAGAGAAATCAGCATAGTTCTTCTTGGAGCAGAATTTAAGGAGAGATAAAAGAGACCTAAGGGTCACCTTTTTCACGCAGAGGATGGTACGTGTATGGAATGAGCTGCCAGAGGAAGTGGTGGAGGCTGGTACAATTGTAGCATTTAAAAGGCATCTGGATGGGTATATGAGTAGGAAGAGTTTGCAGGGATATGGGCTGGGTACTGGCAAATGGAACTAGATTGGGTTGGGATAACTGGTTGACATGGACGAGTTGGACTGAAGGGTCTGTTTCTGTGCTGAACATCTCTATGACTCTATGACTCGGTAGCTGGGAAATGGAATTAATTGTGTATATTTTTAAGGAGTTGCCCAACGTATGAGGAGGCAAATGGGCACCTTCTATGCTATATAAAGTAATGATTATTTAATGCATATATTTTCATAATGTACAATTTTAAAAAGTTTGTTGGCAACAAATCAACTTTCAGAGTCAATTAGTAAATGTTAATAAAGATTTTGAGATTATGTGTTCATTTCAAGAACTGGATGTCGCCTTGACCATATATTGTCGATACATCTCTGGGATCTGACTCTGTTCTAGGGCTGTAGTAACTTGTAAAGGCGCAACATGAAATGAGCCTGAATGGCTATTGTCTGGAATCAACAGTTGGGGCGGGAAAGTATATGTGTTTTCACATAATTGAATGAAATATTTGCATATGAAACAATCATATCTTTCAGACCTGTTTCAAACAACTTTATGTAGAGTATGTTACTTTACAGTGCAGTGATCATTAATGTGTAGTCAAAATCAACAGCTATGTCCTTTTGGAGTTGGCCAGCTCGATTAACATGGTGCTGCCAAGGCACTCTTGGAGGTTGATATTGAAATGACCAACCCAGAGTACATTCTATGTCCATGCCACTTCATTTCAAGTTGGGCAGAATGTGGAGGCGTATGGGTACACCTCATACGCCTTCACGAGGAGGTAAGGTGTACATGGTGGTCAGCAGGAGGTTTCACTGGCCACGCTTGACCTAATGCTGTAAGACTTTATGAGGTCTGCTGTCAATGTTGAGGGCCTCCACAGTAACTCGTTCTGACTGCATACCGTTGTTTCATCACCATTGTTTGGTCTGTCCTTCCTGTGGGACAAGATATACTCAGAGATGATGGTAATGTTGTCTGAGTCATTTTCAGTCAGGTACATTTCTATGAGTATGATAAAGTTAGAATGTCACTTGATTAGCTTATGAGGCAGCTCTCCAAATTTTGGCTCTAGTACGCAGATGTCAGGAAGGAAGGCTTTGCAAAGTCAATGTGGCTGAGATTGTCATCGTCATTTCTGGTACTAGATCAATGGCAGATGGTCCATTTGGTTCCTTTATTTTGAGTCCTTTAAGTGACTTGGGACATCAGAATGGTTGCTGGGCCATTTCAGGGGGCAGTTAAAAGTCAGCCAAATTGTTGTAAGTTTGAAGTCAAATATCAGCCAGACCTGTTAAGGACATCACTAAATCCCACAAATGCTGCTGTGAGGAGTAGTCAACTGGTGTGTATTTGATGGTGTTAGTTAGTGGAACCTGTTCCAGAAACACTCCATTCTCATCTTAACCAGGGCCACTAATTTGAAAAGAACAGGTAGACAGATCATTCTTATAACATTTCTGGCAAAGTTGGACTAGGTTTGATGATTAATACAAAATAACCTGCGGTCTTATGTTTGGCCAGTTTTGACATGTTTTTGATAGTGAATGTGTTACCATTTTAAGCAAATTGAGAGTAGACTGCACATGAAAGAGTGGCCATACCGATGTTAATGAATGGTGGTGTTAACTTAAATATTGTGAAGACCCATTAGATATGACATGAGGAGCTTGTGATGTAAATTTTGTGATATTATTTAGTTCAGATTTGTATTTTGTACGAGTAGCAAGAGGCATGTGTATGAGACGTTTTAACGATTAAATTGTCAGCCTTTCTGATGCCATGGTTCTTGAAACTAGGATGACGTGCTAGTTTCTGGAGTACCAATGAGAATTTGTTTGCATTGGGAGTGTTTTACAAGTGGACAAAATAAACACTGAAGAAGTCTGCTTTCAGTTAGAAGGATCATGATTTTTTAAAAATGTGTTTGTTTAGGAAAGGCACCCATAGTTTAGAAATTATTTGATTTCAGTTTGCAGACATCCTGGTTGAAATTAGATATTTGAAACGTTCTGCTGAAGCAAGGAATCAATTCAGAAAAAAATAGAAACAAGTAATCTGAGGCCACTTTCTTCGCTGTCCACTGCCCCTCCAATTTTGGTGTCATCTGCAAACTTACTAACCATACCAGCTATGTTCATATCCAAGTCTCTTAGATAGATGACAAAAACCAGTGGACCCAGCACTAATCCTTGTGTCACACCGCTGGTCATAGGCCTCCAGTCTGAAAAGCAACCCTCCACCACCACCCTCTGTCTCCTACCTTCAAGACAGTTCTGTATCCAAATAGCTGGTGTGAAGGTTTAGTTTGAAAGTTTCAAATCAGAAGTGTTTGGTTAGAACCCTGCAGGGATTACTTGAAGCCGAGAAAGTCTAAGCTCAATTGTGTGGATACTCAAGGAAGAGGCTATCAGACCCTTAAATCCAGGAAATGAAAGCAAACATCATAGTGTCTTGGAGCTGTACAGTGTGGAAACAGATCCTTCAGTCCAACTCATCCACAACCACCAGTTATTCTAAATTAATCTAATTTGAATTGCCAGCACTGTGCCCATATCCCACTCAACCCTTCCTATTCAAATACCCATCCAGACATATTTCAAATCTTATAGTTATACTAGCCTCCAGCACCTCCTCGGGCAGCACATTCCATATACACACTACCCTCTGCATGGAAACATTTCCCCGTAGGTCACTTTTAAATCTTTCCCCTCTCACCCTAAACCTATGCCCTCTAGTTTTGGACTCCCCTACTCTGGGAAAGCACCTTGGCTATTTATCTTATCCATGCCCCTTATGATTTTATAAACTTCTATAAGGTCACCCCTCAGCCTCAAACACACCAGGGAAAATAGCCCCAGCCTAACAACATCTCCCTATAGCTCAAACCTTCCAACCCCTGGCAACATTCTTATAAATCATTTCTAAGCACTTTCTATAGCAGGGAGACTAGAGTTGAATGCACCATTCCAAAGAGGTCTCATTAATACCCTGTACAGCCACAAAATGACCTCCCAATACCTATACTCAATGCACTGACTACTAAAGGCAAGCATACCAAATGCCTTCTTCACTACCCTGTCTACTTGGGACTCCAATTTCAAGGAACTATGAGCCTCCACCCCAAGATCTCTTTGTAAAGCAACATTCCCGAGGACCTTGCCATTAAGTGTATAAGTCCTGTCCTGATTTGCCTTTCCAAAATACAGCACCTCACATTTATCTAAATTAAACTCCATCTGCCAATCCTTAGCCTGCATTTTAAGACATCCAGGACATCCTCCCCTCTAATATGGACATTTTTCAAGATGTCGCTATTTATTTCCCCAAGTTCTCTAGCTTCCATGTCCTTCATGCAAAATACTTGTTTAATATCTCCCCCATGTTCTGTGGTTCCATACATAGACGGCCTTGTTGATCTTTAAGGGGCCCTATTCTATCCCTAGTTACTCTTTTGTCCTTAGTATAGAATCCCTTAATCTGTAGAATCCCTTTGGATTTTCCTTAACTCTATTTGCCAAAGCTATCTCATGTTCCCTTTTTGTTTACCTGATTTCTCTCAAGTATACTCCAACTGCCTTTACACTCCACTGGGGATTCACTCAATCTTTGCTGTCTGTACCTGACATTTGCTTCTCTCTTTTTCTTGGCCAAAACCTCAATATCTCTAGTCATTCAGTATTCCCTACACCCTAACATACTTAGATTAGATTACTTACAGTGTGGAAATAGGCCTTTCGGCCCAACACGTTCACACTGACCCTCCGAACAGCAACCCACCCAGGCCCATTCCCCTACATTTACCCCTTCACCTAACACCATGGGCAATTTAGCATGGCCAATTCACCTAACCTGCACATTTTTGGACTGTGGGAGGAAACCGGAGCACCCGGAGGAAACCCACGCAGACACGGAGAATGTGCAAACTTCGCACAGCAGTTGCCTGAGACAGAAATTGAACCCGGGTCACTGGCACCGTGAGGCAGCAGTGCGAACCACTGTGCCACCATGCTGCCCATACTGTCTCTGGACTTTCGTTATCTCATTTTTGAAGGTTTCCCATTTTCTAGCCATCCCTTTACCTACGAATATCCACCTTCAATCAACTTTTGAAAGGTCTTGTCTAATACCATCAATCTAGCATTACTCCAATTTAAAACTTCAGCTTTTAGTTCCGGTCTATTCTTTTCCATCACTATTTCAAAACTAATAGTGGTGCTGGCCCCAAAGTGCTCCCCCACTGATGCCTCAGTCACCTGCCCTCCCTTATTTCCCAAGAATAGGTCAAATTTTGCTCCTTCTCTAGTAGGTACATCCACATGCTGAATCAAAACATTTTCTTGTGCTGACTTAACAAATTCATCTCCATCCATGCCCTTAACACTATGGCAGTCCCGTTCTATGCTTGAAAAGTTAAAATCCCTTACCATAACCACCCTATTATTCTTACAGATAACTGAGCCCTAATCAAAAATGCCATGCCCCCTCCACACCCCACCCACACCCTTTTTAACCTTCCAAGAGCATTAAACTGCCAGTACTGTCCATCCCTGAGCTATGTCTCTTGCCGATAGATGTACTAAAGAAGGGAATTCTATACCTGTGTTTGAGAACTATAAAGTGCACCTGATGAGTTAGATAGAATATTGTATTTTTACTTTTAAAATCTTTCAAATCATGTTAGCTGTAAATTGCTTGGCTTAATCTATTTGTCTTCTTTCATGTAAAAATATTCTTCTTTATTGTTAAGCCAGAACTTAGTATTGCATGTTTGCGTGTAAGTTGAAACCTACCTTGTTAAATTAAACTATTAATCTGCCAAACCAGATTTCACTCTGAGATTGCAGTCTATCTTCTCCAGCAATAACATCAATCACGATCATGAGCATAAAATAGGGACTACACTTCCAAACTTCATCACTGACTGTAATATGACTTGGGAGCTCATAAGCGATGCTGCTCTCTATAAATGCAAGGTCTTTCTTTCTTTGAATAGCTCATCCAGCAGAGTTGAGGGATTGAATTTGGGGTCTTTCTTTCTTCATGGTTCATTTCCATGCTAACTGAGCCATAATTGTGTTCCATAATTTAGAGCTCAATCATAAGTCTGTTAGCTATATCCTTAACTGATACAAAACAGTGTTCATCCATAGCCCCTCTGTTCACTAGTGTTTCCTGGTCCATCAACACTTCAAATTTAAAGTTCTGGCCTAAATATGGCCCAGCCTCCCAATATCTGCCAACTCTATTAAGTTCCAAAATATCTGTATGCTTCTAATTTTGATCTTGTGCATATTCTATTTTATTTGCTCCTCCATCCTACCTTCAGGTGACCTGGACTTACTCTCTGGAATCCTCTTTTAACATATCTTTAAAACCTACTCCTTTAACTAAGTTAACCATCTGTACTCGATAAAGTGTGGCGGTCCTGCTCAAAACATCGAATCTCTTGCTCCTCGGATGCTACCGGACCTGCTGTGCTTTTCCAGCACCACACTTTATCAACTCTAACTCTCCAGCATCTGCAGTCCTCACTATCTCCTAGCCATCTGTGCTATCTACTCACATAAATTGATGCAAAGGTTTGTTCTTTAAGCACCTTGAGGGGTTTTAGTCTGTTCAGGGTGCTCTATAAATTCAAGTTGTTGTTGTAGTTCTTCCCTTGCGGAATGAGCTCTATTTGACAGATCTTCAATCCAATTCAGTGGCTTGCTTCTTCACACAACTGAGTAAATGGTTTTTTTTTCAATCACATGACCAAAGAAGAATCAAGTTTACACACAAGCGGCGCAGATTTAATCATAGTGTCAGTTAACTTTCACCTTATCTTCCTGTCTGTTGAGTCGGTTCATTGAATAGCATTTTGTCAGAGTGTAAAAATTCATTGACCTTTTATGAAATAATCAGGCCATGAACTTCCTCCAAGGTCTAAGTGTGTAGCTGCGCTGCCTGTTAAGCTATAGTGTCAAGCAGGTCAGCAAAGGTCTCAGCTTGGAGTTCAGTCTATGATGAGTTGGTTAATTGTGGCATTCTGTAGAATCATAGATAAATGCCTGCAGCGGACAAAACAATCGTCCTCAGCAACTTCTACGCAGGAGTCAGCAAAGGTACAGACCTCTGGAATGATGTAATCGGGGAAGAGGGAGTAAGGAAGCAAAACTCCAATGGCCCCCTTCTCCTGACTAAATGCTGAGAACACAACCTCCCCCTCACCAGCACACTGTTCTGCCAAAGCGAAAACTACAAGACAACATCGCAGCACCCACACTCAAAACATTGTTGGCGATATTGAACAGTCCCTCTTCAGTACCACACAGGTACTGTGCCCCAACTTCCATCCCGCCCTGAAATTCACTTGATCCATCTGGTGACATCCTCCAGATGGACGTCTACTACAAACCTACAGACTCCCATGACTACCTGGACTACACTCCCTCCCGCCCACTATCCTGCAATAACTCCATCCCATTCTCCCAATTCCTCCGCCTCCACTGCATCTGCTCAGACAAGGAGACATTCCATTTGCGAGTATTCCAGATGTCACCTATTTTGAACAATGTGCTTTTTCTCTCTCTGTCATCCAGACAGCTTTCTGCTGCACTACCTCCATTTCCCACTCTACTGCTTTAAATCCCCCCCACACGCAATGAAGACAGAGTCCCTCTTGTCCTCACTTACCACCTCACCAGTCTCCACGTCCAACATATCATACTTAAGCACTTGTGCCAACGCCAACTAGACCCAACCACCAAGAACATCTTACCCTTCTTACCCCCTCAGCCTTCCGCAAGGTCTGTTCCCTTCGAAAGCAGCCCTCGCTACTGAACCCCCAGGTACCTTACCCTGCAACCAGAAAAGATGTAAAATTTGCTAGTACACGACCTCCCCTCACCTCCATCCTGGGCCCCAAATAGTCCTTCCAGATGAGACAGAGATTCATCTGCATCTCCCCCAACCTAGTTTACTGCATAAGGTGCTCCCGATGTGGTCTTCTCTACATTGGGGAGACCAGAATGTAAATTTAGGGAATGGTTCACCAAGCATCTAATCTGGGCCTGCAGGGCCCTAATGGACCTCCCAGTTAACACCCATTTCAATTCCTCCAACCACTCCCTTTCCACCATGACCATCCTTGGTCTCCTCCATTGCCAAAACAAACCACAGCTCCTATTGGAGGAACAACACCTTATCTTCTGCCTGGGCACCTGACAGCCTGGAGGACTCAACATTGAGTTCTCCAATTTCAATTAACCTTCCTCCTTATCCTGTGATTCCCTTCCCAGCCCCCACCCCCACCCTCCAATTACCACACCACCATTGCTCACTGCCACCAATCAGATTCATTCCTCCCATTGACCAACCAAGATGTACCTTCTACCTGTCTTCACCTATCACCACTTCACTACCCTGCCCCCACCTTCCCCTTTATCTGCAGCTCCACTTAAACCCACCCCCAGTCCTGAAGAAGGGTTACACCCAAAATATTGACTTCTCCACCTCTTGTTGCTGTGTTCTTCCAGCCTCCTGAATGTCTACCTCTTTGACTACGTCATTGTCAGAGCAAGCAATCGGAAAGATGCTAGAGTTAAATGCTCCATGACAGGAGACAATGACTACTCGACGGACAATCACCTGATTCGAGCCAAGATCAATATAAATAATGCCTTGCCGCAGTGGAGACAACAAAAGCAGAGGCACAAGAAGTTCAACATTGAGGTACTGGAAAAGCTAGCCTCATGCAACCAGCTCTTCCCCATTAACCTAGTGACCCTCGGCAACACTGAGTCACAGGGTTTCAACAGCCCCTAGTCTGCCCGCAAGACCATCATCAACAATCCTTACAAAAACTCAGTCAGTTACTCAACCAGGAAACAAGAACCAGGTTTGACAAGAATTATCAGGAGATCCAAGAACTGATAAACTGAAAGCGCATAGCGTTTCTGAGTGTAAAACAGCAACTACACTGGAAAGAGAAAAGGTAAACCTACAGGTGACTGAAAGATGACTACAAAGCCATGACATAAAGAACACGTGGTGGGCGGAGAAAGCACTGGAAGCCCAATGAATGGCTGACAACCATGATGTGCAGGGTTTCTTCTGGGCTATCAAGACCACTTCTGGACCAAGCTGCCAGCCCACTGCTGGCCAAGGGCAGAGTGACTCTGACCAAAGACAAAGAAGCCATCAAACAATGCTGGAGGGAGCACTTCAGAGACCTCCTCAGCTAGGGCTCAGTTGTCGAATTAAGCGTCCTTGACCACATCCCACAGCACACTACACTCAACAGCCTCAGCAATGCCCCAACCCTACACGAAGTAGAGAAGGCCGTCCACCTGGTCAAGAATAACAAAGCTACTGGGGCAGATGGTATCCCCACTGAGGCACAGAGCTCCCAGCACAGCTACATGCCCCTGTCTACCTTATCTGGAAGGGGGAGAGCATCTCTGGAGACCTTCAAGATGTCACAGTCGTGAGCACTTTCAAAAAAGGGAACAAGTCCAACTGTGGTAATTACAGGAGAAACTCCCTGCTGTCGATCTTTGGAAAAGTCACCACCATGGTCCTTCTCAACTGTCTCCTCCCTCCTGCTGAGGAACTCATCTTGGAATAGCAGTGGGAGGGGCATAATGGGCATGATTTTCTCTGCTCGACAGCTGCAGGAGAAATGCAAAGAAATGAATGTCCCCCTGTATGTGGCCACCTTTGACCTTACAAAGGCCTTTGACACGGTCAACCAGGAAGCATCATGGAGTGTCCTTCTCTGCTTTAGCTAAACAACAAAGTTTCTCACCATCCTTCGCCTGCTCCACGACGATGTGGAAGTTGTGGTAATGACAAATAGTGCCATCACGAGCCTATTCCCCATTGCCCCAACACTGTTTTTGATCCACCATACTGCAATGCTTCACCTCACCGCCAACAAGCTCCCTGCTGGAATGGAGCTAACTTACAGAACCAGCAGGACAAAAATTCAACATCTGCTGCCTTCAAGCCAAAACCAAAGTCACCCCAAACAGTGTCATCGAGCTGCAGGACACAATGTTTACGTCTGTGCATTCTCAGGGGATCTAATCCAGACCATTGTCAGCACCTTTATGAGACCTTGGGTCTCACCCTGAACATCCACAAGATGAAGGTCCTCTGTCAACCTGGCCCGACAGTGGGGAGAGAACCCTGATCATCAAGGTCCATGGGGAGGCCTTAGACAACTCCAGTACCTCTGGAGTGTGCAGCCAAGCAAAGCAGATATTGATGATGAGGTCCAGCACTCCCTCCAGCATGCTAGCACACCCTTCAGCTGCCTGAGGAAAAGGGTACAACAACATTAGATCCAACCCCAAACTCATGGTGTACAGAGTTGTGGTGGTTCCTGCCCTCCTATATGACTCCAAGACATGTTGTGTCTACAGCAGATATCTCAAGGCACTGGAGCAGTCCCATCAACACTGCCTGCATGAGATCCTGTAAATCCACTGGGAAGATTAGTAAGGGTATGGAATGCTCTGCCTGCAACGGTAGTAGATTCGCCAAGTTTAAGTGCATTGAAGTCGTCATTGAACAGTTATATGGACGTACATGGAATAGTGTAAGTGGGATGGGCTTCAGATTAGTATGACAGGGCGGCGCAACATCGAGGGCCAAAGGGCCTGTACTGTGCTGTAATGTTCTATATGTTCTAAGAAGGATGCAACAACACCAGCATCGAGGCCCTGACTCCCCCCTTGATCGACTGTGATGGGCTGGGCACTACTCCCAGCCTCAAAATGGCTGTTGAGCCCCAGGTGAATAGAGTAAGTACCTCAGGGACACCCTTAAGGCCTCACTGGTGAAGTGCGACATTCCCACAGACACCTGGGAATCACCGGCTCAAGACTGTCCAAGATGGAGGATGAGCCTCCAGGAAGGCAACAGACACCTTGAGGCTTGTCTTTGGGAAAAAAATGGAAGCCAGGTGAAAACAACATCAGGAATGTGCTCCCAGACCAACGCCCTACCCATCCCTTCCTACGACCACCTTCTGACCTAATTGTAGCGGAGTCTGTGGAAACTGCATTGGGCTTAACAGCCATCTACAGACTTACCCTGCGGATGGAAGAGAGACATCCTCGCCTGCGCGGCACAGCCATTGCTGATGCTGATGATGATGATATTATAGGATTTGGTAATATGGTTTATTCTGTCTATTCAGGCCAACAACAATCCATCCAATCAAACTCCACTTTCCAGTTCTTGGTCAAAAAATTATAGATTTCAACACTTCAAATCCACACTCAATTATTTTTAAATATTATAAGAGTTTCTGCCTCTACTACCTTTTCAGATATTGAGTTCCTGATCCTCTCCAATCCTAGGGGGAAAAACAAATCCACTCAATTCCTCTCTGAACCTCCGATTTCATCATCTAAATCTATGTCCCTGAATTATGGATCCGTAAATCAATAGGTCCTTTCTATCACACATATAGACTCTCAAAATTATGTATGCTTCACTGTCCTCCATTCCTATGAAAATAATTCTAGTCTATCCAACCTTATATCATAACTAAACATTTCCAATCTTGGAAGCACCTGCATTAGTCTCCTTTGCATCCTCAGTATTGAAAATACATCCTTCCTATATTGCAGTAGGCAGAATTACCTGTATTACTCTAGCCATGGCTAATGCAGCTTTATACATTTTAATACAGCAGATGGAAGACGAGAATTAACCTCATTGATTTAGCGTTGGAGAGCAATTTAATTGTCAGTGTGTTCTCGATTCTGAACACCAGAATGAATGAACCTAACATGATCAGAGTTGGTTATGTTACCTCAATGACTGAGCAATCAGCTGATGGTCAATATTTCATCTCAGACACATTAAATAGCCTCCTGGGTGAGCGACTAGAACCTCTCCAGTACCTGTAGAACAATACTTAGTTCCAGTCATAACCTTCACAGAGAAGAAGAGGAACTGATCTGACATTTGATTCACATTTGAATCAAATGGACACAATCTGGTAGCAGTCCCAATTTTACCTGCTACAA
Organism: Chiloscyllium plagiosum; assembly: GCF_037043375.1. Lineage (NCBI taxonomy): Eukaryota > Metazoa > Chordata > Chondrichthyes > Orectolobiformes > Hemiscylliidae > Chiloscyllium > Chiloscyllium plagiosum. The sequence goes on along the minus strand of NW_028270175.1, from coordinate 32,813,581 downwards.
TTGCTATATGACATTATTACTGAAAGCAATTGATAATTAGGGAAGGCTTACCATCGCAATCTGCTCCAGTGTAGTGATGAGAAAATGCTGCACTGTTGGAGATCTTACAGATGCCCAAAGCTCCATCATTATTTCTCTCAGCTGGACATGAATATTCTAAAGTAATAGTCCCGAACTTCTGTTTTCCATCAGATCCATCCTGTAGTAACCATAACCGCATGGGCCCCAGCTATGCCTGCCTCTTCGTAGGGTATGTGGAACAATCCATCTTCCGCAACTACACTGGCCCCACCCCCCATCTTTTCCTTCGCTACATTGATGACTGTATCGGCGCTACCTCGTGCTCCCACGAGGAGGTTGAACAGTTCATCCACTACACTAACACCTTCCACCCCGACCTCAAATTCACCTGGACAGTCTCGGACTCCTCCCTCCCCTTCCTAGACCTTTCTGTTTCTATCTCAGGCGACCGAATCAACATGGACATCTACTACAAACCAACCGACTCCCACAGCTACCTGGACTACACCTCCTCCCATCCTGCCCCCTGTAAAAACGCCATCCCATTCTCCCAATTCCTTCGTCTCCGCCGCATCTGCTCCCAGGAGGACCAGTTCAAAATACGTACAACACAGATGGCCTCCTTCTTCAAGGACCGCAATTTCCCCCCCGACGTGGTCGACGGTGCCCTCCACCGCATCTCCTCCACTTCCCGCTCCTCCGCCCTTGAGCCCCGCCCCTCCAACCGCCACCAGGACAGAACCCCACTGGTCCTCACCTACCACCCCACCAATCTCCATGTACAGCGCATCATCCGCCGTCACTTCCGCCACCTCCAAACAGACCCCAGCACCAAGGATATATTTCCCTCCCCTCCCCTATCAGCTTTCCGTAGAGACCACTCCCTCCGCGACTCCCTTGTCAGATCCACACCCCCCACCGACCCAACCTCCACTCCCGGCACCTTCCCTTGCAACCGCAGGAGGTGCAACACTTGCGCCCACACCTCCCCCCTCACTTCTCTCCAAGGCCCCAAAGGAAACTTCCATATCCGCCACAGATTCACCTGCACCTCCACCCACATCATCTACTGCATCCGCTGCAGCCGGTGTGGCCTCCTCTATATTGGGGAGACAGGCCGCCTACTTGCGGAGCGATTCAGAGAGCACCTCTGGGCCACCCGGACGAACCAACCCAACCACCCTGTAGCACAGCATTTCAACTCCCCCTCCCACTCCACCGAGGATATGCAGGTCATTGGACTCATCCACCGCCAAACCACAACAACGCGGAGGAGAAGGAGCGTCTTATCTTCTGACTGGAAACCCTCCAACCGCAGGGGATGAACTTGGACTTCACCAGTTTCTTCATCCCCCCTCCCCCCACCTTGTCTCAGCCGAATCCCTCCAGCCCGGCACCACCTTCCTGACCTGCAGTCTTCTTCTTGACCTCTCCGCCTCCATCCTACTCCGACCTATCACCCTCACCTTGACCTCTTTCCACCTATCACATTTCCAACGCCCCTCCTCCAAGTCCCTCCTCCCTACCTTTTATCTTCTCCTGCTGAACACTCTCTGCTCATTCCTGAAGAAGGGCCTGTGCCCGAAACGTCGAATCTCCTGTTCCCTGGATGCTGCCTGACCTGCTGTGCTGTTCCAGCAATAAAGTTTCAACTAACCATAACCAACCCTACTTCCGTTTCCATTGTTTTTGCAGCCAGACTTCTGACACTGGCCATCAAGGAGTCCTCAAGACAGCCTACTCTATGTAGTGCCGGGGATGAAGTTGCCCCCTCCTGATGCCAGAGGACCTGAGAATTCTTAAGGACAACAGCAAATACTCCATTTCTATATACTGCAAGTACTGTTATTAAACTTCTAGGAGCTTTCCGGAATCAGGAAGGTAAGGGTTGTCATATCTGGGGACATGGATGGGGTGGGGAGATTGGTGGCTGGATTGGAGATTGTAGTCATTGGGAAAGGGGTCAGTGTGGGGGAGGAGCATCAGTGGTGAACTGGTTCCAGTTTAACATTTACCGAGGAGTTAGTGTAGGCTTTATTTCCTCTAAGTTGGGTAACTATTACGGTCAGTACATCAGAACTGCGCAGAGGCTTTGGCTTTTACTCAGTGTTGGTGACTTCTTTAGAGGGTTCCAGACATTGGGTAGTTGTCCAAAAGAATATTCATGCTCCCACAGAGTCAGCTGCGTGGGGACTTCCTCATGGCATTGATGTACAGTTCCTGTTTACGCTGTTTAATCGACTAATTTTTTTGGAAGTTCTAGACCACAATTATGATACAGGGCAAAGTGAATGTTACTTTTATCCCTTTAATATTCAGCTCTCAAGCAAGATCTGTCAGCAGATTATTCAGTCATTACCATATTTCAATTTGTGAAGACTTGCTGTTTGCAAATGTACTGCCATATTTCATAGATTCAAAAAGCACTTCATTGAATACAAAGCGCTTTGAGGTATCTTGTGATTGAAAAAGGAGCTGTTTTAATCCAAGTCTTTTATTTTCCTCATCACAAAATGCAAACAGTGGATAACATGCTGAGCTGCAACATCTGAATAGCAACATACTGGCTTTATGTAGGATCTTTTGGTGCAGTGGTAGCATCCCTACCTCTAGAGTAGGGTGCTAGGTTCGAGTCCCACCTGTTCCAGAGGTGTGTAATAACATCCCTGAACAGATTAGTTAGAAAATTAGATTAAATGAAATTAAAAACAGAAAACTGTTTATCCTGGGCTGTGACCAGCCAATGTAAGTCACGAGTGCTAGCTCTATTTTGATGTTCAACTACAAATTATGTCCCTATCCAGTCTGACTTCCTGAGTTATTTCAGGCGAGAGTTCTGAACTTATCATAGATTCAGCTGTGGAAATGCTTAGATTATTTTTGCATGAATATTAACTTGCTATTAGTCCTATCATTATAGAGCTTCATTACAATTTTAAATTATGCAATGAATAGATGCATTCCAACATTTTGAAGAGATATTTTATTTTTGAAAATAACTGTTTTGATTGCATTAGACAATTCACTTGTTTAAAAGTAGCCTGTATTATCATAATTAGACTTTTCACACTGGGTAACATTTCATTTTTATGATATAATAGATGCCAAGAATTTGCTTCTCACCTGCATAAATTAACCAAATTATAGCCCAGGCGATAATAATTCACCATATGAGACAGAGGGTTTTCGAAATGGAGAATTCAGGAATTAAATAAATCGTCTTCAACAATAAAATGTTAAAGCTGCCAGGTGAAGGCACAATTTGAATAATTTTCGATAAAATTGCATTTGGAAGGGAAATTGCATTTATATCATGTCTTCCATGTCCTCAGGATATTCTAGTATATTTTTAGGATTGAGGTGCAGACAACCAATTTTCATACATCAGATGAATGAACTGATAGTCTGCTTTTGCCTGTGTTGTTTGAGGATAAAATGTCAGCCAGGAAGCCACAAGAACTTAGGTAGAAACAATGACTGCAGATGCTGGAAACCAGATTCTGGATCAGTGGTGCTGGAAGAGCACAGCAATTCAGGCAGCATCCGAGGACAGGCAAAATCGACGTTTCGGGCAAAAGCCCTTCATCAGGAATAAAGGCAGAGATAAGCTAGAGGAGGGTGGGTGTGAGGATAGAGTAGCATAGAGTACAATAGGTCAGTGGGGGAGGAGATGAAGGTGATAGGTCAGGGAGGAGAGGGTGGAGTGGATAGGTGGAAAAGGAGCTGGGCAGGTCGGACAAGTCCGGACAAGTCAAGGGAACAGTGTTGCTGGAGGTTAGAAACTAGGATGAGGTGGGGGAAGGGGAAATGAGGAAGCTGTTGAAGTCCACATTGATGCCCTGGGGTTGAAGTGTTCCGAGGTGGAAGATGAGGCGTTCGTCTTCCAGGCGTCTGGTGGTGAGGGAGCGGTGGTGGAGGAGGTCCAGGACCTCCATGTCCTCGGCAGAGTGGGAGGGGGAGTTGAAATGTTGGGCCACGGGCGGTTTGGTTGATTGGTGCGGGTGTCTCGGAGATGTTCCCTAAAGCGCTCTGCTAAGAGGCGCCCAGTCTCCCCAATGTAGAGGAGACCGCATCGGGAGCAACGGATACAATAAATGATATTAATGGATTTGCAGGTAAAACTTTGATGGATGTGGAAGGCTCCTTTAGGGCCTTGGATGGAGGTGAGGGAGGAGGTGTGGGCACAGGTTTTACAGTTCCTGCGGTGGCAGGGGAAAGTGCCAGGATGGGAGGGTGGGTCGTATGGGGGCGTGGACCTGACCAGGTAGTCACGGAGGGAACGGTCTTTGCGGAAGGCGGAGAGGGGTGGGGAGGGAAATGTATCCCTGGTGGTGGGGTCTGTTTGGAGGTGGCGGAAATGCCGCAATTTCCCTTCCCACGTTGTTAAAGATGCCCTCCAATGCATCTCGTCCACATCCCGCACCCCCGCCCTCAGACCCAACCCCTCCAACCGCAACAAGGACAGAACGCCCCTGGTGCTCACCTTCCACCCTACCAACCTTCGCATAAACCAAATCATCCGCCGACATTTCCGCCACCTCCAAACAGATGAAGGGCTTTTGCCCGAAACGTCGATTTCGCCTGTCCTCGGATGCTGCCTGAATTGCTGTGCTCTTCCAGCACCACTGCCACAAGAACTTGCAGTTTTTCAAATTGTGGCATATCTTTCCCGTCCAGCTGAGCAGACAGACAGGGCTTCCGCTTTTCTACATTACAGTACTGGCTTAAACAGACTTTCACTGGAATCATAAAAGGTGCAGTTTACATGCAAGCCTTTTCCCTTGTTATTCCAGAAACTGCACATCCAACATTGCAGCACTCGTTCAGCGCTCCACTGAGTAGATTGGGTAATGTAATGAAAACCAGGGGCAGGATTTTCATCGTACGCTTCAGACCCCTGTTATCAGACTCAAATAGATTAGATTAGATTACAGTGTGGAAACAGGCCCTTCGGCCCAACAAGTCCACACTGACCCGCCGAAGCGAAACCCACCCATACCCCTACATTTGCCCCTTACCTAACACTACGGGCAATTTAGTATGACCAATTCACCTGACCCTGCACATCTTTGGATTGTGGGAGGAAACCGGAGCACCTGGAGGAAACCCACACAGACACAGGGAGAACGTGCAAACTCCACACAGTCAGTCGCCTGAGGCGGGAATTGAACCCGGGTCTCTGGCGCTGTGAGGCAGCAGTGTTAACCACTGTGCCACCGTCTGGTCTGTATGGGATCTGTGCAGATCTGTGACATCTCCAACTCAGAATGAGCAGCAATTTACTTCTACAGACGGAGGTGCCCATTCTCCACCTTTTAAAAATTTAAGTTAAAAATCAGGTTAAGTAGCTGATTCACAATTTGGAGAGGCAGTCCCTCAGAGGGCAAACCTGCAGCTGTGTTTCTGACGTATTTCTCTATCCCACCCACCCACCCAGGTCTGCTGCAAGGGTCCTGCAGGTTAACTTGAAGATTTAATTTAGCTTCTGACAATAGGCCTTTAACAAAGCCACGGTTTGCAGGTGGTTAATCCTGTTGCTCACCAACCAACACCTCCCCAGCCACTCAATGGGGGTGTGAAAATGGCCTGGGGCTGGGGTGGAGCTCATTCCATGCCTACCTGTCTTCATTCTTATCATAAAGGATCCTAAACTTTCATCCCCTGGAGAGGGGCTTAAACCTGTAATCGTCAAATAATCCTACCTGCTGAGAATAGCTGACTCAAGTTTGTATTTACAAAGCATCTTTATGATTTCAGATTTCCTAAAGCATTTTACATCCAACAAAGTAGCTTTGCAGTGTCATCACAATTGTGCTTGAGTCACATGGTTTTGATTTAAAAAAAAATGTATTCATTTGTGGAACATAGGCTTCACTGGCTGGTCAGCATTTATTGTCCATCCTTAGTTGTCCTTTGGAAGGTGGTGGTGAGTTGCAGTCCTCCTGCTTTAGGGAGGAAATTTGAATGATTTTGATTTTATATCACGTATATTTAACCAAAAATGTGCAGGCGTACAGTGGAAGGTATATAATGTTGCCACACAAGGCACCATTGTGGCACAAAGTAACTGGGTACAGAATCTTAAGAACAAGGTAGAAAGTAAGATCAAAGTTAAAAGTTAAGCATTGCAGTAATTATTGTATAGCACGAAACATACAAAATAAGGTTAGAAATTACACATTGCAGACCTTCGTATTTTAAATAGGAAATAAAGAAATAAAACTGAAAGTACATTTCAGGACTTGAGCAAACAAATCAGGACTGAGCTTCAGTGTGATACAGAGTGCTGTGCTGACAGAGTGATACAAGCAGCATAACCTCGATAAAGCACCTACTTCAGAAGCAACAACAGATATCAAAGAATTACTATGTAGAGAATTCTTAACAGCAAAGTGTTATTGCTGAAAAATCCCTTGGTAACACTGCATGCTGATATTGCTTGCAAGTACCTTGATTCCAAATATTTCAACTCGTCAAAGAACACATAATTTGCATTTTTAATTCTCCTGGTTTCCATGATCCTGATGTTGATTGAATATTGAATACGAACAAGGAACTGAATAAGAATAAATGTTAATAAACTGAGAATTTGGAAGGTTTCAATTCTGCAATATTTGCATGACTCTCACATCACATCTCATGAATAATAGGACATTCCAAGAACATATGAATAAAACGTCTCTACAATTTTCATTGCCATCAGTACAATTAAATAGACAGCATGATGTACATTCAAATAAGGGAACAATGATTTTCAGCTTTGAAGGTCAATTTTAATTAAGTCATTCAATCAACCTGAGCTTTAATAGTTAAAATAAACTTTTGACAGAGAATTTAATGCTCTTATGTTCCCCAGCTTTGAAACACACTGCATTTGGGGAAATATGACTCATTGCTTGATCTCCAACCTGCACGACCAAGCAGTGCAGAATTTATGTGATCTCGATTTTAACCTCTCCAGGATCCTACCTGACAACTTCCTTGGCCGTTAACATTTTAGTACCTTAATTAGATGATTGGCAAGACACTGACAAAAACAGGTGGAGACCTGACGATTAATTCTGTTTTTGCTGATGTTGACTAAGGGAGGAAAGAAAGCACTTTGATACACTGCTTTTCACAACTTCAGAACATCCCAAAAGCTTTACAGTCAATGAAATGACTTCAGAATTGTAGTCACTGTTGATGCTGGAAAAGCCTATTTGCATTCTGCAATGTTCCATGTACAGCAATACGACAATGATCAGATTGTTTCAAGTTAATGATGTTGGATGAGGGTTAACAATTGGCTAGGACCCAGGGATAATTCAAACTTCTCTCAAATGAATCATACTGAGCCCATCTGAGAGAGCAGGAAAGACCTCAGTTCAATGGAAGAAGGGGTTATGCCCGAAACGTCGATTCTTCTGTTCCCTGGATGCTGCCTGACCTGCTGCGCTTTTCCAGCAACACATTTTCAGCTCAGTTTTATGTTCCAAGCAAAAAGGGCTCACTGACTGCACAACATACCTAAGTACAGTAAGAGTTAGCCCAGATTTTGTATTCAAATTTCCAGAGTAGGATCTGAACCACAATCCGTTGAGAAAAGAGTTTTACACTTGGTGTTAAAGCCAATACGTGAAACCTGTTTCTGGAAATAGAAATCCTCAATATTTTGTGGCAGATGCCCGTCCATCAACTCCAAACCTAGGCTGTGAGCATCAGTTAGCCAGTCAAAGATGGAGGGGACCACAATTAAGGCCTACTCTAGCTTATCCAACATCAATATATGCATTAATATGTTTTCTAGCATGAATCATTAGATAGTAATAAGGAGGAGAAACTTTAGTTTAATTTGCTATCTACCTAGCCAAGGACTACTGAAGTTATATTTCTCAGACACCTAAACGCAACACAGACTGGGAACTGCATGTGGAACATTTGCATCCTAAGAATTTAGCTGCTGGGATCTGAGGAAATGGTAAAATATGCCTTCTTTGGCATTCAATTCACTTTTGAATACTTCTTAAAGGCATTGCGAGTTGAAAGGTTTTGAACTAGCCAAAACCAAAGTCTTCAAAAAGTTCATGTCAAAGGCCCTACACGAGCAGAATAAGAATTATTGTGTGAATTCTTGTGTCTGAAGTCTGTTCAAGATGCCTATGGATTAGTCACAGGGGTTTCCACATCCTGAGTACAAATGTGGCAATTTGAATAATGCCCTAAAATCAGACCACTTTTATGATTAGTGTTTGTTTGCTGGAATATTCCCACAAAAAGAGGATTAGTAATTGAAAATTACTGAACTGACTCGACATGGACACTTTGTTTGAGCAGTGAACTAGGAAAGCCTATCATTGACATGCAAAGCATGCTAAATATGTTGACCGAATTGGTCAGAATTGGAGCACATTGACTGTAGTTGAAAAGTGTGGTGCTGGAAAAGCGCAGCAGGCCAGGCAGCATCCGAGGAGCAGGAGACTCGACGTTTTGGGCATAAGCCCTTCTTCAGGAATGAGGCTGGTGTGCCAAGCGGGCTGAGATAAAAGGTGGGGGGGGGTGTGGAATTTGGGGTAGGGGTGCTGGGAATACGATAGGTGGAAGGAGGTGAGGGTGATAGGCCGGAGAGGGGGTGGATGATTGGAGGGGCAGAGGTGCGGGAAGTGGAGGAGATGCGGTGGAGAGCATCGTCGACCACATGGGAGGGGAAATTGCAGTCTTTGAAGAAGGAGGCCATTTGAGTTGTTCGGTAGTGGAATTGGTCCTCCTGGGAGCAGATGCGGTGGAGGTGAAGGAATTGGGAATATGGGATGGCGTTTTTACAGGAGGCAGGGTGGGAGGAGGTGTAATCTAGGTAACTGTGGGAGTCGGTCAGTTTGTAGTAAATGTCTGTGTTAAGTCGGTCGCCCGAGATGGAAATGGAGAGGTCTAGGAAGGGGAGGGAGGAGTCTGAGATGGTCCAGGTAAATTTGAGGTAGGGGTGAAGGTGTTAGTAAAGTGGATGAACTGTTCAACCTCCTTGTGGGAGCGAGTTAAGATTTAAAAATCCCAGGTTTTTTCTAGACCTTCTCAACCTTTGTTGACACAATGGCAAGTGATCCCTGATAAAAGCACTCAAATTCCGATTTCACTTTCCAGGATCATGGATATTTTTGTGTGTGTTGGAGATCCCAGCATTTGGGGTGCGTTTAGAAGTGAATACTAGAAGAAGAGGAATTGACTTCTCGCAAGGCAGATAAAGACTAGTTACAGATGCTCCATGGTTACAAAGCAGATTTGTTAACAAATGGGCCACAAAACTTTGAAAAATAAGTCTGTCTCTAGATATGCTGATTTCTCTACCATACTCAGTGTGTAGCAATCTGCATTTATAAAGCACCCCCAGTACAATAAAAGCATCCCAAGGTGCTTCTCAGGTAAATCAGACCAAAATATGATATCAAATCACATAAGGAGGTAATTGGAGAAATAAGCAAAATCTTATCAGTGGAGTATTTGGCTGTGTTTGTATGAATTGAAAATTTGATGACTTGAGAAAACAGCAGTGATCCTGGTGTAAGTTGGTCCCACACAGAACTCCAGTCCTGTCTATTCAGATTCCTCTCTGCTTCCAATGTCAGAGACACAGAATTAACAGCTTCAATTTCTTCAACATTGAATATTTGGCTAAGTCATAATGAAAGCAGAGTGTGTTATGAATTTTAAAGAACGATAAATACATTTTTTGTCAACATGAAGGTCTTAGAACAATGGAATTTTGACTCTTTTATTCCAGGCTCTTCCCACACTTTCTCTTCTGTCATTTTCTGATGCCGAATATGGGTTTTCTCAGAGCTTGAGCAACACTGCAGATGTCACCATTCATCAGAGTTGCCTCAGTCAGGCTGGAGCTCCCTTTCAAGTGATTGATAAGGACAAGTCAGAGCATGTCCAACAGAACAAGAGGTTAGGTAACAGTGAGCTTCAAATATCTCTTGATATAGTTCACATACTGATTTACAGCAACTGCTGAGCAAGAACAGCACGCTGCAAAATCCTGTATAAAGTAATAGGTGAGCTGGTCAGCTCATGTGGTTTTGCTGGCTTTGGAACAGTAAGGAAAGAATTAAGAAATATAAATATATTTATACTCTATTTAATATGAAAATAGAGGGTGCTAGAGAAACCCAACCAGTCTAGCAACATCTGTGGAGAGAAAAACAGCGTTAACATTTCAACTCCAATATGACCCTTCTTCAGACTTTTTTATACATTGCCTTTTCTTATCATAACTTCTCAGGTTGCTTTACAGCCAAATTGAGTACCTCAGAAAATGGTTATTTTCTTAATATGGGAGATGCAGAAGCCAATTAGTGAACATCAAGATCCCAACAACAGCAACCCGATAATGAACAGATCATCTTATTTTATGATGTTGGCTGAGGGATAAATATTTTCCAGAAGACAGTGGAGGACTACCTTGTTGCTTTACAAACTCATGTCGTGAAATCTTTTGCATCCACTTTAGTGAGTTAATAGGGTTAACGTTTCATTTGAGTGTTTGGTCTGGATTTCAAAAATGCCAGACAATTGTTTCTGAAATATGGATGGAAGTTTTCCATTGGGACCCTGTGGAATCCCCATCCTAGCAGACTCCAAACGAGCTGCCTGAGAAATTGAAGATTCCAGTGTACAATTCTACCATGCCTGAACTAATTTAACTCCTGAGTAACTATTAAACTGAACCGCCAGCTTATGTTACACAACACCCTCAACAACACATCTTACCCAGATCCCTTGGATCCTTCAAACCCTGTCCTGATAACCTGCCTCTACAACTGGGATGCAACATCCCCATTCAACCCCCATCCCCTATGGGAGCCAACACCACACCACACATCACTGGGACCTGAAATCTGCGTGTAATTGCCACTAAAAATCTGGGTCAGTACATCCCACTTGAACTGACAGCCTACTGGTATGAAGGAGTTGCACAGGGCATCAATACTGCCCCTGGATCTGCTTTAAATAGTCCCAGGGATCTTAATGCCAAGCCCCGAGTAAACAAATATCATTTGGATTTAGAATATCAACTGAAGATTAATTCCTTAATCAAAGTAGCATTTTCAAGAAAGAGATGGATAGACCTCTTAATGATAGTGGAATCAAGGGTTATCGGGATAAGGCAGGAACAGGATATTGATTGTGGATGATCAGCCATGATCATAATGAATGGTGGTGCTGGCTCAAAGGGCTGAATGGCCTACTCCTGTATCTATTGTCTATTGTCGACTGCCTATTGATCAGCACACTGGAGAATCATTTCAAGTTGTGTTCAGGAGACTTGATGTAGAGTTCACTCAAAACACTTTGTTGGTTTACAACCAAGCTGACAGTAAGTTGTTCACAGTTAAAATCTAAGGAAAAATAGTTAGCTTTTTTGGAAAGTATCATTAAATGTTGTTCTCAAATAAATTTTAAATGTGGATTAGATGTACAATATTTGAAAGTGAAAATCAATAAAGGTTTGGGCACTGACATGAGAAATGTGTTGCAATTCTGAGATTGTCCAGACAGAAAATAAGTTTTAAACTCAGGACTCAACTTATTTTGAACTGCCTTTTCCTTCCCTGCTTACATTTTCCAAAACCTGGATTCACATTTATGTTTGTTTCATTTGGATTGTCCTCCTCACTACAATTAAATTGTGATGAATTTCAAGTGAAAATCACAATCTCATGTAATCTTAAATTGATTTGTCAAATAATCTAGTCACCAAACACAATGAATGAAACTGCTAATTGATACTAAATTAGAACTTATCGGTAAGCAGTTGTATATAATATGTTGTACATTGACTATATCTTGATAGTCAGTTGAAACTATCCTAAAATCTGTTTGATACTAGATTCCTGAGGGGCAACAGCTTGGCTCCTGGAAATGGATATTGGACAATTCGGCATGACATTGGCAATGCCTGCAGAATTGTCAATTCATTTGCTCAAACAGATGTGCACAGCTTGTTTCTTGCCAAAATTCCTGATATGTGCTAGTGGCAAGAAAGTGGACTTGATGGGCTGAATGGCCAGCTTCCACACTGTAGGGATTCTATGATGCTAACCTATTAAGTACCCAATTACCTTTGTAAAATTCAGCCCTCTGTTTCTCTCCAAAGATGCCATCTGACTTGTTGAGTGTATCCAGCATCAAGTTCTGCTCAAATATGGAGTGAGGGATTTTATGTTCGTTTAAATTAGCTTTCTTTTCTAAATTAAAAGGCAAAAGTTGTGTTGACACTTAAGTCACAGAGGGTAAGTGATTTCTCCAAAATGATTCTGATGTTGCTACTCACTGCAACTCTTGTCCTTGTTTTTATAGTAATACAAGGATGAAGTATTTGTGGGAAAAAGCAGTTTGAGTAACAATGCCAACAACATTGTATTACATAAAAATACTGTACAATGCACAATCCCTCAATGAGCAATAAATCCATTAACTCACTAAAGGCATGGTTACTCTAAGGGGTCCAGTTATACATCAAACTGTGCAGGAATGCATCAGCCTTGCATTAATTGAGTTTGAAGGCCCAAACTGATTTTGAAATGAAACCCCTTCTGCATCTCAGTCTGATTTGTGGCAAACGTTGCCTGTGCATTGAGATAGCATTCATATTCTACCTGCTAAATCACCATAAAATACGACTGCTTTATGACTATCTCATTGACGAGTGTCAAAGGAAATCTTCTTGTTGTCCATATCATTCCCATCTAACTTAAGACTCTAAAACTCACTGTGTGCTGTTCCTGAGAAAGTCCTAGTGAATGAATGAAATCTTTCCTGATGAAGGAGTGGCGCTCCGAAAGCTAGTGTGCTTCCAATTAAACCTATTGGACTATAATCTGGTGTTGTGTGATTTTTAACTTTGTACACTCCAAAAAATGAAATCTTTGTTATTCTGGTGAATTTAGCATTGGATGTCAATTTGTCACGAACAAAAGTTGTCAAAGGGTCATGAATAAACTCCCCTTCCAGAAAGATTGAATGACTTCAAAGTAAGAAGGTAGTCTTTAAAAAAGTGCCTTGATCCTTCTATGCTTTTATAATGCATTTATGAGCTCCAGCTCTTGCCTGTGAAGCACTTTCTTCTGTGTAACTGTCTAGTAATTCCACCATAATTTTACTTGCAGAATAGTTTCTTTTGCAGTCCATCAGTGCTGCGATTGTTGTGTAAATGCACCATAGCTTTGAGTTTGCATCAGGATAAATTGCTCTGTTGTCAGTGAAACATATATCCAGTTGGCATTGTGAGTAGTGAAAATTCTCAAGGAAACAGAGAAGTCTCAAATTTAGCATCTTTCACAAGGATGCCTCCAAGCACTCTCCAACGAATGAAGGACTTTTAAAGTGTAGCCATTAAGGCAAGAAACACGGTTGATAATTTGCATATGGCAAGATTTCATAAACTGAGATGTAATATTGACCACATTGTTTACTTTAGGGTTTGATTGAGATGCAATTATAGGCCAAGACATCTAAATGCAATCTCTTGCTCTGCTTGAAAATTATACAATGTTCACCTGAATGGGCAGATGGAACTTCATTTTAATGGTTTAACCAAGAGACAGCACCTTTGACAGCTCTCTCCCCAAGACAATTTATGTTTTTAATCCATTGCATTAAACATGTTATGAATATTTAGTTCTCCTTAACAGCTTAGGCACATCCTGAGGACTGTTGTTTAAAGTAAAATACTTCTCCTTGGAGACCATGATGTGGCGGTGCTAGTGTTGTTCTGGGTGGACAAAGTTAAAAACCATATAACATTTTATAAATGCCTACTTTGAAAGTAGAACCAGTCTACTCAAGCTTGGGATACAGACAGACTCTAACCTCACACCTTTAATACTTCGTCTGAGCTGAGATGTCATCTTTTCCATAAAACCTTAAGTTATCTGGAGAATGTGACTTAAAAGAAGTTCTAGGATTTCTAAATAAATGAATCGAAACCTTCAACCTATTTTGAAAGATGAAAGGCTTAACAGAAATCAATATATCATTTTAATTGCATGACACTGTGATCTTTTACAGTATATTCTGTGTGTTACGATCCTGCCTGACTAGCTACCTGATGAAGGAGCAGCGCTCTGAAACCTAATTCTTTTAAATAAACCAGTTAGACTATAGGTTAAAATCTTCGAGGAGAAAGTGAGGTCTGCAGATGCTGGAGATCAGAGCTGAAAATGTGTTGTTGGAACAGCGCAGCAGGTCAGGCAGCATCCAGGGATCAGGAGAATCGACGTTTCGGGCATAAGCCCTTCTTCAGGATTGAGGAAAGTGTGTCCAGCAGGTAGAAAATAAAAGGTAGGGTGGAGGGACTTGGGGGAGGGGCGTTGGAAATGCGATAGGTGGAAATAGGTCAAGGTGAGGGTGATAGGTCAGAGTGGGGTGGGGGCGGAGAGGTCAGGAAGAAGATTGCAGGTTAGGAAGGCGGTGCTGAGTTTGAGGGATTTGACTGAGACAAGGTGGGGGGAGGGGTAATGAGGAAACTGGTGAAATCCGAGTTCATCCCTTGTGGTTGGAGGGTTCCTAGGCGGAAGATGAGGCGCTCTTCCTCCAACCGTCGTGTTGTTGTGGGAGGAGGTATAGTCCAGGTAGCTGTGGGAGTCGGTCGGTTTGTAGTAGATGTCCGTGTTGATTCGGTTGATTCCTCCCCTTCCTAGACAGTCTCTGATTCCTCCCTCCCCTTCCTAGACCTTTCTATTTCTATCTCGGGCGACCGAATCAACACAGGCATTTACTACAAACCGACCGACTCCCACAGCTACCTGGACTACACCTCCTCCCACCCTGCCCCCTGTAAAAATGCCATCCCATTCTCCCAATTCCTTCATCTCCGCCGCATCTGCTTCCAGGAGGACCAGTTCAAAAAACGTACAACCCAGATGGTCTCCTTCTTCAAGGACCGCAATTTCCCCCCCGACGTGGTCGACGATGCCCTCCACCGCATCTCTTCCACTTCCCGCTCCTCCGCCCTTGAGCCCCGCCACCCCCAACCGCCACCAGGACAGAACCCCACTGGTCCTCACCTACCACCCCACCAACCACCATGTACAGCGTATCATCCGCCGTCATTTCCGCCACCTCCAAACGGACCCCACCATCAAGGATATATTTCCCTCCCCTCCCCTATCAGACCACTCCCTCCGTGACTCCCTCGTCAGATCCACACACCCCACCAACCCAACCTCCACTCCCGGCACCGTCCCCTGCAACCGCAGGAGGTGCAAGACTTGCGCCCACACCTACACCCTCACTTCCTTCCAAGGCCCCAAAGGAAACTTCCATATCCGCCACACATTCACCTGCACCTCCACACACATTATCTATTGCATCCGCTGCACCCAATGTGGCCTCCTCTATACTGGGGAGACAGGCCGCGTACTTGCGGAGCATTTCAGAGAACACCTCTGGGACACCTGCACCAACCAACCCAACCACCCTGTGGCTCAACACTTCAACTCCCCCTCCCACTCCACCAAGGATATGCAGGTCTTTGGACTCCTCCATCACCAGACCACAACAACACGACGGTTGGAGGAAGAGCGCCTCATCTTCCTCCTAGGAACTCTCCAACCTGTGGGCGGCACGGTGGCACAGTGGTTAGCACTGCTGCCTCGCAGCGCCAGAGACCCGGGTTCAATTCCCGCCTCAGGCGACTGACTGTGTGGAGTTTGCACGTTCTCCCCGTGTCTGCGTGGGTTTCCTCCGGGTGCTCCGGTTTCCTCCCACAGTCCAAAGATGTGCAGGTCAGGTGAATTGGCCATGCTAAATTGTCCGTAGTGTTAGGTAAGGGGTAAATGTAGGGGTAGGGGTGGGTTACGCTTCGGCGGGTCGGTGTGGACTTGTTGGGCCGAAGGGCCTGTTTCCACACTGTAAAGTAATCTAATCTAACCACAAGGGATGAACTCGGATTTCACCAGTTTCCTCATTACCCCACCCCTACCTTGTCTCAGTCAAATCCCTCAAACTCAGCACCGCCTTCCTAACCTGCAATCTTCTTCCTGACCTCTCCGCCCCCACCCCACTCTGACCTATCACCCTCACCTTGACCTCTTTCCACCTATCGCATTTCCAACGCCCCTCCCCCAAGTCCCTCCTCCCTACCTTTTATCTTAGCCTGCTGGACACACTTTCCTCATTCCTGAAGAAGGGCTTATGCCCGAAACGTCGATTCTCCTGATCCCTGGATGCTGCCTGACCTGCTGCGCTGTTCCAGCAACACATTTTCAGTTAGACTATAACCTGGTGTTGTGTGATTTTCTTTTTGGTGAGACATTGTGGACCTAATGGGCTCAATAGTCTGTTTCCATACTGTAGGGATTCTATGAATCAATTAATTAAGCTGTTAAAAAAAATTACACAGCTAATACAATATTTTCTTAGTGTTAGGGTACCTAACACTATCAATCCCATATGTTATGATGGATGATAGACCTTACATGGAAACCCTTGTGAAGCTAGGATTATTTTCCTTAAAAGATTAAGCCCAAATTTACCAGAAAAATGAAAAATTGTGGATTGATTTCATACAGTAAATATGGAGAAACATTTTTTCTAGAAGCAGAAGTGGCTGGAGACAGATGAGACAGATTAATGTAATGGCAATCAAACCAGAGACAAGATGAGGAGAAATATTTGCACAGTATCTTGCTGTGATCTGGAATGCTTGCAAAGGGGGTACATGCAGATTGAATAAAGTAGTCATTTTAAAAGGAAATTGCATAAATACTTCAAGGGGAAAAGACTTATTTGTCAATGGAGGAAGATTAGGTGAATGAAGCTATTTAGATTGCTCATATCGAAGCTATACTGAGTGACCAATCAATGCCTCGGTGTGTTATATCCTCTATAATGGTATTCTTTGAAATTGGGGTGATTTTAAGTAGAATAAAGTTTGGTAAAGATTTAATTGAGGTGTTCAAAGTTCTTAAAGGTTTTGTTAAATAAAATCAGGATAAATTTATTCCCATTGACCAGTGAGTCAGTGCAGGATATCAATTTAAGCTGATCACTAAAGGATTAGGAAAATACTTTTATGTACTTTGTTGGTGGAAGTTGAAATACTCAGCCAGAAATATTGTTGAATGCAGAATTTCTAATCTCTTTTAAGATGGAACTGAATAAATATTTGGAAGTGGGGAGAGGGCAGGGAATGGGCTGAAGTAGGGAACATTTTCAGAGAAACATAGGTAAGAACTATTCATCAAGTCAGAGAACATCTGTGTTATCAGATGCTGTGAATCTGGCTTCTGAAAAGTCATTTAAAATTTGTTATAATATTGTCATAGAATGACTACTGAAAAACAACCATTCCCATTAGATGATTGAACTCTATTAAGTTTCATAACTCATGGCTGATGAGGAAGAAACTGTGTTCTGGCAGACAACTCTAAACTTGCAAACTAAAATTATTGTCAGTCTGGTAGTTTTTGTGGTCAGATTTAAGGGATGTATAAAAGACAATTCTATGCCTGCTATTCCCTTCAGTTGCAGTCTCATTTCTGTGTGTGTTTTCGTCTGTAGTTCTGGTTTTCAGTGTCCCTGATACCATCCTTCAGCTTTTCTTACTGTTCAATTCTGATACAACTCAAATGCTATCATTCCTCCTTTGAGCTGATTTGTAAAGACTAAATTTTTCATCTTGCCAGACCTAGGATTTTTATAAACGCAAAGCTTTGTCCTTTCAGAATAACATGGCAGTAACACAGAGGAGAACTTCCAATCCTCACACAAAAGATGTTTTCTTTAAAACGAGCTTTTCAGCAGCACAAAGATACAGCAGAAGTTTTGTTTTTCTTTTAAATGAATTAAATCACACAAGCAGAACCACAGAAACCAACATTCAATCTTTTAGTAATATTCTGGTGAGAATCTTCACGTGATATAGTAAGTTTGATTTTTAACTATGTTTTGAGTTGTTGCTTTCATCTGTTAACACTTTGGAATTCTGAATATGAATTCTACTTTTGCTGTAATGGCAGTAGTAATGTAATTATGTAATGAGGGAAGAAGTATCAAAATCAATAATTATTTGGTCACAAGACAGAAAGCAGTGTTTAGGGATAAAGGGCAGTAATTCAGAATGACCAAAGGGGAAAAGCAGGATCCCATAAGAATCTGCTTTGTGTCTCCATTGTTCACAATTTATATTAATGATCTTGAATTCTGAAATCCAAAATACAAAATGTAAATTTGTGGATGACACCAAATGTTGAATTTAGAGGCAGTAGGGTGATGTGACGATAGTGAATACTGAAAAGAGCTGCAACAATTTACAGGATGTTAGCAAACTTGTAGAATGGGCATACAGTAAGCAAATGAGTTTCAAATTTCATGTGTTTTTAGTAACTAAAGAAAGGAGGACACACATTTTGATAAGGTCCACAGATTTTGATGACGTTCTGCATGGGAGACTGATGGTGAAGCTAAAAGCCTATAGCATCCAAGAAAAGGTGACAGTTTGACTAAAGAAGGAAGCAAACGGTAATGTTTGAGGGGTGTTTTTGTGACTGGAAGTCTATCTAATGGGATTCCGCAGGGACCAGTTTCGGGACCCTTGATATTTGTGGAATATATAAATAATTTAGACTTGATCAGTCCAAATTGGTTGGGCAGTAAATAATGAGGAGGATCGTCTTAGATTACAGGAGGATATGGTCTGATGGTCTGATCAGTGGCAAATGGAATTCAGTGTGGATAAGTGAGAGGTGATGTACTTGACAGGACAAACAAGGCGAGGGAATACATGATGAATAGGAGGACCCTGGGAAGCATTGAAGATTAAAGGAACCTTAGTGTGCATGTCCATAGGTCCCTTAAGGTAGCGGGACAGGTAAATAAAGTGATTAAAAAGGCAAACGTTTAAGAGCAAAGAGGTGATGCTGGAACTATATAAAATGTTAGTTAGGTCACAGTGAGAGTATTATGTGTAGTTCTGGAATCCACATTATAGGAGGGATGCAATAGCACTGGAGAGCAGAAGAGATTTACCATCATATTGCCTGGGTGGAGAGATTTAGTTCTGAAGAGAGATTGGATAGGCTGGCATTGTTTCCTTAGAGCAGAGGAAACTGAAGGGAGACAGGGTTGAGATGTATAACATTATGAGGGGCAGACAGAGGGTAGATGAGAAGAAACATTTCTCCTCGGTGGAAGGATCAATGACCAGAGGCATAGACTTAAGGTAAGAGGCAGAAGATTTTGAGGGGATAAGGGAAACATATTTCATGCAGAAAGTGATGGGAATCATGAACCCACTGCCTATAAAGGTGGTAGAGGTCAATACCCTCATAACAAAAAGAAGTATTTTGATGTCAAGGCATCCAGGACTATGGGTCAAATGTTTGAAAATGGAAATAGAACAGTTCAGTGCTTGGTTTTAGCTGGTGCTGATTCGATGGGCCATAGGGCCTTGATCTAGGTTGTATATCTCTATGACATTTTGAGGTATGAAATAAGAATCTAACTGAAGTAGAGGAGTGAAGGAATCATGGATAACAAATAGCCAAATCACTAAAAGTAATGACATGGGATATTAAAAAAAATCTCTGTCTTGTAGTTCCTTGAATCATGGAGGATGTTTGCTGTGGAACTAATAGCAGGAGCTTACATGTTGTCTGTACCATTACAGTAAGCACCCAGCTCTGACTGATTAGGAAGTACTTCTGCTCTTATTACCTGCCAGAGGCATATCAACAAGAGTTTGACAGGATGGCAATCAACCGGTTTAATTGCATTACAAATGCACTTTCCATGATCATCAAATTCTGCAAGGATCTTGAACCCCAAGTAAAACTCCCTTCCTAACATTATTGTGAGTGTAACCCAATGTACTGTAATGTTTCAAGGAGGCAGCTCACCATGGGCTTCTCAAGGGCACTGGGATTCGAGATTAATACTGGGCTAGCTAATGAGACCTACGTCCTCTGACTGAATTCAAAAAATGTTTTGGGTTCAGAACAAGAGTGCTACCTATGGCACAACAAGGCAATGTTTTAAATCAAGCACTAAAGTTTGCTTGTAGAGGGATAAAACTGAAAAACCTAGAAGTTAAAGCTGTATGGAATCTTTGTTAGACCACAATTGGAAACTGTGGAATTCTGTCCATTGTTTTGTGAAAAGGATATGGAGGCATTGGAGAGAGTGCAAGAAAGATTCCAAAGATGATACCAGGAGTATAAGATTATATGTTTTAGAAAAGGGTAAATTGTTGAGACTCTTTTCTCCTGTAAAGGAAGGCCCCCATAGACCCCCACTTTGACACCACATGGGTACTGAACTACCTCCAGGATCTGATTCCTGAACCCCTCAACACAACCCCTGCCTCCCCACTTCTGGACACCGTCCGAGATCTCTGGTATTACCCATTCCCTGTACCTGACAGCTTTCCTTCCAACATGAACCCAAATCCCCTGGCACCCATTAGGATGTCCAACACTCTCCAACCACTAACCTGAATCCATCCCCACCTTCACCTTGATCTGATCCTACCAATCCCTTTCAGATTGACAATTCCTCCCACACCTTCCCAACCTCTCCCCACCTCTCAGAGCTCATGGCCACCCCTCTGACTATGTCACCCTGACAGTATCCGCCCCTGCTGACCCTATTCCCAGTTTAAACAAAACATTCCCAAACTGACTGTCCACCATACAACCCCACCCACCTGATACCACAGCCCTTCACCGACCTGTCATTTACCTTTCACACTTATCTTCTTTCAATAGCTGTCAAAATGGCTTCAGGATCTTTAGGTGCTGGAATACAGAGTGACTGTAGTGAAGAAAAAATGGTTTTGATGGCAATCTAGTTTGCTGCTGATGGTGGTTCCTAACTTTGACTAGCCTGCTTTAGCTGAAAAGCCCTGGGGGGGGCTTGGGATTTACATGGAGAATTCCTTCAAAGCTAAGCCTATTGTGTTTTTGTCTGATCAGGGTTAGAAATAGGAGTTATGAAGTTTGGTAAGATATCAAACTGCATATAAATGCCGCAAGATTAAGTAATAAATTAATGTTAATACATTAAATTTGCCCTTCATCTCTTACCAGTGAGCTTCTTGTCTCATTGTTAAAAATTTAGGTAAAAAACTGGACATTTTTTTGAAAATCTCGTTTTACTGTTCTCACAATACTTTAGTAACTGACTCATCATTGCCCATGTTATTCAGGGGCTGGGGCAATTCTGCCCATTGTCTAACATTAAATAAATCTGTTTGAGTTTTATGGCTACACTATTGTTATTGATAACCTTTGGTTTGAGGAACATGTTTATGTTTCAAACTTTGTTGTTTCTCAGATAGCTATAATTCAAAATTATTCTCAATATGCTGTTTAGAAACATTTTTATCATGAAAATGCAAAGCTGGGAAAATTATCTGCTCTTTAAGCATTTTAACTTAAAGTTTGATTTAAAGATGACTCTATTGACAATGTTTTGGTAAGAACTAAGTCAAAACATGTGATTATATAGTTAGGTCTAACTTGATTTCAATTTTTTTTGATACAGAAATTCAATACATGTACAGCAAATTTTCTTTTCATGGGTACCTTATAAACTAGCACTCTTGATAAACCAGCAAAGATTATATATCTCAAACTCTGCAAAGTTCACAATATTATTCTGTCCAATTATTATAGTTTTCTAAATTTATTTACCTCAACACAAATATACTTGTTGTTCAATTGAATAGCCACCTGAAATATCAACTGTTGATTTAATTTCTCCTCAAATACCGTGATTAGATTAGATTCCCTACAGTGTGGAAACAGTCCCTTCGGCCCAACAAGTCCACACCGACCCTCCGAAGAGTAATCCACCCCCCTCTGACTAATGCTTCTAACAACTATGGACAATTTAACATGGCCAATTCACCTGGCCTGCACATACTTGGAATGTGGGGGGAAACTGGAGTACCTGGAGGAAACCCACGCAGACACGGGGAGAATGTGCAAACTCCACACAGTCAGTCGCCCAAGGCTGGAATCAAACCTGGGTTCCTGGCGCTGTGAGGTAGCAGTGCTAACCACTGAGCCACTGTGCCGCGATCTACAGCGATGTCTGAGCAGTCATTCGAGGGTGCAACTGAGAAGGCTCTCAGCTGGTGAATTTTATTTAAGGCAAAGTTTAATTACCATTTAAGTGATTTTTGCTGTGAATAAAGTATAACAATTATATCTATACCTCCTGTTTTACATTTCTATAGGCCTCCTGATCAACCATAATATTTGGTCAACTAGCACACTCCTAGTCCCATTGGTGCTGATCAATAAAGTGTTTGCTGCATTTTATATATTATATTTGCATCCTATGAGAAACACAATTTGATAACTATTTGATTTAGAAACACCCGGCTTGCAGTTCCTAATAGTTTTCATTTTCAACAAATCTGTTCTTTAAACACCTTCTCATGTTAAAATAAAACTTGTTGACCTCTGACCTGGACGATGAAGGACAGACTTTACATCTACTCATCTGTTTGTATGGTGCTTCCCGAGAGTGAGCTGAGTTTGGTAGAGACCCATAATATAATACATAATCCTTTGTTCCACTTTTGATGAGTGAGACTTTAAGCCAGCAGTACTGGCATCAAGTGTCAGCAGTCAGTTCGGTCAGTAGGCTGGATGTCAGCTAGTTTACAGAACAAGTAATGCCAATAACGTGAGTTCAATTCTTGCACTAGATAAGGTTACCATGAAGGAGAAGCACAGCAGGTCAGGCAGCATCCGAGGAGCAGGAAAATCAACATATCGGGCAAAAGCCCTTCATCAGGAATGGTTTTTGGCAGATACGTTGATTTTTCTGCTCCTCGGATGCTGCCTATTCTGCTGTACTTTTCCAGCGCCACACTCTCAACTCTAATCTCCACCATCTTCACTCCTCGTTTTCTCCATGTTGCCATGGAGGACACTGTTCTTAACCTAGCCCCTCACCTGCAGTGCGGTGACCCTCGGATTAAAGAACCACAGTTGTTTCCTCTCTCTAATGAGACCACTAATCTGTTTTAGCTGAAAAGTCCAGGAGGGCTAGGGATTTACATGGAGAATTCCTTCAAAGCTAAGCCTATTTTTTTATATCTGATCAGGGTTGGAAATAGGAGTTATGAAGTTTGGTAAGATATCAAACTGCATATAAATGCTGCAAGATTAGGTAATAAATTAATGTTAATACATGCAATTAGGCCTTTCATTTCTTACCAGTGAGCTTCTTGTCTCATTGTTAAAAATTTACGTGGAAAATTGGACATTTTTCTCCATGTTGAAAATCTCATTTTCTTGTTCTCACAATACTATAGCAATTGACTCATCATTGCCCATATTATTCATGGGCTGGTAGGACCACAATGATGTTACCTTAAATATCAGCAAATATAGAACATAGAACATTGCAGCACAGTACAGGCCCTTTGGCACTTGATGTTGCATCAACCTGTAGAAACAATCTGAAGCCCATCTAACCTACACTATTCCATTCTCATCGATATACCTATCCAATGACCATTTAAATGCCCTTAAAATTGGTGAGTCTACTACTGTAGCAGACAATGCATTCCATGCCCCGACTACTCTCTGAGTAAAGAAACTACCTCTGACACCGGTCCTGTATGTATCACCCCTCAATTTAAAGCTATGTCCCCTCATGCTAGCCATCACCATCAGAGGGAAAAGGCTCTCACTGTTCAACCTATCTAACTATCTCATTATCTCATACGTCTCAATTAAGTCACCTCTCAACATTCTTCTCTCTAGTCAAAACAGCCTCAAGTCCCTCAGCCTTTCCTCCTAAGACCTTCCCTCCAAACCAGGCAACATCCTCGTAAATCTCTTCTGAACCCCTTCCAAAGCTTCCTGAGCATGATCTCATGGTTCCGAAACTCAATCCATTTACTAATAAAAGCTAACACACCATATGCCTTCTTAACAACCCTTTCAACCTAAGTGACAACTTTCAAGGATCTATGTACTGGACACCAAGATCTCTCTGCTTATCTACACTATCAAGAATCTTACCATTAGCCCAGTACTCTGCATTCCTGTTACTCCTCCCAAAGTGAATCACCTTACACTTTTCCACATTAAAGTCCATTTGCTACCCCTCTCAGCCCAGCTCTGCAGCTTATCTATGTCCCTCTGTAACCTACAACATCCTTCGTCACTATCTACAACTCTACTGCCCTTAGTGTCATCCGCAAATTTACTAACACATCCTTCTATGCCCTCATCTAGGTTATTATAAAAATGACAAACAACAGTGGACCCAAAACAGATCCTTGCAGTACCCCAGTAGTAACTGAACTCCAGGATGAATATTTCCTATCAACCACCACCATCTGTCTTCTTTCAGCTAGCCAACTTCTGATCCAAACCGTTAAATCACCCTCAATCCCATGCCTCCATATTTTGTGCAATAGCCTACCATGGGGAATGTTATCAAATGCCTTACTGAAATTCATATATACCACATCAACTGCTCTACCCTCATCCACCTGTCTAGTCACCTTTTCAAACAACTCAATAAGGTTTGTGAGGCATGACTTACTCCTCACAAAACTATGTTGACTATCCCTAATCAACTTGTTCTTTTCTAACTGATTATAAATCCTATCTCTTACACCTCTTTCCAAAAATTTACCCACAAGTGAAGTAAGGCTCACAGGTCCAAAATTACCAGGGTTATCTCTACTCCCCTCTTGAACCTCCTCCTTATGTACCTATCTAGTCTAATAGCCTGTATCTCAGTATTCTCCTTGACAACATTGTCTTTTTCTAGTGTAAATACTGATGAAAAGTATTCATTTAGCACTTTCCCTATCTCCTCTGACTCCATGCGCAACTTCCCACTACTATGTTGATTGGACCTAATCTTACTCTAATCATTCTTTTATTCCTGATATACCCAGAGAAAGTTTTAGAGTTTTCCTCGATCCTATTCGCCAATGACTTCTCATGTCCCATTCTGGCTCTTCTTAGCTCTCTCTTTAGGTCTTTGCTGGTTATCTTGTAAATCTCAAGTGCCCTAACAGAGCCATCACGGCTCATCTTAACATAAACCTTCCTCTTACTCTTGACAAGAGATTCAACTTCTTAAGTAAAGCACGGCTCCTGTGCTCGACAACTTCCTCCCTGCTTGACCAGTACTTACTTATCATGGACACCTGTAGCTGGTCCTTGAATAGGTTCCATATTTCATGGGCGGCATGGTGGCACAGTGGTTAGCACTACTGCCTCACAGTAGTTGTCTTGTTTACATACTGTGTCAGGAAACCCTCCTGCACACATTGGACAAAAACCAACCCATCTAAAGTACTTGAACTATAATATTCCCAGTCAATATTTGAAATGTTGAAGTTCCCCATAACAACTACCCTGTCACTCTTGCTCCTATCAATGATCATCTTGGCTATCCTATCCCCTACATCTCTGGAACTATTCGGAGGCCTAGAGAAAACCCCCAACAGGGTAACCTCTCCCTTCCTGTTTCTAATCTCAGCCTATACTACCTCAGTAGATGAGTCCTCAAAAGTCCTTTCTGCAACCGTAATACTGTCCTTGACTAATAGTGCCACACCACCCCCTCTTTTACCGTTTTCTCTGTACTTACTGAAACATCTAAATCCCGGAACCTGCAATAACCATTCCTGTCCCCGCTCTACAAATGTCTCTGAAATGGCCCCAACATCGAAATCCAGGTACCAACCCATGCTGCAGTTCACCCACCTTATTCCTGATGCTCCTGGCATTTAAGTGGACACACTTCAAACCAACCTCTTACTTGCTGGTGCCTTCTTGCAATCTTGAAATCTTAGTTCTGACTTCACTACTGTCAACCTCCCATATACTCGAACTACAATTTTGGTTCCCATCCCCCTGCTGGATTAGTTTAAACCTACCCGAAGAGCATTAACAAACATCACTCCCAGGCAAAGACCATCCTGTCTGTACAGGTCCCACCTACCCCAGAAAGAGTCCCAATTATCCAGGAATCCAAAACCCTCCCTTCTGCACCATCCCTGTAGCCACATGATCAACTCCTCTCTCTCCCTATTCCTTGCCTCGCTAGCACGTGGCACGGGCAACAAACCAGAGATAACAACTCTGTTCTAGCTCTAAGCTTCCACCCTAGCTCCCTGAATTTCTGCCTTAAGACCCCATCTCTCTCTTCCAACCTATGTCGTTGGTGCCTATGTGGACCATGACTTGGGGCTGCTCCCCCTCCCCCTCAAGGATCCCAAAAGCAATGTCAGAGACATCATGAACCTTGGCACCTGGGAGGCAACATACCAACCGTGAGTCTCTCTCATTCCCACAGAACCTCCTATCTGCCCCCCCCCCCCCCCCAACTATGGAGTCCCCAATGACTAATGCTCTGTTCCTCTTCTCCCTTCTGAGCAACAGGGACAGACTCTGTGCCAGAGACCTGTGCCCCATTGCTTACTCCTGGTAAGTTGTCCCCCCCCCCAACGGTATCCAAAACAGTATACTTGTTGTTGAGGAGAACAGCCACAGGGGATCCCTGCACCGCCTGCCAGTTCCCTTTCTGTCCCCTTACGGTAACCCATCTGCCTTCTTCTTGTACTTGAGATGTGATTACCTCCCAGTAACTCCTCTCAATAACCCCCTCCACCTCCCAAATGATCCAAAGTTCATCCAGCTCCAGCTCTAGTTCCCTAATGTGGTTTTTGCGGAGCTTGAGTTGGGAGCACTTCCCACAGATGCAGTCAGCAGGGACACTACTGGTGACCCTTACCTCCCACATTCTGTAGGAGGAACATTCAAATGCCCACTATTCTGAATTCCCAATGAGACTACTGAAAAACTTTTAAAAAGAAGAAATTAGTCACCTTACCAATCCGGTACACAAAGCCTTTTGTTTGGTTAGAGGAGGAGGAGGAGGAGGATGGGAGATACTGCCCGAGTCGTGTTTCGGGTAAAGCAACCACCCAAATATAAAGCCTCACTTAGCCAGCAATCCCATGTCTGCTCCTGCTCAATGTGTGCTCTCCCTGTACCTGAGGTAAACTTTTATACCTTTTAAAATTTACCTTCCTGTTGGACCTCTGGTCTTCGCTGTCACTCCTCCCACTCCAACTGCTGCCGAGAAATGAAATGCGGAGGAAGCTACACAAAAGCTCATTAAAATCTTACTTGACATCCAAAAACACATTTTTCAGAAATGTGAGATGCTCAATTCCTTGCTTTCCTATCATAGAAGCTGATTCCAAGACCAGCCCTCATCTAACCAATGTATTCCATCACATTTGTTATTGTGCCTTGAAGATAGAGAAGTAAATAATCCACAACGGAAGTCCTAGCCTTAAACCTGCTCTTGTACCCACAGTGTTAAATGATTGGTTGAGTTCAGTTTTTGGGTCAATGGTAACCCCCAAGATGGTGATAGTGAGAAATTTGGAGATAGTAGTGCCATTGAATTTCAAATGTTGATGGTTAGATTATCTCTTGCTGGAGATGGTCATTACCTGCTACTTTTGTGATGCATATGTTGCTTGCCTTTTAGTCCATGTGGTTATTACTATACCAGAGATGAAAGTGCTGGGGTAGTGGCTGCCTTCCTCCACCATGATTATTGGATTTTCCAACTTAAAATCAACCTGTGAACAAATTCTTTTCAAAGAAAAGCCTAGTTCAAAAAAATCCAATAAGCTTACCTTTAACTACATGAGTTAACTTTTAAAATTCCTGCACTGAACTCAGTCAAGAGTCAACATCTTGTAAATAGGGCATTAACAAATGATGCCAAAGAGTCCATGTCTAGTTCTCATCAGTACTGCCAGTCTGGCTCTGGCTCAAATGTAATTGAAGTCTACCTCCTGGACTACCACTGATGTATGTTCTCGAGGGAAACATTGCTGCAGTGAGTGACCTTGATGTAAAACAACTCCATTATTTAATAGCATAATGCTTCACTCACTCCAAAAATGATTCACCACTTAAACAACAGAACAAAATCCACAAAAAAAAAATCAATGCAATTGTGTCAAGCTAATGTAATGACCTAAAAGGGTGAATTTTATTTTGATCACAATGTTAGCTGATATGTATAGGACTGGACTTACTGACTGCATGATATTATGCTAATTGTGAAAAGTAATTATAGACACAAATAATAATCATTTTTGCATGAGTGTTGTAAAACCCAGATTCCAAAGTGTCTGCTTTAGGAGAAAGAAAGAGTTGTGTTACCACCTTCCACCTGAATGAAAATGAAAATAGTGAGAATGCACTGCAGGGAAAATCAGAAGTTGTGATGTGAATTGAAAAGATGGATTAATTGTTTGCTACACGCTCTCTGCCAGAACTGCTAGCATTAACCCTATCTTTACTCTGTTTGGATAAGAATGAAAGGATTGTGTGAATTAATAGATCCATGCATAATAAAGTGCAATATCATTAGAAATGCATTAATGTATTAATTAATGCATTAGAAATGTTTCATGCACATTTTTAGCATTTTCTCTTTTATCATTCTAATTCCTGAGTCTCACATGACCTTCATTGGGATTTTAAGTTCAGGAGATCTCAACCAAAAGCTGGAACAAGAGCTTTCCTTCGCTAATATGAACATAAAGTCATGGGGTCATAACGATGTACAGCACAGAAACAGATCCTCCGGTGCAACTCATCCATGCCGACCAGATATCTTAAATTAATCTAGTCCCACTTGCCAGCACTTGGCCTATATCCCTCTAAACCCCTCCTATTTATTTACCCATCCAGACGCCTTTTAAATATTGTTATTCTACCAGCCTCCACCACTTCCTCTGAAAGCTCATTTCATACTCGTACCACTCTCTGTGTGAAAAAGTTGCCCCTTAAGTCCTTTTTAAATCTTTCTCCTCTCACCCTAAACCTATGCCCTCCAGTTCTGGACTTCCCCAATCCGGGGAAAAGACCTTGTCTATTTATGCTATCCAGGTCACCCCTTCAGCCTCCGACCCTGCAGGGTTTATAAATATTTGTTAACAATACTATATAAACGGTTCTGCTAATACAAGCTAGGCTAGAGGGAGCCCCATTAATTTTTGAAAAAAGTTCGATAGGATAGCTTACATCCATTTAAGAGAACAAAAGAGACCTCACCTTAATGTCTTGTCCAAAAGATGACATGTCTGGCAGTGACGTGCTCCCTCAGTGCTTAAATTGAGTGTTGACCTGAATTTTGTCTTCAAGTATTTTTGGAAATTGCACCCACACCCTTCTGACTCAGTAAAGGGACTAAGTGACAGATATTAAATACATGATAGCTAATGTTTCAGCTATTAGTTTAACTGTTTCTTTCATTACTAAATCAGCAAATTGAGGGGTGAAATCCTACTCCAGGGTTATAGCAGATAATTTAAAATGACATGACAATGTGACAGTGCAACACTGAAGGATATTGCAGTGTCAGAAGGGTAAACATACAAATAACATCTTACATAAAAACTAAAAGAATTGCAGATGTTGTATGAATCAGAAACAAAAAAATGAACTTGCTGGAAAAGCTCAGTATGTCTGCCGACATCTGAGAAAAGAAATTAGCATTAACGTTTTGGGTCCCTTCCTCAGAACTGAAGCATTCAAATACAATCTTAACTTCATCAGATAAGTGGGAATGAAGCCATGCCTCTATTTAAAGAAGAGTGGAAATATTCTTTGTATCCCATCCAATACTCAAACAGCTTCACTGAAAAAAAAACAGATTAACTGATTATTTATCTCATTGAATGCCTGTGGAATTTGGCTACGGTGTTTGTGATTCATTGGTGGTAATGTGCTGAAGATCTGTGATCGATTTTGTCTCAGTGCCAATTCTTTCCTACTTTTGAGCTTGTAATTCAAGCTATTAATGAACTTCTTTTATGCCTTAGTAGCCCATTTAGGAAGGGATTTACAACATAACGGACCAAAATGCCGGACAACTGTACCACCAATAGAAGAGTGAAACAAGGAGGTGGGGATTTCATTGTAGCTGATGGATTTTAAAGAAGCTTTTGAAGGTGGGGGAGAGGTCAAGACAAAAGTGTTTAATAGAAGAACTGTTACAAGAGTCTGCTGATGTATGAAAGATATTAATGTTATTTAAGGAACATTTTGCTGCGGTGCCTGTATTATTTGTGGGCAGAAGGAGCTGCAACCAGTCCTCTTTCTTCAACTGGGGCTAAGGGCCTATTTGGTTTACAAGGGTAGAGGAACTTTGACGTGGCTCTTGTCTTCGCGAGATGCAGTGGTTAATTGCATGATAACCGTCAGGTACAAGTTACATTAACTCGTTTTGTTTCTCTCACAGCTCACCACAGATGCATGTTACATTTGCTGAGATTCTCCAACACTTTTATTTTAATTTCAGATCTCCAGCATGTGCAGTACTTTCATTTAACACCTTTATAGAACAGCTTCAAGGCTGGCAGAGAGAGCAAAATCATGTGACATTGCCTCACTTCCTGTAACTGCTCAAACTACAAGGCTCTAGAGTAAAGAGACAAGGTGAGTGAGAGGAGGAAGATGCATATCAAAGACACTGGTACAGCACCAACTTGCATTTTTATAGCATATTTATGGAATATAACATTACAAAACAATTTACAGAAACATTATAAAACAAAGCTTTGATACCGAGTCACAGAGAGCAACATTACAGCAGTCACCCCAAAGCTTGGTCAAAGATGTAAATTTTAGAGACCATTTGTAGAAGGAAGAAAAGGTTTAGTGAGGGAATTCCAGCAGTTAGACTCTAAAGCATGGTCACCAATTGAAGATGCTCAAGAGGGCAAATGTAGATGAGTATAGATATCTCAATGGTTGTGGGCTGGAGGCGGTTACAATGATAGAGAAGAGAAGGCCATAGAAGGATTTAAAAGCAAAGATGAGTTTTCAGTCTTACAGGATTACTTTAACATGAACCAAACGGCATAGAGTGCAAATGTGATTTAAAGAGACTTGGATTGAGTTAGGATACAAAAGACCGAGTTTGGAAGACCTTCAAAGGTACTCTCAAAGGGTAAAACTGTGGCATAGATAAGAGTCTCGGCAGCAGATGAGCTAAGGCAGGGCTATAGTTGGTTGCTGTTAAGGAACTGGAAGTAGATGATGCTCATGCTGTCAAGGATATGTAGTCCGAAGCTTGACTCTGGGTCATTTTGACATCAAAGTTGTGGACAGACTTGTTATGCCTCAGGCAGTGATCAAGGAGAGATGTGGATTTGTGTCAGTTGGGAACAGACATAGTTTATAATGGAAGATCTGAAAATAATGGTCTTCCCAATAGTTAGCTAGATGAAATTTCTGCTCATTCAATACTGAATGTTGGATAAGCAGTCCAATAATTTAGCAACAGCTGAGGAGTGTATAGAGAAAGAGGTGAGGTCGAGCTGAGTGTCATCAATACATATGTGAAATCTGATGCTGTGTTCTTGAAGGGTGTTGCTAAGGAATAAGATGTACATGCAAAACAGAAGTGATGGAAAGATCGAATTTTGATAGGGTACCAAAAGTAATGCTGCTTAATTGTTTCATTTCCTTTTGCAGATCACTCACTGGCTATGATTTGGTACATAACAATGGAACAATGTCCCAGCCAACTGAATGATAGAATAAGACATTTAACATTGTCAAATGCTACAGACAAGTTGAGAAGGATGATGAGAGCCAGTTTGACACAGTTACATAATGTATTATTCAGACACAATAAACACTGCTAACAACAAAATACTATCAGTTTACCTTGTTCAGGATCTTGGCCTACACTTCCTCTCAGTCCTTTTGGACAATGTTGAGATACTTGCAATCGATGGTTTATGATGTCCATGTAATCCTCACAACCGAGCTGGATATTACTCTGAGGGAAAGTTAGAATCCTTCAATTCTTGTTCAAGTAGTCGAAAATGAGATTTGTTTTTTAAAAAATTGTACTATCTATTTTAGATATCTGTATCTGAATTGGAAAGCCACAACTCCAAACAGACAATCCATCCCTTCTCACAATAAAAGTAAAAATCTTTTATAAGAACATAGCAATGTTGGAAAGACACTGATTGAATTGGATTAGTAAAGAACTGAATTTTTTTGTAACCGTGTTGGTGTTACACATATCGCATACAACCTGCTTTAATTGCATCATCAGTTAACATCTTTCTAATGGTCGACAGATATTGAAAATAAACTGCTATCAGTGCATGACTAGACAATGAAGTAAAGACTGACTTTTGGCAGCCCATTAATATCACAAAAGAAATATCAACCAACCTACTTCAAAGCCTAGAGGAGCAATAATGCCTATTATGTATACCAGGCAGGAAACCATTCTAAAAACATCTCTTCAACGGTTTATAAGATAAGAACGATGTTATTTCTTTTACATTGTGTGATAAGCCAATTTCTTATCACTTGTCCTTAAATTGAGAACATGCAACAGAGGTTAAAAAATTAAAACTCCAAAACATTTTTCTGTGATAAGGTTATCAATGTGATGTTGTTATAAATGTAGCTGGTAAATTTGTGTGGCATTTATAGATGTTAAGTTTAGCTGCAGTCTTCCCCATTATGCTGTTATACTGTTTCGGTCTACGTGTAGCCTATTAAGGACTGGTTTAGAGAAGAACAGAGTATACCCTGATTTGGGTGAGAAAAGTGGAGATAGGGAAGAATCAAAGGTGGACGGACAGATTCATTCAAGAAAGAGACCTTGGAGTGTAGGGTCATAGTTCCTTGAAAGTGGAATAGCAGGTAGATAAAGTAGTGAAGAAGGTGTTTCGCATTCTTTCCTTTATTGGTCAGAGCATTGAATATAGGAGTTCAAAGTTTGTGCGAAGATTTGTAGCTCGGGTGCTTGTTGTTGTGGTTCTGTTCGCCGAGCTGGAAGTTTTTGTTGCAAATGTTTCGTCCCCTGGCTAGGCGACATCATCAGTGCTTGGGAGCCTCCTGCGAAGCGCTTCTTTGATGTTTCCTCCGGTGTTTATAGTGGTCTGTCCCTGCCGCTTCCGGTTGTCAGTTTCAGCTGTCCGCTGTAGTGGTTGGTATATTGGGTCCAGGTCGATGTGTTTGTTGATGGAGTTTGTGGATGAATGCCATGCCTCTAGGAATTCCCTGGCTGTTCTCTGTCTGGCTTGCCCTATGATAGTAGTGTTGTCCCAATCGAATTCATGTTGCTTGTTGTCTGCGTGTGTGGCTACTAAGGATAGCTGGTCGTGTCGTTTCGTGGCTAGTTGATGTTCATGTATGCGGATTGTTAGCTGTCTTCCTGTTTGTCCTATATAGTGTTTTGTGCAGTCCTTGCCTGGTAAAAAATACAATGCATATATGAATAGGAAGCATTTAGTGGGATGTGGGCCTAGTGCTGGCAAATGGGACTAGATTAATTTAGGATATCTGATCAGCATAGACGAGTTGGACCTCTGAGGGAAGAAATCGCTCTGCATCACAGTTCCAGGTAGTCAACTCCTTATCTTGAGAGTGTGAACCCCATTTTAGAAATATCCTCAGAGACACTCACTGAAGACCAGAACAGAAGAAACTTAGTGAAGGATCAAAAATGGAAACTGAAACATAGAAGAAAAAATAGCAGGGACTGATTCACTGAGGGCGAGACATTTTCAAGGAGATGGGGAGAGGAAGAGTTGTTAAAAATGCGCTTATTTTGGAAATTTGTGAGCTCTGTTTTGTGGAATGTTTTTCTTGCTAAGGTTGTTGATCCAGCAAAATTTGTCACTTGTGACTCTTATTACTAATCCGTTTGATCCAAGGCAGCTGAATGAAGGGTAATGTCCTCTGTTCAAATGCAGTCTTGTTACAACAATAGAGATTTGCTTCTGAGTCAGACAGTTGTACAGTTCCCGCACTAGATATTTGAGAACATAATCTAGGCTGACGCAAAGGGAGTGCTGTAATGTTAGAGATGCTATCTGGTCACTAAGTTGTTATCTGAGGTTCCATCATTTCTTCAAGAATGCACAAGATTCATGCAATTTGTCAATGAAATGTAGGGGAGTTCTACTGCTGTCTTGTCCAACATTTATCCACCAATAAAACTCACCAAAGGAGAGTTATATTAAAATTGACCTCAGTGTTTCATTAACATAAGCTGGTAAATATACTGGGAGATCTCGGAAACTCTTCTTCAAACAGTGCCATGGAATATTTATGTTCACCCCAGAGAGCAGACAGGATCCTGGTTTACTGTCTCATCCAAATATGACACCTCTGACAGTGTAATGTTCACACTCCATATTAGCTCAGCTTTTAGTACTCAAGGGTTATATTTTGCAAAGTGTCATATTTCCCACCCTCCCAACCAAAAAGTAGCTGTCAGCACCCCCACCAAAAACCCAGCTCCCTTAAAAGTTTCAGGATGTAATGTCCACTCCTCAGGGACAGTTTGATTAGCTGGCAGCTTTCGTCCAGCAGCACCAGGATGGGACAATAGTGACTGCTGGCACCATTGGCACTGACTGAGCAGGAAGCAATGGATCCTGGGTTTCAGGTCAGCCTGGGATGTTGGATGAATCTTGGTGTGGATGGCAAGACAGCCATGTTTGACAGATTGGGGAAGAAGGTTGAAGGAGTGGAAATATAGTGTGGAGGATGGTTGCGTTTGATGGGAACAGAGCTCCTCCATGTTCCAAAGATGATATCCTCTTTTCCTGCCTGATAGCATCCCATGCAGTGAAAGCTCCTCAGCCACTTACCCTGCGTCTGCCCTCCCTACTATGCATAAAACAGTGACAGTGCTGGAATGAGATTCTTAGATGACTTCCTATGTGCCTTAATAGGCCTGTGGGCAGGCAGGCTGTCCACCACAATATGGGAGACAGTTCAGGGGTTGGCATGATGCCAGTGTGAAGATGA
Source organism: Chiloscyllium plagiosum (assembly GCF_037043375.1). Taxonomy (NCBI): domain Eukaryota; kingdom Metazoa; phylum Chordata; class Chondrichthyes; order Orectolobiformes; family Hemiscylliidae; genus Chiloscyllium; species Chiloscyllium plagiosum. The sequence continues at coordinate 32,778,707 of NW_028270175.1, read as the reverse complement.
CTAGCTTTATTTTACAAGCCCCCCCGCCCCCACTTCCCTGACATTAAATATATTGGTTGTTAAAACGAAACCCAAGTGCATTTGAACCTACAATCTCAATCAAGATGCATGAACTTCACATCTGAATCAAAGTTGAACCAGAAATATCTCAGAAATGGCTGTTATTTTTATAGTCGTTGGGTGTATCTAACACCAGATGCTTATTCTCCAAGACTAGGGATTAATTCTTTGATCTTCCAATGACGACAAAATGTGTTCAGGAAGAGACTCCATTTTTGATACAAATTTCAAGCTGGGAAGTTGATCATTGTGCCAATGAGAGTGGGGGCAGGGTGGGTATTTTGAAATCAAACCATGCCCAACTGTCGCAAACTAACAAAAAACAGGTGGCACTGTCAAGAAGGAACAAACTCTTTGCACAGCCTGGAGAAGTCTATATAAATAAGGCCTCGATAGATAACTCAATTGTCTCAATTGACAAACTTTCTGATAAGGTTTGTTTGTCTATCAGATGGTTGAAATTTACATGAGCCATCAGTCACACAACATTTATTGCTGGACTTCCTTTTGTCAAATTGCATCATGTGAAATTTAGGTAACATGGACAATGTCGCTTCTCCCGACTCTAGTCCAGTGAGAGTACTTACTGAGCTGGGGCGGGGGGTGGTACAGAGGCAGCCTCACCAGTGCTTCCTCTGCTCTCTTCCTCACAGCCAAAGCAGGGCTTGGCTTGTGGGAAGGCCTCTTGATCAAGGAGACTATAATATCCCACTCATACTGGCATGATAACAGAGAGTATGTGCATAACCAAGGGGTAGAAGCTGTGACACGTTAATCATACATTCACATGAAGGGCAATGGGAGAGTAGCACAACAATGAGAAATGTTTCTTACTTGACTGGTGGGACAAAATGGTTGCAGCACCCCCACAGGACTGGTCCCAGCCCTTGCCAGTTGGAGTCAAGATCTTCTCTTTATAGGGGATAAAGAGCTGAAGGTCAGGACACCAACACATGTCCTAGCTCCTTTGGTCCCATTATGGATATTTTTCCCCTAGAATGTTACAAGGGGAGGGGTTAGGTGAGATTAAAGTATTAGAGCTGTTGCAGGTGGGAGAAATGCAGTGAGGTTTTGTGGGTCAGTGAGTAGCAGCACAGAGACCATGCAGGTTTGGTAGTCTAAGGGTATTGTGGTAGGCAAGAGTGAGTGAGGGAAGACATTGCATGCAATTTTGGGAGTAGTAGAGATTGAGACGTGGTGGGAGATGAGCCATAGAGTGAGTGTGAAGTAGCAGAGCGAAGATGGTGCCACTTAAACCTGGCAAAGAGGAGAAAGTCATTGATCGTGCAGCACTGCTGAATGTTCTTTTAGATGGTTGAGACCATATCAAGGTGGGTGGCAACTTTGGACCAGATTAACTGAGTCTGATGTCTTTACTCTCTTTGTTAGTCCTGAGGAAAGAGGAACTTTCTCTGTACCACCTCATCCACCAATTCTCTCTCCACAAAGCAGGGCATCAAATTACCCTTGTCATCTATATCTGAGACAGGTTAAGCTACCCATTCAGGTCAGGTCTAGACTGCCGGAGTTTGACCAGGAGTACAGTGGCTTTTCAAATATTGAGCCAGCACTAGGGTTCCCAGTAAATTCCAACAGCAGCAAATACCTCTGACTATATAGACTGAGAGAATCAGGCTAGCATTGAACAGGTGGGACACCATGATGGGAAGGTACCTAGTTATTCAGGTGGGTTTGGGGTTACAGTGTGAGAAAACTCACTAGGCAATGCTGTGAGAAACCCTGTATGAAACTCAATGAAAATGATACATAGCAGATTTCCGACATTTAGCCCATTGATACAAATAAACATTATATCACCAGGAGGACCAAAGTGAGCAGTTTATTGTCTGCACACTTAGCAGATCTTGTGCACTGAAACATATCACTTTATGAATGTGCATGTGAGAGTGGGACTAACAGTGCAAGCTCTTTAGTTTCATCTAAATTTGCTTTGAATATTATTACAGGGGCTACATACGTATCAAGGATAGAATTTTGTATTGTATATTTGATCTAATTACTTGATCTTTAATTCAGGTATTTAAGTGTGTTCTCAGTAATTGTCTGAACTGTCGAGTAACTATCACATAATTTGCATGTCTTCTTTTCAAGTATTTGTGATCAAAGTGTTTCATTGTATGAGGTACTTTTTTTACCCTTTGAATAATTGTTCCAATTTAAATAAGTTATGCAGCAAGCTGTTTTGGTGAATTTTAATCCCACACATTCTCTGGAATTTTAAAAATACTATTTTTCATTCCCTTTCATTCACACAAGGATTAGATATAGATGGAGAGAAAAACAGTCCAATTATAATGTGTAATTGTCTAATCTCTCCTTGACAGCAGGCCTGTAGTTTCTTAAAAGAGTTCATACTTTGGCAGGAGTAAAGGTCTTGAAATGCAAAGGATTCCTAATAAACTGCGAGGCGTCTTGCAGTTAAATTACCAGAAGATTAGTTCTCATGTAAACTTGAAGTTTGAACATTCTAGCGGAGATACTTTCTCACATTTCCAAGCTATTGCTATTTATTTTTATGGTTGTTTTACTTCAGGATCTTTCTGATGGCCTGTTTGTTGGAAGTTAGCAGAACTGATTTTTATTGATTTAAAAGAAAGAGACAAGTACATGTGATGTTGTTATACATTTGGAGTCATTTCTGATTATGACAGTGTGTTAAGGTCCATAGAAAACACAAGTTGTGGCAATGCTCTTTGTGTTTAATTGAGGGACCATCACGATATCATGAATGGTTGATGGGACAGATTTCACATTCAATAACACTAATTTAGTTTCATTTTCTTCCTTATCCATGATGTAGCAGAAAGCCAGTTTCAGTTCAAATTTTATAATGTTTTTGTTGACAGTCTATCATGAAACAAAGGGATGTGTGAATTTCCCAGATAGGGGTGAATGTCCATAGTTAGTTAAATATTTGTGTGTGTATCCACCCGGAGGAAACCCACATAGACAGGAGGAGAATGTGTAAACTCCTCATAGACCATCGCCAAAGTTTGAATTGAACCTGGGTCCCAGGAAATGTGAATTAGCAGTGCGAACCACTGACCCACTGTGCCATCCCTGCAGTGTGCACTTCTGCAGTGATGTCTTGGAGCTGAGATAACTGACCTCCTACCACCATAACCATCTTGCTATGTCTCCATAGGACTCCAACCAGCAGAGAGTTTGCACCCTGATACCCATTGATTCTAGTTTTGCTAGGGCTGCTTGATGCCACACATGGTTGAATGCAGCCTTGAGATCAAGCAGTACCACTCTCCCCTCACATCTGGAATTCAGCTCTTTGAGTGTCAGAGTTTGAACAAAGGCTACTTTGAGGTCAGGAGCTCAGTGGCCTTGCAAGAATCCAAACTGAGTGTCACTGAGCAGGTTACAGCTGAGCAGGAGCTGCTTGATAGCACTATTGATGACAATTTCTATCACTGAATCAAGAGTAATCTGATAGGGCGGTAATTGGCCAGGTTGCATTTGGCCTGCCTTTTGTGTACAGGACATTTTCTACATTGTCAGGTAAATGCCAGTATTGTAACTGTACTGGAAGAGCTTGGCTAGAGGAGCAGCAAGTCCTGGAGCACAAGCTTTCAGTATTATTGCTAGATGTTGTCAGGACCCATAGCCTTTGCGTTATCCAGTGCCTCCAACCATTTCTTGATATCCCATGAAGTGAATCGAATTGGCTGAAGACTGGTATCAGTGATGCCGGAGACCACCGGAGCAGGTCAAGATAGATCAATCGCTTGACACTTCTGGTTGAAGATTGCTGAAAATGCTTCCACCTTATCTTTTGCACTGATGTGTGGGCTCTTCCATCACTGAGAATGGGGATATTCATGGAGTCTCCCCCTCCTTTGAGTTGTTTCAATTTTCAACTACCATTTATAACTGGATGTGGCAGGACTGCAAAGCTTAGATCTGAACCGTCAGTTTTGGGATTGCTCAGCTGAATTGCCATTTTTGCAATTAGCTTCAAGTTGTTGGATAAATGCCAAGTTGGCAGCTTTGTAGCAAGGCCATAAAGTGGAATCAAGATTTTCTATAAGAAAGTCATAAAGCTTTTTTCTTCTATTTTATTGTTCTCTCTATTTGAATTGCCGTGAATTATTATCTGCTCTTCTGCATTCCTCCATTGACACTATCCAGATGACCTACTCCAAGGTCTTATCACAGGTTATGGTTATATGATGTCCCAGTTTGCAGACAGAGACCTGGAGGTCCTGGTAGTTGGGATAGTGCAGAGATGTCCAATACCTCTAAGACTGGCATTGTAGGCCACAACACCAGATCCTAGTCTAAGGTTGCTACCCAGTTCAATGCAATTTCAACTGTCTGGAGGGATGTTGAGCTGTGCAGAAGAAAGTCAATGACAACCTTGACGAGCAGAGGATAAATTCCATAATCTTCCCTTTCCCTCACACTCTGATACTGTACACACCTACCATCAAGGCTCATGCTCTATCACTGTCACAATTGCATATATCTTCCCTCACATGCCCTCACCCACCCCAACCACTACTCTACTCACCCTGTCTGTATTGCCTACTGACTCACTCAGGCACTTCAGCATCTTTCTCCCACCTGTACCACCACTAACAGCTATGCCACCCACTTTAAGCTCCCATTCTCTCACTGCAAGAGAGAATGGTCCATATGGCAATAAGAGCTAAGATGGGTGTTCAGATGCAAAGCATTCAATAACTTTGTCCCTGTGCGGAGAGGGTCTGGTTATGACAGACCCAAGAGACCACATAACCAAGCCTAAGCCCCTGATCTAATATCAGAGGTTCCCTTTGATTTACTGTGCCAGGCTTCCTTAACTATCAAGTCATGGGGTTGTACTGTATGGAAACGGACCCTTCAATCTGACTCATCCATGCCAAACAGATATTCTAAATTAATCTAATTCCATTTTCTAGCACTTAGTGCATATCTCTCTAAGACCTTCCAATTCATATGCCCATCCAGATGCCTTTTAAATGTTGTAATTATACCAGTCTCCACCATTTCCCCGGCAGCTCATTCCATACATGCACCACCCTCTGCATTTTCCTTGACGTGTATGAGCACAAGATCTCTCTGATTTTAAGGCATGGTTTGGTTGAAGCACATGCAATGTCTTTGCTGGGAAGGCTGTTGGAACGTGGTGTAGGTGTAATGTGGATGCAGCATGGTGACATGCAACAACATGCCCATGGCCTAGATAACCAACTGCTGACAAACATGGCCAGCTGCATGGCTTCGTCTCTCCACTAAACAATAAGGCAGCACGGCAGCACAATGAGCCTTTGCATTCAAACTGAGGGGGCAAAGTACAAAATGGCAAGACAAGGCAGGGTTGCTGTGAGTATTGGGATAAATGCAAAGTGAGTGAGTATTAAGAGAGCAAACAAGTGTCCCCGAGCTGCAGTTTGGGTCCAATCTGTGAGCTGAGTGCCCTTGCTCTGTGTGTAATGTGTCCTTGCAGCATTAAAATGAGAGGTGCGAGTGCACTCCAAAGTGCTGCATTATAGTGCAGAAGTGTACTGCAGTGGATTGGAGATTTGTTTTGTTTATTAGTTTATCAAATATATTGTCACTTGTACCTAATTGCAGTAAAAAATGGATAATGTTGCCTAATTCTAGCAACATCTTGTATTACAAAATAAATTATTGAACAAATTTTATAAATGGTAAAATACTGAATAAATTAATATTGAATTGATATTAGTTAAACTGAAACTGCTTCAAAAGTTCATCTTTCTCTCTCCGTAGATTTCACGCTCTCTGCCCCTCAGATCACCACCATCCGATATCCATAGAGACATAGAGATGTACAGCATGGAAACAGATTCTTCGGTCCAACCCGTCCATGCTGACCCAGATATCCCACCCCAATCTAGTCCCACCTGCCAGCACCCGGCCCATATCCCTCCAAACCCTTCCTATTCATATACCCATCCAAATGCCTCTTAAATGTTGCAATTGTACCAGCCTCCACCAATATCCTCTGGCAGCTCATTCCATACACGTACCATCCTCTGCATGAAAACGTTGCCCCTCAGGTCTCTTTTATCTTTCCCCTCTCACCCTAAACCTAGTTCTGGACTCCCTGATCCCAGGGAAAAGACTTTGTCTATTCATCCTATCCATGCCCCTCATAATTTTGTAAACCTCTATAAGGTCACCCCTCAGCCTCCGACGTTCCAGAGAAAACAGCCCCAGCCTGTTCAGCATCTCTCTATAGCTCAAATCCTCCAACCCTAGCAACATCCTCGTAAATCTTTTCTGAACCCCTTCAAGTTTCACAACATCTTTCCGATAGGAAGGAGACCAAAATTACACGCAATATTCCAACAGTGGCCTAACCTATGTCCTGTACAGCCGCAACATGACCTCCCAACTCCTGTACTCAATACTCTGACCAATAAAGGAAAGTATACCAAACGTCTTCTTCACTATCCTATCTACTTGCGACTCCACTTTCAAGGAGCTATGAACCTGCACTCCAAGGTCTCTTTGTTCAGCAACACTCCCTCGGACCTTACCATTAAGTGTATAAGTCCACTGGTCACAGGCCTCCAGTCTGAAAAACAACCCTCCACCACCACCCTCTACCTTTGAGCCAGTTCTGTATCCAAATGGCTAGTTCTCCCTTTAGTCCATGAGATCTAACCTTGCTACTCAGTCTCCCATGGGGAACCTTGTCAAACGCCTTACTGAAGTCCATATAGATCACATCTACTGCTCTGCCCTCATCAATCTTCCTTGTTACTTCTTCAAAAAACTCAATCAAGTTTGAGAGACATGATTTCCCACACACAAAGCCATGTTGACTATCCCTAATCAGTCCTTGCCTTTCCAAATACATGTACATCCTGTCCCTCAGGATTCCCTCCAACAACTTGCCCACCACTGAGGTCAGGCTCACCGATCTATAGTTCCCTGACTTGTCTTTACCGCCCATCTTAAACAGTGGCACCATGTTTGCCAACCTCCAGTCTTCCGGCACCTCATCTGTGACTATCGATGATACAAATATCTCAGCAAGAGGTCCAGCAAACACTTCTCTAGCTTCCCACAGAGTTCTCGGGTACACCTGATCAGGTCCTGGGGATTTATCCACTTTTAACCGTTTCAAGACATCCAGGACTTCCTCCTCTGTAATCTGAACATATTGCAAGATGTCACCATTTATTTCCCTACAGTCTATATCTTCCATATCCTTTTCCACAGTAAATACTGAAGTAAAATATTCATTTAGGATCTCCAGGTCCTTTTTCAGTGCTTAGCCACGCTGGCCTCGCAATCCCCACATGAGTTCAATCTCCCCTGCGCTTGGCTCCTCTACTGCAATGGGCTCTCTCTCCCTGCACTTGACGTTGTCGCAGTTGCTGGGGGACCTCTCTTGCCACCATGCTGACTCGGATCGCGTCTGTGCTGCACAAACACACTCTGAAATCTTTTCCCACAGAAAAAAAATAAACTATTTCCCTTCCACAGTCGAAGGGTGATGATAATTATATTCTGCTCAAAGCAGCAACTGTCAGGTGTCTGTTTGGAGTTTCCTATCTGCAAATCCTTCCCATTTCATATTCTCCACTCCTGCAGCTCCCACAATCACCCAGGCACTTCAGTCACAGTGATACTACACATTCACCTGAATCAGGATTTATCTCAATTCTGAAGAAGGGTCACTGGACTTGAAATGTTAATTCTGCTATCTCCCTACAGATGCTGCCACATGGCTGAGTTTTTCCAGTGGTTTTTATTTTTGTTTCTGATTTCCGGCATCCGTAGTTCTTCCAGCTTTTTGTTCAATCTGTCATGATGACATGGGCAGGTTGGCACATGTTGGATGGATGTGAGGTGTATAGATCGCTGCCTGGGAGCATGACTTAAGACGTTGGTTCTGGAGGTGTCCAAGATGGCCGTCTGGAGGAGCAAACAGTGAGTTGGAGCCCCTAGGTAACCCCTCGGACCTTTGCCTTGGGAATTCACGGCATCCAGTTGCCTCACAGTAAGATAGGAAGTTGCACATGAATAAGACATGATTTGCAGTTAATGAAGGAGATAACGAGCAATTTTAACAACTGCCAAGCGAGAATGTCATCATGGCGCCAGGAATTACTCACATCAATCTCCCCAATTTCGCCATTTAGCCAACATGTTTAGGGCCTGTCAAAATTTACCCACTCTTGTTTAAAAAGCAAGAAGGAAATGCAGACCACCCTTCAAAGGATATCCTCTGTTGCTTGCAGCATCCCTTCCAAAATGTTATGCCTCTTTTTCATCCCTGCTCCCAAATGTACAAATCACAAATCTCTTACATCCACTCTTCCTTAGGCTGCCCAAGTCTTCCCGGAAAGCAGATGAGGTGCTTGGGATCCATTGAGATTCTTTGGGTCCTTCTCACATTTCTGACAGTTCTGGATGTAGGTTTGCTCGCTGAGCTGGAAGGTTAATTTTTAGATGTTTCGTCACCATACAAGGTCACATCTTCAGTGAGCCTCCGGACAAAACACCGCTGATGTTTCCTGCTTTCTATTTATATGTTCTCAAAACTTCGCAAAGCAAAACTTTTCAAAACTCCCTAATTCCTGACAGTGTCCACCACTCAGTTCTGGGACTGCTTGTGCTGATGGTCAATCAGATTGGGATGCATTGAGGGATGGAAGTTCCACTGTCCTCCTGTTTAGCTGCCAGCAATGGATTATTGTTATGGGATGGGTTTGTTTAGTTGTGTAGGCTGCCAGCTGACTGTTGCATTGAATGGGATGTGCAACATCCCCACCCAGTGTCCCCCTCCTGTGAAATCTAGTCCATGACGTTTACATTCACTACAGGAAAGGACAACGAGTAATCTAGAGTAAACACGAGCCCAGCTTCTGTGAGGTGGCAATGGAGCTGGCCCATAAACAGGCAATCAATGATTGGCAAGCAACGTGGAGAGGTTGTTTCCCCTTGTAGGAGAGTGTAGGACCACAGGGCATAATCTTAGAGTCAAAAGTTGCTCATTTAATTGAGTTGAGGAGTTTTTCTTTCCTGAGGGTAGTGAATATTTGTAATTCTTAACCCCAGAGGGCTACTGAGATTTGGTTGTTCAGTATTTTCAAGGTTACAATAGATAGACAGGAAGGGAATCAATTGTTATGGAGATAAGTCATGGAAGTGGAGTTGAAGATTATCATTGCAGCCATGATCTCATTGAATGGTGGAACAGAGTTGATGAGCTAAATGACCTACTCCTGTTCCTTCATTTTATGGGCTTAAGGTTCTAACAATTGAGAAATAGCTATCATTAAAAGAGAGATATTTGACTACATTCCCACAACCAGCCAAGGTAGGAGAAACAAACCAGAGTTCCCTGGATGTCAAAAGGGGCAGAGACTAAGCATAGGCAGGAAGTGATTATTGTAGATATTAAATGATAATACAAGTGAGAGCTAAGCTAAATACAGAAAATTCAGAGGAAAATAGAAAAAATTACAGAACAATAGCAAAGGGAAGGTTTTGGAAGAGCATGATAATGACCATAAAAAGGAATCAAATTATCTATAGTCATGTATGCTGATTAGAAACTAAAAAGGGGATTTGCAAATATGGAAGAAAGGCATCACTGAGACACTAAATCATCACAGTGCATCTGGCTTTGTTGAAGGAGATACTGCCAAAGTTGTAAAAAAAGAGAATGTGTTTAAGGAATTACATTAGCTAAAAATTGATTAAACAGGCAGTATTGGAATACCTGGAAGTTGGAAAAGTATTTACAGTTGATCAGCCATCAGGACTGGATTATGTACATTCTAGAATAATGGGTGAACTAAGGTTAGAAATTGCAGTGGGACTGGGTATAATCTTCCAAACCTGCTTACATTCAAGCCAGAGGACTGAAGAAAGCAAATGTTACACCCTTGATCAAAAAAGGATATAAGGATAAACCCAGCAACCACAGATCATTTAGTTTAACTTTAGCGGAGAGGAAGTTTTTAGAAACAATAATCTGAGACAAAATTAATTGCCATCCTGATAAATGTGAATTAATACAGGAAAGCTAGCACAGATTTGATAGAAGCATTTTGCATTTAATTAATTTGATTGAGCCTTTTAATTAAGTAAAAGAAAGGGGAAAGGAGAGTAATGGAGTTGATGTGGTGTACATGAAGTTCCAAAAGGCATTAGATAATACTGCACCTAACAGGCTTGTCAGCAAAGGTAAGGTCAATGGAAAAGTAACATCTAATAAAAATATGCTGTTGGCTGACTGAGGTCAAAGAGATATATATTAATCAACTAATATTAGATGTTTTCTTTTGTTCATTTATGGGCTGTAGTTATCACTGACTGAAGCTCATCTCTGATTATCCAAAGGGCAATCACATTGCTGTGGGTCTGGAGTCACATGTAGGCCGGACCAGGTAAGAATAGTAGTTTTCCTTTGCTGAGCATATTAGCAAACCAATTTTTTTAATGACAATTGACAATGGCTTCAACATTAGCATTTGACATTTAATCCTTATATATTTATTGAATTCAATTTCCACCTTCTGTTATGTTGGGATTTGACAAGATCCCCAGATCATTATCTGGATTACCACTGGATTACTCACCCAGTGACAACACCATTATGCGGTCTCCTCTCCTTATGTAGAGCACTATCTCAAAAGTTTTGGATGATGCAACATTTTGAACTATTGTGAACTGTGAGAAAGTAGATATCAAGTGGACACAGGCAGGTAGAATGGGCAGACACATGGCAGATGAAATTTAATGCAGAGAAATGTTAACTGACACAAGAAAAGATGATATAAAATAAGGAATATAATTTTATGGGTGTAGGAGCAGACAGTTTGGGAAAGTAGTTGATCGGGCACATGGGAACCTGGGGTTTGTAAACGGATGTGTAAATTACAGAAGAAAATAAGTTTTGCTAAACTTTTATAAAACACTGGTTCAGCCTCAAATGGAGTATCATGTCCATTTCTGACATCCACACTTTGGAAAGGACATGCAGATATGAGAAAGAGGTGCAGAAAAGACTTATTAGAGTTCTTTCTGGAGATGAGAATCCTCATAAGAAGCCGGCATTGCTCTCTTTAGATAAAATAAAGATTAGGGAAGATTTATATGGACATACAGAGTGGATAGGAAGAACCTGTTGTCACTGCCAGAAGAATCAAGAGTCAGGGCAATGATTTTAGTTGTTTGGAAAAAGGACCAGAGACAATTAAGAAAAAAGATCCTTTTCTGAATTGCCTGACCTGGCAGTATGGTGGAGGCAGAATTAATCATAGTTCTTATAATGGAATTGAAGAATTATCTAAACAGAAATGATTTGCAGGCCAAGAATGAAAGGCAGGTGTGTAAGACCAGGTGAGTAGGTCTTAAGGAGGGCTGGTTTGCCCATCGTAGTGCTCAGTACTTGAACTGTTCTTTGTTGGATTGTGTAAGCCTGATGGCTAATCTATACTTGATAAATTAAGCCAAAGGCATAGACTCGGAAAAATTGTTTTTTCAATTGTACAAAACTTGGAAACTAGAAATGAAACTTGAGTGAATATTTGAAAACACTGTAAATAAATCCCATTACACATATAGCAGCTGGTATATCATCTCTGGATAGCCCAATATGTAAAAATATACCACACTTATGATGGGGTGAATGGCCTCCTTCAATGCTGTAACTATTCTATGGTTCTGGGCAATCTAGCTGATTGATGGGTGTCCCTCTGCATACTTTCACTGAAATACTGCCCTGCTGGGAGTTGCAGTGATTCGACCATTCATATGGAAATTTGAAATTTGTACCTTTGTTGTATCCAACAGCAGGTGTCTCATTTCCATAGCCTCCTGTGGTTCTTGTTATTTCTGGATTTTTTGATTAAGGGATAATCTGTGTGTAAATATACCAAATGTTGCTGATATTTTGTGAGTTTTACAGTCTTATTTATTCCCTCGCTATCAGAAAAATTATCAAAGACCTATCCATTATGCATTACTTTGGCACTTGGATTTGTAGCCTCATGACTGATAGCTTCTACGTTTCACACAAAAAGCGTGTGATTGTTTCTGATTCTGTCTGCACTTTAGTTATTGCTTCCATTCTTATGCATGAGCTGATAGCAAGCAATGTCTTCACCAGAGTATAAGAAAAGATTTGCATTTATATATGATTTGGAGGTGCCGGTGTTGGACTAGGGTGGACAAAGTTAAAAATCACACAGCACCAGGTTATAGTCCAACAGGTTTATCTGGAAGCACTAGCTTTCAGAGCGCTGCTCCTTCATCAGGAAATTATCGATCTGATGAAGGAGCAGCGCTCTGAAAGCTGGTCCTTTGAAATAAACCTATTGGACTATACCTGGTGTTGTGTGATTTTTACCTTTGCATTTATGTAGTTTTTTTTAATCAACCTGCTCAGACGGTGTTACTGAAAACCTTAGAGCTGGTGGGACTTGAACCTAGGCCTGAAAAATGTGTTGCTGGAAAAGCGCAGCAGGTCAGGCAGCATCCAAGGAGCAGGAGAATCGGCGTTTCGGGCATAAGCCCTTCTTCAGGAAGGGCTTGAACCTAGGCCTCCTGGATCTGATATAGGGATACTACCAGAGTGCCACAAGAGCCCTAACAACAGTGCATTTTTAAAAATTTAACCTATTTTCCTAATCGACCTGTTCAGAAGTGTAGTTACACACCTCTGGAGGAGGTGAAACTTGAACCTGGACTTCCCAGTCCATGGATAGGAACATTACCACTGCATCACAGCAGGCCTAACAAGAGTGCATTTGTAAAGCAAATTTCATGATCAGAGGCCAGCCTGAAGTGCTTTAGAACCAATTAATTACTTCAGAAGTATAGGCACTCTTATAATGTAGGAAATGTGCCTGCCATTTTGTGCACAGTAAACTTCCACTATGATACTGAATGAAAGATAAGTATTGAACAGGCCACTGGGTATAACTCCCCTGGATCCTAGTTAATTGTTTCAAGCAAAAGACAGCACCAGTTATATTGTAGATTCCTCAGCAATTAATTGTGTTAGTGTTTTTGTCCTGGGACTGAATATTGTGGATGATGGTGAAGTCCTCGTGAAATTAGGAGCAAACCCCACATTGGGATGGTTGCTGGGTGGCATACTGACAGTTGTCATCAATAAGAGGCTGCCATCCAATTAAGTCTGGTAACTTACCCCAGAAAACTTGCCAATCTAATCAAAGGACCATGGTGGAGGCTGGTACAATTGCAACATTTCAGAGGCTTTTGGATGGGTATATGAATAGGAAGGGTTTGGAGGGATATGGGCCAGGTGCTGGCAGGTGGGACTAGATTGGGTTGGGATATCTGGTCGGCACGGACGGATTGGACCGAAGGGTCTGTTTCCATGCTGTACATCTCTATGACTCTATGACCCACAATGCAGCAGCAATATGATACTGGCATGACTGTGAACAGGAAGAGGATGTCTCAATTGCACATAAGGGGCTTGTTCCCATAGAAGCTACTGAGAAGCCACCAGATTAACGTGGTGATTTATTCAATTAATGGAGAGGCATCCTAACACTGTCAAATGACCCTTAATTAGCTATTTCAAAGGCTCAATGACCTGCTTACTTAGCAGTTCAATTTTTCCTATTCTCCTGCTCTCACATTAGTATCACAGCTGCAGAAAGGGAGATAGTCGAGGAGGGTTTGTCTACAGAGTCAGAAACAGGAAAGGAGCAGTCACTTTATTGGGAGTTTTCTACAGGCCTTCCAATAGTAACAGAGACACTGAGGACAGATTGGGAGGCAGAGTTTGGAAAGATGCACAAGTAACAGTGGGTTGTTGTAATGGGTGACTTTAACTTCCCTAATTTTGATTGGAACCTTTTTAGTTTAAATAGTTTGGATGGAACAGTTTTTGTCAAGTGTGTCCAGGAAGGGTTCCTGATGCAATATGTAGTTGGGCTGACTAGAGGGGAGGCCATATTGGATTTGGTGCTTTGCAACGAACCATGCCAGGTGTCAGATCTCTTGGTGGGAGAGCATTTCGGTGATATTGATCACAACTCACTGACCTTTACTACACTCATGGAAAGGGATAGGAGCAGACTGTATGGGAAAGTATTTAATTGGGGGAGGGGGAATTACAATGCTAATAGGCAAGAACTGGGACACCTAAATTGGGAACAGATGTTCTCAGTGAAATGCACAACAGAAATGTGGAGGTTGTTTAGGGAGCACCTGCTGATAGTGCTGGACAGATTTGTCCCACTGAGGCAAGGAAGGGATGGTAGGTTGAAAGAACCGTGGGTGACAAGGGATGTGGAACATCTAGTCAAGAGGAAGAAGGAAGCTTACTTAAGGTTGAGGAGGCAAAGATCAGACAGGGTTTTAGAGGTAGCCAGGAATGAACTGAAGAATGGACTTAGGAGAATGAGAAGTCTTTCACGGGTAGGATAAAGGAAAAACCTAAGGTATTCTACATTTATGTGAGGAACAAGAGGATGGCCAGAGTGAGGGTAGGACTGATTAGGGATAATGGAGGGAACTTATGACTGGAGTTGGAGGAAGTAGGGGAGGTCCTTAATGAATACTTTGCTTCAGTATTCACCACTGAGAGGGATCTTGACGTTTCTGAGGACAGCATGAAATTGACTGATATGTTAGAACAGGTTGATGTCAGGAAGGAGGATGTGCTGAAAATTTTGAAAAATATAAGGAAGGGTATCATATATAATCGAATAATAGTCAAATTCTTTTACTACTTTTTGAGGTTAAATATATGAGGTCGACTATTACACGGAAAGTATTTTTTAGGGGCTGAAATTCATACCCATCAAACTTCATACCAGATCATTAGCAGAAGCCCAATTGATCTCTAAATGAATAGAGCAAAAAAAAGATGAATTATGGTAATTCTGAAAACCCGGAGCAGTGCTCTACAGCCAATGGACTGGAAGACCAGTAGCAGAGTGAAACAACCAGTAGTCTGGAAAGCTGGAGCGGGACGTGATGGCCAGCACACTGACTCATAAACACTTATCTGTGAAGAACTAGGGACAACTTTTACAAGAGATATACGGAAAATTCCAGGTTATTTGACCAAAAACAGGGGTTGACTTTTACACGAGATCGACTATTACTCGAATGTATATGGTAAATCCCCTGGGCCAGACGTAATATACCACAGGATATTACAGTAAGTGAGGGAAGAGATTACTGTAGTGCCAGATGGTTGGAGGGTGGCAAATGTTATTCCCTTGTTCAAGAAAGGGAATAGGGATAATCCAGGGAATTTTAGACCAGTCAGTCTTGTGTCTATGGTGGGCAAAGTATTGAAAAGGATTCTGAGAGACAGGATTTATGATTACTTGGAAAGCTATAGTTTGATTAGAGATATAGTTTGTGAGGGGCAGCTCATGCCTCACAAACCTTACTGAATTCTGTGAGCATGTGACAAAACGCGTTGATGAAGGTAGAGTAGTGGATGCGGTATATATGGATTTTAGCAAAGTATTTGATAAGGTTCCCCATGGTAGGCTCATTCATAAAGTAAGGAGACTTGGGATACAGGGAAACCTGTCTGTCGAGATACAGAATTGGTTGGCCCATTGAAGACAGAGGGTGGTGGTAGATGGAAAGTATTCAGCCTGGAACTCGGTGACCAGTGGTGTTCTGCAGGGATTGGTTCTGGAACCTTTATGACCTGGATGAGAAAGTGGAAGGGTAGCTTAGTAAGTTTGCTGATGACACGAATGTTGGTGAAGTTGTTGATAGTGTGGAGTGTTGTTGTAGGTTTAAATGGGACATTGACATGATGCAGAATTGGGCTGATAAGTGGCAACTGGAGTTCAACCTGGAAAAGTGTGAAGTCATTCACTTTGGAAGGTCAAATTTGAATGCAGAATATAGGGTTAAAGGCAGGATTCTTGGCAGTGTAGAGGAACAGTGGGTTCTTGGGCTCCAGTTCCATAGATCCCTCAAAGTTGCAATCCAGGTTGATAGGATTGTTAAGAAGGTGTATGATGTGTTGGCTTTCATTAGCAGGGGGATTGAGTTTAAGAGCAGCAAGGTTATGCTCCAGCTCTATAAAGCCCTGATTAGACTATACTTGGAATAGCATGTTTAGTTCTGATCTCCTCATTATAGGAAAGATGCTGCAGCTTTCGAGAGGATACAAGAGAGATTTACCTAGATGCTACCTAAATTGGAGGGCATGTGTTATGATGAAAGTTAAGGGAGCGAGGGCTTTTCTCATTGGAGCGAAGAAGAATGAGAGGTGACTTGATAGAGGTATACAAGATGTTGAGAGGCATAGATAGTCAGAGACTTTTTCCCATGACAGAAATGTCTATCATGAGGGGGGATAATTTTAAGGTGATTGGAGAAAGGTTTAGGGGAGATGTTGGAGGTAGGTCCTTTACACAGAGACTGGGTGAGTGGAATGCACTGCCGGCAGTGGTACTAGAGTCAGATACATTGGAGACATTTAAGCAACTCTTGGATAGGTACATCGAAGATAGTGCAATGAAGGATATGTAGGTTAAGCTGATCTTAGAGTAGGGAAAAAGGCTGGCACAACATTGAGGACCGACAGGTCTGTACTGTGTTGTACAGTTCTATGTTGTATGTTCTCTGTTCTTTAAACTCTCACTAATGGGCGAACTAATTAGAGTCACTGTATAGGGAATCAAACCCATGGCCTTCTGATCCAGAAGCAAGAGTTACTACATGAGTCATGGCTAACAGTGAAAGAGTAATTTTTTTTAATTTCAAAAATATACTTTATTCATAAAATATTTTGATGATCTGTACAATTGGTCATGCCATACATCTGTAAACATTCCATTTCTTGGGATACAGAGACAGAGTAATCATTCATATATACAGGTCTGTACGATTACATATTTAGCTGAGGCGTCAGCAGAGCCCAAATGACTGAGTGGGCCCCCTGTTCTTCTTAGGCAGGCAGATGTTACATGGTGGTCTTTCCCCACCGCGCCCTGGCGGCAGCTGCCCCAAGCTTCAGCGCGTCCCTCAACACGTAGTCCTGGACCTTGGAATGTGCCAGTCTGCAACACTCAGTCGGGGTCAACCCCTTCAGCTGGAAGATCAACAGGTTTTGGACCGCCCAGAGAGTGTCCTTCACTGAGTTTATGATCCTCCAGGCACAGTTGATGTTTGTCTCGGTGTGCATCCCGGGGAACAGGCCGTAAAGCACGGAGTCCCGCATCACGGCGCTGCTCGGGATGAACTTCCACAAACACCACTGCATTCCTCTCCAGACTTCTTCTGCGTAGGCACATTCCAGAAGGAGGTGTGTGACAGTCTCGTCCCCCCCGCAGCCGCTTCGAGGGCAGCGTTGCTGTGCGGCTGAGAGTCCGGGCGTGCATAAAGGATCTCACAGGCAGAGCCCTTCTCACCACCAGCCAAGCCATATCTTGGTGCTTGTTGGAAAGTTCTGGCGATGAGGCATTCTGCCAAATGGCTTTGACAGTCTGCTCAGGGAACCGCTCGATAGGATCCGCCCTCTCCTTTTCCCGAAGGGTCTCAAGGACACTACTTGCTGACCACTTCCTGATGCACTTGTGGTCAAAGGTGTTTTTCTTCATAAACTTCTCCGCGAAGGACAGGTGATACGGAACAGTCCAACTACTCGGAGCGTTCTGCGGCAGCAAGGCCAGGCCCATCCTTCGCAACACCGGGGACAGGTAGAACCTCAGAATGTAGTGACACTTGGTGTTTGCGTACCGGGGATCCACGCACAGCTTGATGCAGCCACACGCAAAGGTGGCCATTAGGGTGAGAGTGGCATTGAGTGTATTTTTTCCCCCGTTGCCCAGATCTTTGTACAGCGAGTCCCTTCGGACCCGGTCCATCTTTGACCTCCATATAAATTGGAAGATGGCCCGGGTGACTGCAGCGGCACAAGTTCTGGGAATAGGCCAGACCTGTGCCACGTATAACAGCAATGACAGTGCCTCACACCTGATGACCAGGTTTTTTCCTGCGACGGAGAGTGACCATAGCTTCCATCTGCCCAGTTTCTGCCTCACTTTGCTGATACGCTCCTCCCAAGACTTGGCGCACACCCCAGCCCCCCCGAACCAAATACTCAGCATCTTCAGGTGGTAGGTCCTGACAGTGAAGGGGATCGCGGATTGGTCGGCCCAGTTCCCGAAGAGCATGGCCTCGCTCTTGCCTTGGTTTAACTTGGCCCCCGAGGCGCGTTCGAACTGGTCACATATGCACATGAGTCTGCACGGACAGCGGATCCGAGCAGAAAACGGCAACGTCATCCATGTACAGGGAGGCTTTGACCTGCAGGCCCCTGCTGCCAGGAATAGTCACCCCTCTCAGGCTCACATCCTGGCTAACAGTGAAAGAGTAAATTCACCAGGGTTGAAATCCTAGTGGCGCTGTACTCAAAGGGAGAGCAGGGCAGAGAATAGCATCACACTGTTGTACTCTCCTCTTACAGTGGTGTTCCCCTTCAGCATAGCATTTGTGACATGACCCAAATTAATTGGTTCAGAGAAGTCTACATAATATATGCTAGGCCAGTAGATACAGGAAATTATTTTTACACAGTGGATGATGAAACAATTTGGCAGGTTGAGGTTCAGACATGACAGTATGTGATCATGAATTTTGATAGGAAGACTAAGGAGTAGGAGTATATATTCATTGATAAGATGGTGAAGTGCGTGATGGAACAGAGACCAAAAGTTACTTACGTATAATTCTATACATATTCAAGTGCAGGTGCATAGATAAAGATACTGGAAGGCCAATAACATTGTGAATTTTATAATAACCATTAGGGGTAGGGACCACATTAATCATGATAAATTTGAATAAAGCAATGCTTAGCTCTCCTGTACTGAGCATATATAGCCCTAAAAACGTTCTTCCTCATTTGAACCTTTGTTTAATCTTATGAAGAGATGCCAAAATTAGTCTATTGAGGGTAGTGAGGTGTAAATGATTTGAGTATGTTGTGAAAGAAGGTACACATCTTAGTTATTAGGCAATACAATACCTGATAATAATGGAACAAGTTCTCAACAAAAATTAAGAGTGTCCTTTAGAGTCATAGAATCATAGAGTGATAGAGATGGACAGCATGAAAACAGACCCTTCGGTCCAACCCGTCCATGCCGACCAGATATCCCAACCCAAACTATTCCCACCTGCCTGCACCCGGCCCATATCCCTCCAAACCCTTCCTATTCATATACCCATCCAAATGCCTCTTAAATGTTGCAATTGTACCAGCCCCCACCACTTCCTCTGGCAGCTCATTCTATACATGTACAACCCTCTGTGTGAAAAAGTTGCCCCTTAGGTCTCTTTTATATCTTTCCGCTCTCACCCTAAACCTATGCCCTCTAGTTCTGGACTCCCTCACCCCAGGGAAAAGACTTTGTCTATTTATCCTATCCATGCCCCTCATAATTTTGTAAACCTCTATAAGGTCACTCCTCAGCCTCCGCGCTCCAGGGAAAACAGCCCAAGCCTGTTCAGCCTCTCCCTGTAGCTCAGATCCTCCAGCCCTGGCAACATACTTGTAAATCTTTTCTGAACCCCTTCAAGTTTCACAACATCTTTCCGATAGGAAGGAGACCAGAATTGCACGCAATATTCCAACAGTGGCCTAACTAATGTCCTGTACAGCCACAACATGACCTCCCAACTCCTATACTCAATACTCTGACCAATAAAGGAAAGTATACCAAACGTCTTCTTCACCATCATATATATCGGCGACTCCACTTTCAAGGAACTATGAACCTGCGCTCCAAGGTCTGCCTGTTCAGCAGCACTCCCTTGGACCTTACCATTAAGTGTATAAGTCCTGCTAAGATTTGCTTTCCCAAAATGCAGCACCTCTCATTTATCTGAATTAAACTCCATCTGCCATTTCTCAGCCCATTGGCCCATCTGGTCCAGATCCTGTTGTAACCTGAGGTAACCCTCTTCGCTGTCCACTACACCTCCAATTTTGGTGTCATCTACAAACTTGCTAACTGTACCTCTTATGCTCGCATCCAAATCATTTATGTAAATGTCAAAAAGTAGTGGGCCCAGCACCGATCCTTGTGGCACTCCACTGGTCACAGGCCTCCAGTCTGAAAAACAACCCTCCACCACCACCCTCTACCTTTGAGCCAGTTCTGTATCCAAATGGCTAGTTCTCCCTGTATTCCGTGAGATCTAACCTTGCTTATCAGTCTCCCATGGGGAACCTTGTCGAACGCCTTACTGAAGTCCATATAGATCACATCTACTGCTCTGCCCTCATCAACCTTCTTTGTTACTTCTTCAAAAAACTCAATCAAGTTTGAGAGACATGATTTCCCACGCACAAAGCCATGTTGACTATCCTAAGTCAGTCCTTGCCTTTCCAAATACATGTCCTCCTACTTTTGTTATACTCATCTAATGATTCACTCAATCTATCCTGCCTACACTTTACGTATGCTCCTTTTTTCTTACCAAACCCTCAATTTCTTTAGTCACCCAGCATTCCCTATACCTACCAGCCTTCCCTTTCACCCTGACAGGAGTATACTTTCTCTGGATTCTTCTTATCTCATTTCTGAAGTCTTCCCATTTTCCAGCCGTACCTTTACCTGTGAACATCTGAATCCAATCAGCTTTCGAAAGTTCTTGCCTAATACCGTCAAAATTGGCCTTTCTCCAATTTAGAACTTCAACTTTTGGATCTGGTCTATCCTTTTCCGTCACTATTTTAAAACGAATAGAATTATAGTCGCTGGCCCCAAAGTGCTCCCCCACTGACACCTCAGTCACCTGTCCTGCCTTATTTCCCAAGAGTAGGTCAAATTTTGCACCTTCTCTAGTAGGTACATCCACATACTGAATCAGAAAATTGTCTTGTACGCACTTAAGAAATTCCTCTCCATCTAAACCTTTAACACTATGGCAGTTCCAGTTGATGTTTGGAAAGTTAAAATCCCCTACCATAACTACCCTATTACTCTTACAGATAACTGAGATCTCCTTACAAGTTTGTTTCTCAATTTCCCTCTGACTATTGGGGGATCTATAATACAATCCCAATAAGGTGATCATCCCTTTCTTATTTCTCAGTTCCACCCAAATAACTTCCCTGGATGTATTTCTGGGAATATCCTCCCTCAGCACGGCTGTAATGCTTTCCCTTATCATAAAATGCCACTCCCCCTCCTCTCTTGCCTCCCTTTCTATCTTTCCTGTAGCATTTGTATCCTGGAATATTAAGCTGCCAGTCCTGCCCATCCCTGAGCCATGTTTCCGTCATTGCAATGATATCCCAGTCCCATGTTCCTAACCACGCCCTGAGTTCATCTGCCTTCCCTGTTAGGCCCCTTGCATTGAAATAAATGCAGTTTAATTTATTAGTCCTACCTTGTCCCTGCCTGCCCTGACTGTTTGACTCACTTCTGTTCTCAGCTGTACCCGTCTCAGATCGATCTCTTTCCTCACTATCTCCCTGGGTCCCATCCCCCCACCTTACCAGTTTAAATCCTCCCAAGCAGTTCTAGCAGATTTCCCTGCCAGTATATTAGTCCCTTTCCAATTTAGGTGCAAACCATCCTTCTTGTACAGGTCACTTCTACCCCAAAAGAGATTCCAATGATCCAAAAATGTGAATCCTTCTCCCATACACCAGCTCGTCAACCATGCATTCATCTGCTCTATCCTCCTATTCCTGCCCTCACTAGCTCATAGCACTGGGACAATCCAGATATTACTACCCTTGAGGACCTCCTTTTTAAATTTCTGCCTAACTCTCTGTAATTTCCCTTCAGAATCTCAACCTTTTCCCTTCCTATGTCGTTCGTTCCAATGTGGACAATGACCTCCTGAAGTAAGGGGAACTAAAAGACTCCATCAACACAGCGTGACGCTGAATATTCCTTTAATGCATGACAAGGCTGATGTACTTCAAAAACTCAAGAAAATAAACCACAATTTTGTCTGGTCCATATATCAAAAACAATGCAATTACAGACCTGTCAAGTTCGAGAAATCAGAGAGATTACTCGACAAAATAGACCTAACCTGACTCTTTTCCTCTTCTCTCATATTTCCATCTCCATATATGTGGAGATTCTGGCTGCCAAGATTTGCTGTTTATTAAGGTTCATTTGAGGAGAGTTATTTTGCAGTAGCCTTGACCACTGTTGATGGACATCCTGTAATGTTCTTTTGATGCATTTATGATTAATATTGCTGTCAAAAGGCTGGTCGGTAAAAGCAAGTGACAACTCAAAGCAACCTTGTCACGCATGTTATATTTGACCACCAGGAAGACCTATTTTCACAAACTGATATTAGACATTCAAAAACCAGACAAGCCAACCTTGTAACTGCTGCATACTGTGTTGTTACTAGGTATTGTTATCCCAGTATAACACCCATGAGTACCACACGCTGTGCTTTTGTCCTTCTAGAGGGACATAAATGTTCAATGGTACTACTTGAATAAGAGTTGGTGGGTTCTCACCATATCCTAGGTAATATTTGCAAGTATATAAGCAATAGCAGAAGGAATAAACAAAGCGCTTATTCAAGTCTATACCACCATTCAATAAAATCATGGCCAATCTTTGACCTCAGTTTTACTTACCTGTCTAATTCATAAGGATGAACAGATTTATTTACATAGTGCTATGGGACCTACCTATATAGCAGCAATGTACCAAAAAGCAGCAATGTGTTAGTTACCAAATAATCACAATCAGGTTTCCTTGTTTCATTTGAAGTATCCTTCATTATAAGATCAGGAATGGGAATGTTCCCTGATGATTACATGATGTTCAGCACTATTTGTTACTTCTCAGGTAGGAAGCAGTCTCTGTCTGAATGCACCAAGACCTGGGCAATATCCAGGCTTCGGCTAACAAGTAGCAAGTAACACTTGTGCCACAAGATTCTCTCCAAGTCACTCACCATCCTGACATTTCCAACAAGAGAGAACTGAATCATGAGTTGTTGATGATTATTAGCATAATGATCACTGAAGACTCCACCCTCAACTTCCTTGGTTGGCAGTGAGGGTGGGGAACCAGAAATTGAACTTCACTTTCAGATTAGAGGTTGGGAATCTTGCAGAAGTAACTCACCTTCTGACTCCCCATCACCTGCATGACCAAAGACAAGAGTGTGATGAAATACTTTCCACTTGCCTGGATGAGTTCAACTTGAACAACACATAAGAAGCTTAATACTATCAAGGACAAAGCAGCCAACATGATTGACACCACATCCATTGTCTGTATACCATCTACAAGGTCCACTGTTGAAGTTACCAAATCTCCTTAGACAGCAAACCCCACATCTTCTATCAACTAGAATGGCAGAGTTTACAAAAACATGTGAACATCGTCTCCTGTAAATTTCCTTCCAAACCACTCACAATCTAGATTAGAAATATTTCACTGAGCCTTAGTTGTTGCTGGTTCAAAATAGTGTAACTCCCTCTCTCATAGTGTTGTGGGTCTACGTACACCAAATAGGATGCAGCACTTCAAGAAGGCAGTTCATTCCATCTTCTTAAAAGCAATTGGGGATGGATATTAAATACTGGCCCAGCTAGCAATACCTACATCCCATGAATGAATATAAGTTATGAGATCCTGTCTTCTCATTTAACATTTCCCAATCTTGGACAATGTGTATTCCTCAATTAACATTGCTGAGAGAGATATTCTCTGGCAATTATCTCATTGTTATTGTGAGATCTTCTTTCAGGCAATTTAGTTATTGTATTTCTTAGATTATAATAGTGACCACATTTCAGGGATATTCCAGTGGTTGTAAATAGTTGTCCTAAGGTAGTGAAAGATGCCATGTTAATTCAACTTCTTTTATTAGGGAATTGAAATAAAGTAGATGTTACTAAATATCTGCCAACTCAAAATCTTTTCTTATCCAACTGTCAGACACTATTTTCTTAGTTTCCTTCTGTTTACAGGATACCCCTCCCCATTGCCACACATCTATTGAGACCACCTGACTCAAGTTACTTCTGCTGTCAAAGATCTCAGTTGGATGTTTCATCTTGGATAGTATGAGGTGGCAGATTTCTGAATCGAGGAAGGGAAAATGGGAGCGCATTACCCATTCTCATTGTAGCACGGTGGCTCAGTGGTTAGCACTGCCACCTCCAGCTCCAGGTGACTGTCTGTGAAGAGTTTGCACATTCTCCCTGTGTCTGCATGGGTTTCCTCCCACAGTCCAAACTTGTGTAGGTTAGATGGATTGGTCTTGGGAAATGCAGGATTGTGGGGATAGAGTAGTCGGTGAGTCTGGGTGGGAAGATCTTCAGAGGGTCAGGGTGCAGTCAATGGGCCAAATGGCCTGCTTCTGCATTGGAGGGATTCTATGACTTACACAATGCATGTTCCATTGTGGCTAGACACTGTTCCAATTATTTTGGACATCTGTTGTTAGTGATGATTCTGTTGTTCCTATTTTCACTCCTTCGAGATGGACCTTTAACGTTTTTCCTTATCCCAATACTGACTGCTTTGGCCTTGCACTATCAGTGTTTTTATCATTTAACATCTCCTGCCCTCCATCTCGTCACAGACCTTGCCTTTTGTTCTCTTTCTCCTTTCCCCCCTTTTTGTGACTCAGCAATTGCTTAAAACTATTTAGTTTAAAAATCACACAACGCCAGGATATAGTCCAACAGGTTTATTTGGAAGCACTATTTGGACTGTAACTTGATGTTGTGTGAGATTTAACTTTGTACACCCCAGTCCAACACTGGCACCTCCAAATGATGAAAACTATGTGATTAGCTAGCAAAGTGTTTTGCAATGCTATGTGGCTGTTAGAAGTGCAATAAAGAAGCAAATTTTTCTTTGTCATTTGTTTCAAATCATTGCATCCATAAACTTTTATGCCCAAAACATTGACTGTCTTGCTCCTCAGATGCTGCCTGACCCTGCTGTGCTTTTGCCAGTACCACACTTTATCAACTTCAACCTCTCTATTAAACTAAAGTACTTTCAGCTCTATGCTTGTAGATCCATAGAGGTAATAGCTATAGACCATTCTGAGTTTGGCTGAGATCTGTAATGTGTTTTTTTTTCATCCTAATGGGAGAAAACTTAGAACAGTTAACTTGATGAATAGGGTGATAACCTGTGAGGTGAATGACTAGGTTGAATCTGAGTATGGCTATTTCAGGCACAGCAAAGTAATTACACATGCATAGTGCCAGCCATTGTAAATAAGCCTGTGGAGCAGTAAACCAGCAGTATTGTTATCCAAAGTAATAGGTTCAGTTGAAATACAGTGCACATTTGCCTACAGAACAGTTACTACTCTTTCAAGGTAAATGTTTTAGGCAGCCAGGAGGACATGAAAGCCCCAAATTAATGCAACTTCCCTTTTGCTATAAATTCTCCACATTGATTTGGATAAACACAGAGGCCACACATACACCTTTGCTCAAATTATGACTTCAATATTAAATGATACTGCTGTACTCAGATCTGTTTGGTTTCCATTGTGATTTAGCTGTGTTACAAGCATTTAAATTCAATTTGTAGCAACTTATTCAAATCATAGCTGGAATAAGGGCTGATACACATCTGGCTCATTCACAAGAGACTAAAGGCCAATTAGCCTGACATAAGTCATCCAGAAAGCGCTTGAACATGTTAGTAAAGATATCTTCACAATGTATTGAAGAAGTCATGGTTTTACAATAAGGAAGTTATATTTGACAAATTTATTTGAGTTTTGAGCATGTAACTAATAGGAGAGATCACGAAGAATGTAGTGTTTTTTGAGTTTGAAAAAGCATTTAATAAGATGCAACGTAAGAGATAAACATACAAGGTAAGAGCACGTGACATTGTGGATAATATATTAGTATGGATGGAGTATTGGAAGCAAGGAGTAGTGATAAATGGGACATTTTCCAATTGTGAAGTTCTGTATATTGCAGTACCATGAAGGACAATGCTGGGGTCTCAGCTATTTACAATCCGTGTTAATGAATTAGACAAAGAGGAGTCACGTATCTAACTTTGCTGATAATAAAATACTAGGTGGGAACATAAGCTTGGGGGGACACAAAAAGTTTACAAAAGGATATAAATAGGTTATATGAATGGACAATAAGTTAGCAGATGTGGTAATAATATCGCTATTGACTTTGGTCATAAAAGATGAAAAGCAGAATTCTATTATCAAAGTGTGAACTTGTAAATGTTGATATTCAGAGCAACTTGGATGTATTCATACATCACTAAGGTCAGCACATCTCAGGCAAGGGATGGGTTGAGAAGGCAATGTGCTTTCTGGTGATGGATTGGTTAGCTCGGTAGGCTGTGTAACAACTCTTCAGTGGCTGACATTCCATCAGCAATTACCTTTTAATTACAAATGCACAGCCTTTGATAATAGAACTTCCCCTCACTGAGTGAGGCATTCGGGGGGGGCCCAATATCATCTTTTTTATGTCAGCCAGAGCTCCCTCATTGGACCAGAATAACAGTTCCAATCAGGGAACTCATTCTATGGGGTCCAGTTGGTTGACCTCATTACAGTGACTACATGCTAGACAACTGGTTTAGAATACAGAGTGATGCTAAACGTGTCGACTCCATTCCAATAATTGCTAAACTCATAATTGTACAGGGCTTTGGTAAGATCATATCCCAAAATACAATGCATGGATTTTAGCTTCATATTTAAGAAATTATTGAAGGTGCTAAAGTGAATATTCCGCAATTTAGTCTTAGAATGAAAGGTTTGTCCTACAATGAAACATTAAATAATTCACTGAACAAATTAAAACTGGATGATTCTAAAAGGATTTGACAGGGGAAACACTAACAGGTTGTTTCCCTCAGTTGGGGAAGCCAGAACACAAAGGCTCAGAATTAGACTGAAGGGCAGACAATTTACATTTGAGATGAGGGGAAAATTCTTCAGTTAAAGGGGAATGTGGGTGCTCCATTGTTGTATGTAATATACATAGACGTTTAGAAAATCATGAGGGGTACAGATGGGGTGAATGGTAGATGTCTTTTTCTTAGGATGGGGGATTTCAAGACAAAGGAGTACATTTTTAATGTGTACAATGCAAAGGAGCACAATGTCTAACATCACATCCTGTTGAGCTGTGTAATGATAGCAGTAGTTTAAGATATGTTTCCTTAAAGGTCATGAACCCCCCCCCCCCCGCATCACAACAAGTCCCAACTTCATCCAAGGAACAAAATTTCAGCCAATTGTTCCTCCTAGATTTAAAGCTGCAATATAAGTAAATGTAAAATCATGTATTCAAAGTTAGTGTAGTTTGTTCTTGAGCTAAATCTTTCTTGTAAAGCTAAAGGCAAAATTGAGAGGATATTCCTTAGATATCTCTACACTTTGAAAAATAAATGTCAAATATTCTATGTATCAATATTTGAATCTGACTTGAGTGAAATGGTAGAGCCTGATTGAAATTCAATTCAATCAAATTTATTTAAATTTTGACCTATAAAATCTACATTCTGAATATGTAATAATTAATCTTCTGCAGAAAAGATCATAAAATCAAACAAGAAAAAGTTCAATTTAATACAGAGAAACAGTAGTGAAAAAATAAAATAGAAAAAGACACAAATATTTGTGAGCAGTTTTGTAAAGGACACAATGTTTTGCAGTTTGTTAAGCTCTAAGCCTTTCAATCCATTATTAACATTGGGCTGAATCTTACTTTTTTTTGGTGGTGTCAGTTATTTCAAATATTTTTGTGGACTTCCTGCCGTGAAAGCTAATGGGATTACTCGTTGTAACTTTCCAAACTCATTAACAACCGACCACACCCCTGCGTTGCTCATAACAGACAATTCAGCCCCATCTTACCATGATCTATTCCAGAACAATTCGCCCTTTCGGCTGATATCTACCAACAGACCCACATCCCTGGCAACAATGCCATGTTTGAAAGGCCACTGTGTGCCCTGCTGATCACTGGCTTTCTGAAGCTGCCCTGTCCAGTGACAGATATTCAGTCAGAAGGTGTCAGAGAAGATGATATTGCCATGATTCTCTGACAGGAACATAGAGAACCTGGTGGAAGGGGTTGGAGGACCACTAGAAGAAGCCGTGGCACTAGAACTCAATTGCCTTGTCAGAGCAGAGATTGCCACCTGATTAAGTGTGATCTCCATGCTGTGGAGGAATAGCCAATAATGCCACAAGGAGGTCAGTGAACCTTTCTGCTCCACCAAGATGAATATCTTCTCTCTGGTTCCTCACTCTCACTGTATATATGCTACTGTTCCTACCAAGGCTCATTCCCTGTCACTCTCACTGTCACATGCAACATTTTCCCTCACATGGAACCATTTACACCCAAGCCCCCACATCATTAACTCTGTGTGACCTCTGTGCTGCCTACTCATTCGCTCAGGAAGCTTCACTAACTTCACCAGCACTAACAGCCATACATTTCATCCCCCTGAATCTCTCCCTATCTCTCATACCCGGAGAAGGCAGCCACAATAGGCCCAAAAGAGAATGAGCAAGTGACAAGGGGCCCATCCTTACTCTTGTAGGAGAAGGCATCCATGTTCTGCCAACTGAGTAAGTACCACTCTTCAGTACACGTTAGCTCTCACAGTTATCCCATTGGCAGTTTCAGTCACTGCACACCATTTTCTAACCAAAGACCACAGTGCTCTCTCTCTTGGTGTGTTGCAGGTCCAAGCTGGATGGCCATCGTGTTGGTGGAGAAACAGCCTGCTCCACCAGAAACCAGCTCCTTGACCTCTGAGGATAAAAGTACAGTGGCCTCAGAGGAACATCAGTGAGGCTGCCTCTTGCAATTCCAACCAGCTCAGATAAGGCCACCTCCCTGAGAATGGGGCACCAAGCTGAGAATGTTTGGGAGGACAGACTAGTTCGCCATCTCACCGCAACAGCTCTGCAGTCAAGGATGACATGCCACAGGCTACTGGCACTCAGAGGACTGCTAGAGGCCAGGCATCTGTTCAGCCTCCCTAAAGACAGGATCCTGCAGTGTAAGCTATCAAGGACTTCATGCACATGCATAGGAAGGAATAGGAGTGACAGACAGGGTATGTAGGTGGCAATGCCCTTAATCCCTGAGGCTGCAGAAATGCAGCTCTATTATGGGGACCCAGCTGCCTCAAACATGTGACTAGGAGAAAGTCAGGACTGCAGATGCTGGAGATCAGAGCAGAAAATGTGTTGCTGGAAAAGCGCAGCAGGTCAGGCAGCATCCAAGGAGCAGGAGAATCGATGTTTCAGGCATGAAAGGGCTCATGCCCGAAACGTCGATTCTCCTGCTGCTTTGATGCTGCCTGACCTGCTGCGCTTTTCCAGCAACACATTTTCAGCTCAAACATGTGACTGTCTGTCTGCCTCCATGGACAGGTTAGCAGTTGCCATGAGAGCCAGGTCTAGCACCCTCTGGGTCCTTCACTCCATTGTCAAAAGTGTGGCACTGGAAAAGCACAGCTGGTCAGGCAGCATCCGAGGTGCAGGAGAACCGATGTTTTGAGCATAAACTCTTCATCAGGAATGCTCGAAACTTTGATTCTCCTACTCCTCGGATGCTGCCTGATCAGCTGTGCTTTTCCAGTGCCACACTTTTGACCCTGATCGCCAGCATCTGCAGTCTTCACTTTCTCCCACTCCATTGCCCCAGCCATTGGTCCTCAGGATTGACGATGTGGCAACCAGGGAAGTGGAATATGGCAAGTACTCTAACTTTTCCTTCAGCATAACGAGATAGGGCAGTATCAGGAGGCACCTATCCAGAAGACCAACCACATGGAAGCCCGTCAAAAGTTTTTTCACAGTATCCTCCAACTCCATTCTGCCAGCACTTTCCAACTCTTTGAATACCATGATAGTTTCACTATTCGAACAGATGAAAGACTTCACAAACAATCAAGGTATTTTTCAACATATAATTTCAGTTACATCACATTGTAAACTTTTGCTATAAATTCTGTGTCTTACAATTGGGTCTTGCACAATCACCTGATGAAGGTGCAGCGCTTCCAATTAAACCTGTTCGACTATAACCTGGCGTTATGTGATTTTTAACTTTGTACACCCCAGTCCAACACCGGCATCTCCAAATAATGATAGTGAGAATAGCCAATGCCTTTTATACAAGGGTAGGGAGTCTAAAACTAGAGGGCATAGATTTAAAGTGAGAAGGGAAACATTGAAAAGGACCTAAGGGATAATTTCTTTCATGCAGAGGGTGGTGTGTGTATGGAATGAGTTGATAGAGAAAGTGGTAGAGGTTGGTACAAATACAACATTTAAAAGGCATGGGTACATGAATAAGAATGGTCGAGAGGAATAGGGGCCAAGTGCTGGCAAATGGGATTGGATTAATTTTGGATATATGGTCGGCATGGACGAGTTGGACTGAGAGGTCTCTTTCTGTGCTGTACATCTCTATGACTCTATGACTCCACGTGTGATCATACACTCTCCCCTACTGAAGCCAGGGTGTTCCTGACCACAAATGAATGGCCATCCTGCATTACCCCATTCCCATACATTCTTTACCCATGACTCCTCCTTAAAAATATGTTACCCTCTTTAGAATTGTCCTCACCCTTCTCCTGCCCAAGCCCCATGAATAGGTTCCTGACACTCTCTGCATTGGCAGTGTCTTCCTTTTCCTCCCAAACCCACTTTCCATGGCAGAAACAGAAAATCCTGGAGAAACTCAGCAGGTCAGGCAGCATCTGTAGAGTTTGCAGGAGGAAGGAAGTGAAAGACAAGGAATTTGCCATCCTGTGAAGGAATGAATTAAAGCATGAGCTGGGCTGATGAAACTTTATTCTAAAAGCTTGAGGAGAGTGGAAAGAGCATGTGTAATGACATGGAAAGAACTGAAAAGAAGAGATCAGTCCAGTATTGTCTGAAACTGTTTTTGGCAAAACAAAGTGGAAGATTGCAAGCTACAGCCGAGTCCCCTGGTAGGCAACAACTTTCATTTGTAAGTTGGCCAGGAGAAAAATATAACAGCAGCATAACATTTCAGCACCAAATTAACATGCACACGATTAAGGATGTTCTTCCATCCTTTAACTAATTGACAAATACATTGCAGATTCATTGACTGTACAGACAAATATATAATTTGTTCTTCAATAACTTTTAATAAACTCTCCATTTGTGTCAGCAGTTGTGACAAGAATACTGCTAGGTATTTAAAATAATTTATTTCCATCATTGCGGTCTGCAAAAGCAAATTGCCACATCATTTATACACTTGTGTAGTCTTGAGTATATTTATCAAATTGATGAGAGAAGATTTGCAGAAAAGAAAGAACACAAACTACTTATACAAAGGCAAATGTCACTGACATTTATTCTATTACGCCCCATTTCACATCAGCAATTAAACATGTTTGAAACTCAAGGTCAGACTAAACAGAACCTGCCGAATTTGTTTTTCTGAATTCAGCTGAATGCTTGCAGATAAATCTAGTCAATTCACTATGATTACCCATCAATGTCCAAACAATGATGTTTCATTTTATTATGGTTTCCATAGTCATTTTTGTTGACATTTGCTATGCAATTGCAGAAAATTAAAATAAGAATTTTATCTTTCTTCACCTTCTGCCAATGTATCTTTCAATCTAGATATTTCTGACAATATCTCAAGGCTAGAAACATCAACAAATTTATCAACACACCCATGGTCTCCTTGGCAACAGTTTTATTCTGATTTTCCTCTGCTGGCATCTTAGTAAATACATACGTTTACTCCACAAAAATCAAACTGTAGTGTATCAAATCGTTTCAGACTTCACTCTCATTTTGGTACAGGTGAGTTTTCAGCATTAGGCCAGTTTTCGGACAACTGACTGCCAATTAACCGCTCTTGCTGCAGAACGAAATGGGTCATGTGAAACAGGGAGAGAAAATTTGGAAATAGTGATCACAATATCATCAGGTTTAGAGTAGTTAGCCTGAGTGTTGTTCAGGTCTTGCTCCTATGGACATTGTCGAAGAGTGTGGAACTGGAAAAGCACAGTCGGTCAGGCAGCATCCGAGGAGCAGGAGAATCGATGTTTCGGGCATAAGCCCTTCATCAGGAATGAGGCTCGTGGGCTAAGGGGGCTGAGAGATGAATGGGAGGGGGTTGGGGCTGGGGGGAAAGGTAGCTGGGAATGTGATAGGTAGACGAAGGTGGGGGAGAAAGTGGTAAGTCAGAGAGGAGGGTGGAGCGGCTGGTGGGAAGGAAGATGAACAGGTAAGAACATTCAAGAGGGCGGTGCCAAGTTGGAAGGTTGGGACTGGGATAAGGTGGGGTGAAGGGGAAATGGGGAAACTGGTGAAATCCAAATTGTTTCCGATTGGTTGGAGGATCCCAAAGAAGAAGATGAGGTGTTCTTCCTCCAGCGTCGGGTGGTTAGGGTTTGGTGATGGAGGAGGCCAGGAACCTACTTGCCCTTGCTAGAGTGGGAGAGGGAGTTAAAGTGTTCAGCCACAGGGTGATGGGGTTGGTTAGCTCAGGTGTCATAGAAACCTCTGAAACAATCTGCAAGTTGGCGTCCTGTCTCCCCAGTGCAGAGGAGACCACATCGGGTGCATGGATATAGTAGATGGCTTGTGTGGAAGTTCAGGTGAATTTCTGTTGGATGTGGAAGGATCATTTGGGACCTTGGACAAAGGTGAGGGGGGAGATGTGGGCACAGGTTTTGCACTTATTGCAGGGGCAGGAGAAGGTGCCGGGAGGGGAGACTAGGTTGATGGGGTGGGGGGGGGGGGGGGGGGTGGGCGGTGCGTGGACCTAACAAGGAAGTCGTGGAGGAATGGTCCCTCTGAAATACAGATAGGGATGGGGTGGGAAATATATCTCAGGTGATGGGGTCTGTTTGTAGGTGGTGGAAATGGCAGAGGATGATGCAATGTATCCGAAAGTTGGTGGGTTGGAAGGTAAGGATCAGGGGCGTTCTGTCCTTCTTGCGATTGGAGGAGTGGGGTTCAAGGGCAGTGTTATGGACCAGGCTAGACTCCTCAAACATTTTTAAGCAGGGAGCCCAGACAGTAACTTTGCTATTTGTTTCAAGTAAATATATAGTGGATATTCCCAGAGTGAATTAGCTGGTCAGCCCGCGAGTTTTAAACAGACAGAATTTATTTACAAAATTACGGAATGAAACACATATGACCGGCTTATCCTAACTTGATGATGCTGTTTCAAAATACTTGCAACAGACCCAGTAAACAAACCCTTTAGCACAAAGAGTAAAATAGACACAAAACCTTACAGATTACGGAGTCAGAAGGGAAGAACAAGGGGGAGAGTGTTCAGTTTCGACTGTGACCGTAACTCACCTAACCCCCGAACTGAACTGACCTGTGCAGCTGGAGAGCTGGCCATGCCCCCTTGATTATACCAGTTTTTTCAAAAAGACTTGAAAGCTTTCTGCCTGAAGCATTATCTGTTAGGTATAAACAAAAGGGCCCCAATGAACCATTCAAACTTCAGATTTGTTGGAACCTTCGGTCATTTAGAACTTTTCTGACAAAAAATCAAGGACAAAGTAACTTTGTAAAAGGGCCAGATTTGTGACAGCAGAGATTGCTTTAATATGGATATTGGTTGCTTTAATATTAATGACATTGAGAATGGAACCGAGCTTTGTCTAATCATCAATGAACATCTATACTTAGAGTCACAGAGTCATAGAGATGTGCAACACAGAAACAGACCCTTCAGTCCAACTCATCCATGCTGACCAGATATCCTGCATTAATCTAGTCCCATTTGCCAGCACTTGGCCCATATCCTTTCAAAACCTTCCTATTCATATACACCTTTTAAATGTTGTAATTGTACCAGCCTCCACCACTTCCTCTAC
Organism: Chiloscyllium plagiosum; assembly: GCF_037043375.1. Lineage (NCBI taxonomy): Eukaryota > Metazoa > Chordata > Chondrichthyes > Orectolobiformes > Hemiscylliidae > Chiloscyllium > Chiloscyllium plagiosum. The sequence goes on along the minus strand of NW_028270175.1, from coordinate 32,744,778 downwards.
ATTCCATACATACACCACCCTCTGCATGAAAATATTGCCTCTTAGGTCCCTTTTAAATCTTTCCCCTCTCACCTTAAACCTATTCCCTCTAGCTTTGGACTCCTCTATCCTGGGGAAAAGACCTTGGCTACTCACCCTATCCATGCCCCTCATGATTTTATAAACCTCCATAAAGTTCACCCCTCAGCCTCCAATGCTCCAGGGAAAATAGCCCCAGCCTATTTGGCCTGTCCTTATAGCTCAAACCCTCCAGCCCGTGGCAACATCCTTGTGAATCTTTTCTAAACTGTTTCAAGTTTCAAAACATTTTTCTTATAACAGGGAGCCAGAATTGAATTCAGTATTCCAAAAGTGGCCTAACCAATGTCCAGTACAGCCACACCATGATCCCTCAACTCCTATACTCAATGCACTAAACAATGAAGGCAAGCATACCAAATGTTGCCTTCACCAGCCTGTATACCTGTGACTCCACTTTCAAGGCACTATGAACCTGCACCCTAAGGTCTCTAGGATCAGCAACTCCCCCCAGGACTTTACCATTAACTGTGTATGCCCTGAGGAGAAAGTGAGGTCTGCAGATGCTGGAGATCAGAGCTGGAAATGCCCTGGTTTGCCTTTCCAAAATGCAGCATCTCAATTTATCTAAGTGAAACTCCATCCACCAATCCTCGGCCCATTGGCCCATCTGATCAAGGTCTTGTTCTACATTGAGGTAACCTTCTTCACTGTCCACTGCATCACTAACTTTGGTGTAATCTGCAAATTTATTACTCATACTTCCTACTTCTGGCATTATGGCAGAGATTAGAAACAGATGTGAAGGTGGATGGGCTAGGATGCTACCCTGAGGATTCACTGCCACAATGCCTTGGGGATGAGGTGATTGACCTCCAATAACTACAAACATCTTCCTTTGTCCTAGATACGGCATTAACTAGTGAAAAACATTCCCCCGAGAGCCATTGACTTCACTTTTTCAAAGACTTCTTGTTGCCAAGCTCAGTAAAATGCTGCCTAGCTTTCAAGGGTAGTTATTCTTACCTGACTGTTGAAATTCAGTTTGTGGCCTGAGAAGACCTTTTGGAATCCAAATTAAGCATTAGTGAATAAATTATTGCTGAGTAAGTTGTCACTGGATAACACTTTTAAGATCACCTTCTATCATTTTGCTGAATATTGAGAGTAAATTGATGGAGCAATAAATGGTCAAACTGAATTTTTTTTTTGTGAATTGGACATCTCTGGACAATTTTCCAAATGTTCAGGTCGCTGTACAGGAATATCATGATCCGGGGTGGGATTAGTTCGGGTGCCCAAGATTTAAATACTACAGCCAGAATGTTGTCAGAGACCATTGCCTTTTGCTGCAACCAATGCCTTCAGTCATTTCTCAATATCATGTGGAGGGAATCAAATTAGCTCAACATTGTGTCTTTGATGCTGGGAACCTCAAGAGGATCACCCACTCATACGTCTGGCTGAACATGGTTGCAAATGATTCAGCTTCATCTTCTTCACAGATGTGCTGGTCTTCCCCATCTTTGAGATATTGGTTGGAGGTTGGAGATATTTATGGAGGCTAAGTCTTTAGTTAGTTGCTTAATTGTCCATTACCATTCATGATTGAATGAGGCAATATCCAAGAACATTGTTCTGGTACAGTGGTTGAGGGATTGCTTAGCTCCATTCATTCTATGCTGCTGGCATTGTTTCATATTGTATCATATTGTAACTTCACCAACTTGGCTTTGCATTTTGTTAAGTGTTCCATATATTGGTCTCCTGCAATCCTTCTGTATCAATGAGGAGAATGAAGCCCACGGAAATAGGGAAAACCGCCTTGTATCGATACAAAATGGGCTCAGATACCGAAGGAAAAATGCGATTGTGAATGATTGTTTCACAGACTGGAAGGTGGTTTACAGCCTTATCTTTTTTTTTTAATAGGAGAAAGTGAGGACTGCAGATGTTGGAGTACCAGAGTTGAAAAATGTCGTGCTGGAAAAACACAGCAGGCCAGGCAGCATCCGAGGAGCAGGAGAATCGACGTTTCGGGCATAAGCCCTTCTTCAGGAATCATTCGTGTTTTTCCAGTACGACATTTTTCAACTTTTTTTTAATAACTGATCTAGAATGAAGTGTAGAGAGTAACATTATGAAGGTTGCAGATGATACAAAGCTTGGCAAAGTGATGGGGGTATTGGTTGTAGGATTCAGGAACACATGGTAAAATACACAGAAGCATAACAGATGGAGAAGTGCAAAGTGATGGACTTTGGTAGGATGAGTATGGAAAGACAGGCCTGAAACATCAACTCTCCTGCTCCTCTGATGCTGCTTGACCTGCTGTGCTTTTTCCAGCTCCACATTTTATCGACTCCGACTTTCCAGCATCTGCAGACCTCACTATCTCCATGACAGTACGTTAAACATGGCATGATTTTGAAAAGTGTAAAGGAGCAGAGAGATCTTGATTTCCAGACATACAAATCCTTAAAGGTGGCAGAGTACATTGATGGTATGGCTATTTTATGCACTTACCATATGCAATAGATCGTGTCCTTTTTGAGATTTTAACGTCGCTCGTCGATGAATGAATACCCCTATCTAGCAAAACCACAGCCAGATGATCTTAAGGGGGACGGTATAAAACATTGTGAATCAGAATTTCAGCGAGGCAAGGGATGAGCTGAGGTTATCAACCGTTAGACTATATTACCACTCATCACTTGTGTGTAGCGTGCACTTTAATTATTTATCACCCCAATTACCCACCACCAATTAACTAAGTGATCTAAAACAATACAATTTTATTAATAAAATCTTAAAATTTAAAACTAATTAAGATCAAAACTATTTAAAACTATTTAAAATCATTATTTAAAATTATTAAAACCTTATTAAATTATGTCAATAGGAGATATTAGGAGTCCATAAAAATCCGTAAAAGTTCAAGGGTCAAAGATAAAAACTAAGGTTGTGATGTCTTTCATTAACTCAGTGTTCTTTTCAAACCACTTCCCTCGAGCTCCTATCACAAAACCATAAAAGAATATCTTTCCTCCACCAATGAGGTCCATTATCTCTTTTCCTAGATGTTTGTATTTGTTTATCTTTTCTTCCCAAGCTGATTCAAGAGAGTTGATCTGAAGGTCCGTTTTAATAGTCACGTCCACCACAACAATCTGATGTTCTTTCTTAAAGATTAGATCTGGTATCCAAAGTTTTCTGGTATCGTCTTTAATTCGCGGCTCTATACATGTAGTCCACCATTCTTCCTAACAAACTTGACTAACTCTTCTGCTATCCTGTTGTGCCTTTTAATTCTCATGTTTTTAACGCAAGGGCACCACCCAGAAATATGCGCTAACGTTTCCGAATTATCATTACACCTTCTGCAATTCTTGATATTAAATGGCCTTCCATACGACAAAGACATCCGTGTTGGAAATAAATTTGTTCTCAGCAAAATCGAATTAATAACTTTGGACGTCTTCATAAATTGTAGTTTTGTCAACCAGTTGTTAGATATATTATCGTTCTTATAGTAATGAACACCTGCCCCTTGACAGGGGAGGGCCATCCACCTCTGTACCTCTATGGATCTCCAATTGGCATAGTTGGTACTACTTAACTCTTCCATCTCATCTTCACTACTTTCCATGATAATATCTTCTTCACCCAATTGCCGATTAATATTCGGGTTCCAGATCTTTTCCAGCACTTTTAGTTTGCTCAATTTATGCATTTTCGCAGCCACACTATCATCCTTGAACCGAAACGATGCATGCAAAATTTCGTCCTCGGATTTATGTAGCGTCCCATTCTTCCTCATAATCGAAATTGGAATGAATGTTGACAGTCTGTTTAAAACAAGGCCACCGTCACGGGATTTGGCATATAACACTCCATCCGTGATGGATTGCGGGAGGTGTGAAATATCTTTTGCTGCGCTTTTAATAATATTGTCTAGTTTATTAAGATAATTAATAGAGACTTCTGATAAAATTAGATAATAATATAGCCTATGAATAAAATACATTTTTAAAAGTTCTAATTTTTGCACTGGTTTTAAGGGAAATCTTTTTAAATTTCCTATCCACATATCTAATTGGCTTTCCCAGTCTGATTAGCTTACTCCAATCCACGGATCTATCTTGGCACCTAAATATTTATCCATGTTTCCTGGTTCTATAAATTGTATGTTCCTTTCATTTAACTTCCAGTTAGTGTTATCATTATATATAACTGTCTTATTTCTATAAGTAAAGTAAAATCCTTTCGTCTTCTTTATGTTAACCTCCATCCCCGTATTGTTACAAAATTTTTCCACAAGTTTTAGATTGTAGACCATACCGTCGTATGATTGACTAATTAATGCTATATCACCTGCAAATGCTAATGTTGCGCAGTGATAGCTATTCCTATCTAACCCTAAAACTATTCCTTTCTTCTTCTCTTCGATTGTACTTATCAGAGGGTCAATTACAATATTAAACAGAATCAGTGACCCCTCTTAAAATTTTAATTTTTCCGGTTTTACAATTAAAACCTTCCACTTGAGTAAAATTATTATCATATAAATTTGTAATCAATTTAATAAATATTAAGGGGAACTGGAGTCTTTTAAGAGCTGTTATAATTAGTTTATGGCCTACTGTATCAAAGGCTTTTGTTAAATTCACAAAAACTACCACTTTTTAGCCCCGTTTATAATATTTTCCAGGATTTTAATGTTTTCCTCGCATCCTGCTACATCAACCATAAAACCTTTCTGTCTTCTATTTAGATTTATCACTTTATTTAATCTACTTGCTATAATTTTTGTGAATATCCTAAGCATAATTGGCCCTATAGTTATTGGCCTCCAATTATTAATATCCCTTAGCCCTTCTTCTTCGCTCACTTTGGGAATCAATACAGTTCTGCTTATTTTCATTTGATATGGTATTTTACCGGTTTTTATCCAAATAGTATATAATCTAGGAAGTAATGTATTATCTTTATTAAATATCTTAACTATCTCCTTCAGCGTTACCCTATCCGGCCCTGCAGCAGTTTTTACGTCCATCGCCTTTACGGCTAGATTCACGTCCTCCACCGTCACAGGACCAGTCAGAATCCCACCTACCGATCCCTCCCCTTGACTTTTGTATTTGGCAAAACCTCTCAAGTTATTCTTATCATTAGGGTTAGATAATCTCTCTTTATAATAATCTTCTAACTCTTCCTTACTAAGGGGGCATTCACACCTAACTGGGGCCCCCATTAGGGTTCTTGCTAGGTACTGCCTCTTAGTTTTGTATAAAACCTGCATTTCTTTAAATTTACCCTTCTTTCCACTATACCTTCTCTTAGCTTTATTTTCCTTCCTATTCCTTCTTTGTCCACTATCCCTTTGCTTAAAACCTACTCGTTTAACATGGGTTACCTTCTTACCTATATCATCTTCCTTACTCTTTCCTAATTTGTCCATTATCATACCCATAATGTTGTCATATTCCTTACTAATACCTTTATTCCTACCCATATCATCCTCAATTGTTTTAATTAATTCTGTTAGTGACCTACCAGTATAGGAAGGCTTATGCCCTGAAGAAGGGCTTATGCCCGAAACGTCGATTCTCCTGTTCCCTGGATGCTGCCTGACCTGCTGCGCTTTTCCAGCAACACATTTTCAGCACCTACCAGTATAACCTAGATTTTCCATAGTATTATTCTTCTCCTAATCACTCTGTTCAGTTAATCTTTCTTCCTCGATTACGCTATCTATCGCCAGGTCACAATTCTCCATTTCATTATTATCACTAATATTAAGGACCACTTCTTGATCTATACCCCTATCGTTATCGTGATTTTTACTCTTATTTAATACCCTCCTTTTATCAGAAATTTGTTTCGCAGTTTTAGAACCTATTTTCTCTGCGATAACTTTATTAATATTTCTACTTCTAATTGTTACAACTTTTCCGCTTCTTCATTAGACCATATTCCCCTCTTATTTCCCTCTCTATTTTCCACTTCGTCCCTAATCTCTGTCTTTCCTTTTTTTCTCTTCTCATTTCTTAAGATGGGATGTACATGCCTTTCATGTTGCCCCAAACCTATGGCTGTCTTAAATTTTAAAGGGCATATTTCACATTGGTATAGTTTTACTGCCTCTCCTTCTTCATTACTATTGCTATTACTATTATTATCATTTTTAGTACACTTTGGATAGTGGTACACTACTGCTTGGTAACTCCCTCCCCATTCACATTTACTACACCTAATTATTACTGATTTAATTCCTTTACATATTTTTAAGTGTTTTCTAAACATCCCCGTGGTGTTATAAATATTATTACAGTAATTACATTTAAAATTTTCTATCGGGTACTTAATTATTATCTCTAATTTATCTGTTTCCCTAATAACAGGGTGGATAATCCTACCTTCATACCTCTCCTCATTGCTCTCTGATTCTCCATATCGACTAAAATCAAAAGGCCCATTAAAATTCGAATTAAAAATCGTCCGGCTGTTAAATGAACCCACTGTAGAGGGGCCTTCCTTACTAGTCTTTCTCTTTGAATTATGTCCTGATCATTCTGGACGGTATTAACAACTTCCTCGTGCCTGCCAGAGGACAGCCTTGCCGGAATAATCCTTATAGTCTCGTCCATCTGTGTCGAGACGGATTGTCCAAACCATTTTTGGCTCACGCATTTACCTGTTACTCCAGTTTACAAATAGAAGAACTGAGTACACAAACAAACACATCTTGCCAGAACTGAATAGACTGCTAGTTAACTTACAGCTGGAGTATTGCAACCAATTCTGGCTTTAGGAATGTTCTAGTTATAGAGTACTGAGATAGTTTACCAGGTTATTACCAAGGATGAGGATCTTCAAAGAGAGATTGAATAGGTTGAAATGTTCTCCCTGGACCATAAAAAAACTAAGACATGATACAGATTGTATAAGACAATGATTCTAAAGCGGTTAATGTTCATGTTACGTTAGTTCCACTCATTCTACTAATGTCACACACAGTCTGTGGGTACAGACAATTGGTGCTACTCTAGCTTTTGGAGGGAGCAGATGTACCTGTACCAGCTCCTTAAACTCCTAGTTATTATGCTTGACCAAATGTAGTTGTACCTATTGGCACAGTGGCTCAGTGGTTTGCACTGCTGTCTCACAGTACCAGGGACTCAGGTTTTTATCCTACCCTTGAGTGACTATCTGTGTGGAGTTTGCACATTCTCCCAGAGTCTACATGGGTTTCGTTTGGTCCTCCAGTTTCCTCCCACAGTTCAAAGATGTGCAAGTTAGGTGGACTGACCATGCTAAATTATCCATAGTGTCCAGGGATGTGCAGGTTCATTGCATTTCCCAAAGGAAGTACAGGGTTATAGGATAGAGTAGGAGCATGGATTGGGGTGGGATAGCCTTTGGAAGGTCAGTGTGGACTTGATGGGCTGAAGGACCTGCTTCCGCACTGTAGGGATCCTATGATTCTACAATTATTACAACGCAGTAATCCTTCTGATTATCTAAGAACAGTGACCCTTGTGTGGTGTATCCTCCACAATAATCGCTAGATATTCTGAAGACAAAGCAAAAGCAGAGGAGGTTTGATGGCCATCAACTATCTCAAACAACCCTTATGCAGTACCATGTATTATTAGATGTGGAAAATACAACAAAATGGTCATCTGAAGAAGTACCTCACTGTTGTGGCCATAAGGACCTGACCCTTACCAAAGGAGAAGGAGTCAAAAAGATATGAAAGAAACAAAAAGAATTGACACGGGTTAGTTTATCATTTTAACAGCATTACTGCTTTAAGAAGACACAGTCAGCCAGCAGCTGAAACCCATTTATCAACAAGGAGGGACCTTAGCATCTGTGGAAGTGGCAGAAAGCAAAGCTCATCACTCTAAGGGTAAAATGTCACGCAGAAGCTAGTAAGAAGTGCAGTGTTATAAGTGTGAGCTAAAAAAAAAGCCAAAAGCCAGCTAGACTTAGAAAATACAGTGGCCTCAGAGAAGGAGGCTCTGTAAGGAGAAACTGAAGGATGTAAAGTTAGAGTTGTCAAAGGTAAATGAGAATAACTTTCTGAAAAATGCCACAAAGACCAAAAAGAGAAAACCAGGAATTATGAAAGAGTGCTGTCATCTCTCACAATAAGCATTGTGGTCAATGACAGTAGGCTGGAAGCAGTGAAAAGACCAGAAAAAAAATTAGCTCAGGACAATAGAATCAGGAAGGCCTCAGGATTTATTGAAGCTGAAACCAAGCAAACTTAATGAAATTTAGTGAAAAAAATTCTATCTGTGAAGAAAATTCTAAAATCAATTTAAAAGGTCAGGGGCTCTGTAATTAAATTACAAATTTGGTTAATGTCACAGTCAAAGAACCTTATCTCGAACTTTGTGCAGAAGAACATACTAGGTATTTTAGACCATGAAAAGTGAGAAAACATCCATTTTAACTGAGACATAACAGAATTCCTATAGTGCAGATAAAGGCCACTCAGCCTGTACTAACCCTTGGAAGAATATCCCCAAAATGCCGCATCTATCATAGTGAATGTACCCAGCAGGCACACTATGGGGCAAGTTAGTACATGGCCAATCCACTTAACCAGCAGATCTTTGGACTATGGGAGGAAATTGGAGTACACAGCAGAAACAAGGAGAACATGCAAACTCCACACAGACAGCAGGTTTAAATCAATATTGAAATTATACACATTTAATATATGCTTACAGTAAGAAAATTAATCAGCGCATTGAGAAAATAATGGATGCAACACGGCCCAGCAGAGAAAGACCACGCACAACTCAAGGTTGGACTTCATGGAGATGACCGTTCTTAAAATACACCATTGTCCCAAAATCATGCACTAAATCTGAGTGTCTCGATATACAATTAAATTCAACAGGTCCAATTGCGTAAGATGTTATCAACAGACTAAACATAAAAGTGAGCATTTTTGAAAACACCCTAAAAACTTTTGTTTAATACTAGATTTGAGAACCAATCAAATTCTTGAATTGGGCAAGGTATTACAGGTAAGTTCAGGTGCTAAATGAATCCATAAACAATTTAACTAACAACATCCACAGATGTTTGAGATAGTTGATGGTTATCAAACCTCCTCTGCCTTTGTTTTGTCTTCAGAATATCTAGCGATTATTGTGGAGGATACACTATTGTTGAGTATTTACAGAAGGGTCACTGTTTGATAACCAGAAGGATCACTGCACTGTGATAATTTTAGAATCATAGAATCCTTACAGTGCGGAAGCAGGTCCTTCAACCCATCGATTTCACACTGACCTTCCAAAGAGTATCCCACTCTGACCCATGCTCTTACTTTATCCCTATAACCCTGCACTTCCCATGGGAATTGCAATGAACCTACATATCCCTGGACACTATGGATAATTTAGCATGGTCACACCACCTAATATGGAGCTTTAAAATCATAATTCATAAGGGATAGAATTATTCTAATATTTAAATAATTTTTTTAAAACATTCATTCATGGGACGTGGATCTCTTTGACTGCCAGCATTTATTGCTTTTGATTGCCAGGGAATCATCCCTTATTGCCCTTGAGAAGGTGTTAATGAGCTACCTAGTTGAACTGCTGCAGTCCACATACTATGGATTGGTCCACAATGCCCTTCAGGAGGGAATTCCAAGATTTTGGCCCACTGAAGGAATAGCGATATATTTCCAAATCAGAATGGTGAGTGGCTTGGAGGGAAAGTTGAAAGTCGTGGTGTTCCGATGGATCTGCTGCCCTTGTCCTTCTGGACAGAAGTGGTCTTGGGTTTGGAAAGATCGGGCTGAGGATCTTTGGTGAATTTCTGCAGTGCATCTTGTAGATAGTACACACTGCTGCTACTGAGCGTCAGTGTGTGAAGGGAGTCAATTTTTGTGAATATGTACCAATCAAATGGGCTGCTTTGTCCTGGATGGTGTCAAAAGCCTTGAGTGTTATTGGAGCTGCACCTAGACAGACAAGTGGGGAGTATTTCACCACACTCCAGACTTGTGCCTTGGAGATGGTAGATAGACTTTAGGGAGTCAGGAGGTGAGCTCATCACCCAAACAGCTCGATCAGTAGTGCTGCTTCCCAAACCCCTCTTGGTGATGGTGATGTGGAGGTGTGTGTGTGTGTTCGACTGTGGTGGACATGGTTAGAAGTCACAAGACACCAGGCTATTGTCCAACAGGTTAATTTGAAATCTGAAGCTTTCGGACCGCTGTTCCTTTGCCAGAGTGGCATCGAGGAGCAGGGCTCCAAAGGTTTGTGATTTCAAATTAACCTGTTGGACTATAACCTGGTGTTGTGTGACTTCTGACTCTTGGTAGCGGACATTGAGATCCCCCACTCAGAATATATTTTGCACCCTTGCCGACCTCTGTGCTTCCTCCAAGTGTTGCTCAATATGGAGGAGTCCAAGGAATATTTAATTTAGGAATAAGCTAGTTAAATCATGCTGGAAGCCAAAATCAGAAAGACCTACAAACAGATACTGAGGGCATAAAACTAAAGCTGTCTCAAGAGGACAACAGAGTCAATTCACTTTGTAAGATGTTTACCATGGCTCATGAAATGTGCGTTACAGCCGACAGAGATAAGGCCACGTAGAACAAGTTCATAACTGTCAGAAGAAAGGAATGCTACTCTATCACAACTCACATAAGGTCTTAGAAATGTGTACCTTGTCTGCAATTAGCTAACTTAACCTTTGCAATTGCACATGTCTTTCAACCTCAACTTCACAGAAAAATTTGGAAGGGATCAGCAATCTCCCAGATAACAGAAGCAAAAACATGTCTGAATACTGGTCCAAAAGCCAACTGTTGTTGAGTAATTAGTCAAGATGCAACCTATGGAAGACTTCATTGGGCAGACCCATGGTGAAGCACAAACAGAGAAAAGAATTAAGTGAAATTACTTATTGACATAAATGAGCTGGTTAAAATTAATAATTTAGAAGAAATCACAGACAAATAGAAAAGTTTAATTATTTGTCTTCTAAAACAAAACAGTGAATGCGAGTGACAGAATGAATGCTAGCCAGTGAGCAGCTATCTTTCAGTAACAGGACTGGACATCAGAAAAGTTTAATTCACCAGTCAAAAACCCAAGCTGGGTGACCGAATACAGAATGTTGGCTAGTACGGTTGGGTGAGTGGCTGATTTTACAATGCAGAGTGATACCAACACCATGGGCTCAATTTGTGCATAGCTGAGGTCACCACGAAGAGCTGAGGAATGGCCACTCAACCCAAAACGTTAACTCTGATTTCTCTCCACAAATGCTGCCAGATCTGCTGAGCATTGCCAGCAATTTCTGTTTTTGCTTGTGATTTACAGCATCCACCGTTCTTTCAGTTTGTATTTAACTATCCACAGAGTCAGGACACAGCCAGGAAGAAGAAACTGCCTTGTCTAAGCAGACAGAATATAGCAAAAACTGTTTAATCCAGAGACCCAGATAATGTTCAGGGGACCTCAATTTAAACACTGCTACAGCAGATGGTGGAGTTTGAATTCAACATAAATCTGCAATTAAGAGGCCAATGATGACCATGAATCCATTGTTTATTGTTGGAAAATCTTATCTGGATCACTAATACCTTTTAGGGAAGGAATCCTTATCTAGTCTGGCCTACATGTTGTTCAGGACTCACAGCAATGTGTTTCTCCTCAGAGATGAGCAATAAATGCGAGCCTATCCAGAGATACTCTCTTCCTGTGAAAGAATATAAAAAACAAGACTATCTCTTAGAATTAGAAAGCACTTGCCTGAACCAGAGGTTAGGATGCTGCAGGGATAAACGTACTTATTTGAAAAGAGCAACTGGCATGTATGATGGACATTTATAGGGCATGTCATAGGGCAAAAACATGAGTTAGCAGAGAGAATCTCCCTTTTGAAGAAATCTCTGGATTATCGATGGACCAACTAGAAAGTCTTTAAGGAATGAAAAGCTTTTAGAGAAAGTATCTTCCAAGGGAGAAATAATCTACAAAACCGAGGTCAATAGTCCTCAAGCAACAGACCTACCATTCTTATAAATCTGAAGAGAGTTGATTTTGAGAGAAAAGTGAACCATCCAGGCCCCTGAATTCAGAGATTTGGAGAGGAGCAAGAGGAAAATACTGTCGTGGTAACTGTAATCAAGTAATAGACATGATTGGATAATTAGTTAACTATCAAAAAAAGATTTGAGGGGTGTTGTAATATGGTAATGGTTCTGAAGGTGTTAATGTTCATACTACATAGGTTCCACCCATTCTTCTGATGTCACACACAGTCTGTGGATTGAAACAAGGAGTTCTACACTAGTTGTTGAAGGGAACAGATTATTGTGAATGGGCTTTAGGACCCTCGAACAACAATCTGAAGATGTGATTGAGATGCTCTGTAAGGGTATAAATAGCGCAGTGTTTGGCAGATTTTGAGAAGGAACACAGACAGGCAGAAGCTGATGTCTAGCCATGTGAACTTTAGAAACACATGCAGAGTAGCAAATGGAGTAAACTGATTTTGATTAGGTGGTAAAATTTATGGAATAGTGTTTCAATAATTTAACAAAATTATGAGAGCTTGGTTATTTTTGAATGCTGTGTGTTTTAGTATGCAGTATTAATATATAAAAATGAATCTTAGAAAGTAGCCCAAGCCCAAAGACAATTCTTGGACTTGTCTTTTCTTTAACCAGTCTGACTTACACTCATAAAAGATGTATCTGTACCTATTCCGAAAGGTCTGAAAAGTAATGATTCCCAGCCAAATGTGGCTGTACTTTTCACTAGCGTACAATAATCTTTCTTGTTATTCAACAACAGTGGCTCTTCTGGAAATACTCTAACATGGTGTACCCTCTACTACCAATCACTAAATTGGGAGAAGATAAAGCAGATACAAAGAGGGATTGGTGCCTGCAAACTCTCTCAAACAATCCTTCCCTGGTACTACATACTACCAGAGGTGGCAAGAGCCACAAGGTACCAGCAGTAGTCATCTTGGAAAGTATCTTGGCATACTAAAGATCGACAAGCTGATAACAATTATCAATAGAGAGAGAAAATATATACCTTCCAGTGAGTATGTAAATAATTTATGGTCAAAGACTCAAATCTTTGGCCAAAGATCTAGCAGAGAGTTGAAGAGCATATCTGTCACTCTGAGACCTTATAGGATTTGGAGCACTCAACTTGTAAAGATGATGAATGCTGATCCATGAGTATGTTTACAAGGGAGTTGGACAGCTGCTTGAGAGCTAGGTTCTTTACAGGGTCATGGGCAAAATGTGGACAATTCATTCGAAGAGCCAGCACTGTCATGATGGTTCAATGCTGGGTTTAAATCATCAATTACTCAATTTCTATGGAAGCGACCACTGACAATAGATTAGCGAGATACAAAACAGTGGATCCTATAGTCTTTTATAAGCAGTAGAAAAGACAGGGATGTGAGATTAATTGAACAGCCCTTTCAAACAACCCGTACTGGCATATCGGTGCAAAAGGGCTCCGTCCATGGATCATTCTATGATTCTGTGATTGACTCAGCTTTTCTGATATTCTTTAGTTAAAAATGATCACTCATTTCTGATCTGCAAAGACTAAGAAGGTCTCAGTTTGGGTGAAAAATCTGCCTTGAGGTGGCAGATGCAATGTGTTTTTTGACCTGACAATGCAGAGATAGAATAGGTGATTTGGAAAGCTTCGAAAGACAGATTAACAATTTGCTGGAATATCAGGAACCACTGGGTCTTGGAGGCCAAGAAGTATATAAGAGAAGTAGCTACTGGGCTGCATTGTCATATTTTATTTGACGTGTTACTGACATATGTGTAATATTGAGGTCTGCTGAGTTCCCAAGTGATGGTAGTATTCTCAAATCAGATTCCAGACTGAAGACTGGCTTGATAATTCACAATTCATTTTTATATTTGTCCATTGTGGTAGTTAGTTTCTGTGCATGTTCACAAGAGACTGTCAGTGTAATTTTAACAAATGAATGTAAAAGTTTATTACACACAAAGAAAACACAAATTAAATTACATCAAAAAAAGAATAACAACAATTTCATTGCAAACATCAGAGAGAAAATGCCATCCTTTTTAATCCCAGTAATACCCTTGAAGACGTATAAACTTCAGCGTAGAATTATTCCAATTCTATGCCTAAAGCTTCTTCTCAGCAATACATCTGGAACTGGTTTTGATTTGACTGTATGTTCACTGGATATCATTTTCCACTGTTAATATGTTTCTGAGATGTGTAAAGCAAACTGCTAATTCAGCTCACTATTAATTAACAGGGGTTCCCTAAACTCATGTATTCAACAGCCTTCAAGGATGTCTTTATGGGTCTAACCGCAGAGCCTTCAATTTCTAGAGCTTCCTTCTCACTTCCAAGCACCTCAGGAGTTCTCAATGTTCCTTATTACTCGGAGTCTATTAGTCACAGCACTTCTGTCTTCTCCGAGCATGAACTTGGTTTTACCCCTTCCATCTGTCTCAGGGATCTGATCAAGTGTAACCTCGGACTCTGTGTGAAGTGAGAGGAATGGTTGCTGGGCCTCTTGCTGAGACGTTTGTGTCATCGTTAGTCATGGGTGAGGTGTCGGAAGACTGGAGGTTGGCTAACGTGGTGCTAATATTTAAGAAAGGTGTTAAGGAAAAGCCCGGGAACTATAGACCGGTGAGCTTGGCATCGGCTGTGGGCAAGTTGTTGGAGGGAATCCTGAGGGACAGGATTTATGTGTCTTTGGAAAGGCAAGGACTAATTAGGGATAGTCAATATGCCTTTGTGCATGGGAAATCGTGTCTCACTAACTTGATTGAATTTTTTGAAAGATTAATGAGGAGGATTGTTGAGGGCATAGTGGTGGACGTGATCTATATAAACTTCAGTACAGCATTCGACAAGGTTGCACATGGTAGACTGGTTATTAAGGTTAGATCTCATGGAATATGGGGAGAACTAGCCATTTCGATGCAGAACTGGCTACAAGCTAGAAGACAGAAGGTGGTGGTGGAGGGTTGCTTTTTAGACTGGAGGCCTGTGACTAGCAGTGTGCCATAAGGATCAGTGCTGGGTCCACTGTTTTTTGTCATTTATGTTAATGATTTGGATGTGAACATAGGAGGAATGATTAATAGATTTGCAGATGACACCTAAATTGGAGATGTTGTGGACAGCGAAGAAGGTTCTCTGAGTACAATAGGATCTTGATCATATGGTCCAAGGAGCCAAGAAGTGGCAGATGAAGTTTAATTTAGATAAATATAGATGCTTTATTTTGCAAATCACAACAGGAATTATACATTTAATGGTCTTGGGGCATATTGCTGAATAAAGAGACCTTGGAGTGCAGGCTCATTGTTCCTTGAAAGTAGAGTCCGAGATAGACAGGGTAGTGAGAAGGCATTTGGTACGTTTGTCTTTATTGGTCAGTGCATTGAATAGAGGAGTTGGGAGGTCATGTTGCGGCTGTACAGGACATTGGTTAGGCCACCTTTGGAGTATTGCGTGCAATTCTGGTCTCTCTGCAATAGGAATGATGTTTTGAAACTTGAAAGAGTTCAGAAAAGATTTACAAGGATGTTGCCAGGGTTAAATGGCCTGGACTATAGGGAGAGGCTGAATAGACTGGGACTATTTTCCTCAGAGCGTCAGAGGCTGAGGGGTGACCTTATAGAGGTTTATAAAATCATGAGGGGCATGGATAAGGTAAATAAACAAGATATTTTCCCTGGGCTAGGAGAATCCAGACTAGAGGGCATATGTTTAGGGTGAGAGGGGACAGATTTATAAGAGACCTTAGGAGCAACGTTTTCATGCAGAGGGTGGTGCGTGTTTGGAATGAGCTGCCAGAGGAAGTGATTAAAGCTGGTACAATTACAACGTTAAAAAGGCATCTGGATGGCTATATGAATAGGAAGGATTTCGAGGACTACAGGTCAAGTGCTGGCAAACGGGACGAGATTTATTTTGGATATCTGGTTGGCATGGACGAGTTGAACTGAAGTGTCTGTTTCCATGTTGTACATTGCTATGACAGTGCGACTCTGTGATGGTCAGAAAACGCAAATCAGTGATCACATTAACAATTCTCTTCACCAAAACCCCCAGCCCCTCCCCCCACCATGTTCATAAGGTGGCTTGCTGCCATTTAGCTACATTACATGACTTCATATAAATGCTGTTTTAACTCAATATTCGAAATGATTTTCTGACCTTTAAAAAAATAAGATTCAGATCATCACAGAACCAAAACTAAAATTGATTTTCTGTCTACTTTAGAACCCAAGTTTTCAAATACTAATAGCATATTATGATCCTTTATAAAATGTCACATTTGTTCCTCATCTTTAATTGTCTTGAGAAGCTAACCTTCTCCTTCTTTGTTAATAGTCTTGGCTCGGAAGGCCCACAATATTGATCTGGCAACAATGAAAGAATAGCAATAACTCCAAGTCATAAGACTGTGTGAGGGAAACCTGGAGCTCATGACGTTGCTACAGCACTGCTGCTCTTGTCCTTCCCTCTGAAGGAGGTTGTCAGTGACTGAAGTAACCTTAGTGAATATTTATTACCTTCTGCAGGTCACCCACTTTCAGCTACAACATGGAAAGGCTGAATATGGAGATTCCACTCCACCAAAAAGTAGGAAACTGTAAGGCTGCATATGAATGCTGAAAGTATAATGTAAAGATCTTAATGTTCCCTTTTATGCATTCCGCTTATTAAGAACAAGTTGATAGCTCATGGCAAGCATTTAACAGCATTCTCAGTAGAAAATAACTTCTCCAACAGGGAATTTCATAACAATTCTGGTAGTTACTGATGAAATCCAAACTAGCAGAAAGATGAATGGTGCTATCAACATGCCTGGCAGTAGCAATAAAATACCACAATGTGACTAGAATGATTAACACAGCATTGTAGCATGATGTCATCTACACCAGTGGCAGAACCATCAGTAGAGCATAAATATCATGGTTTCTCCTTCCTGTTTCTGCTTAATATGGAAATCTAACTGCCATCAACAACATTATTGCACAAAGGAATACAAACAAAATATTTCTGAATCATTGCATGACTTAATAGTTTGCAGTGCAATCACAGATTCATAGTGAGTCTATCACAGTGTAGTTATTTTGTTGGGGAAATTGTTTCAACTTATGTAGTAATGGCCTTGCATTCAGGAGGCCAAAGCTTTAACCTCCAATTTGATCTTCAGCTAAACCTGACTGAAATCAGTAATAGTCTTTGAGACCTTAGAAATTAGAAATGATGACTCATGATGGGATAGCAGTTTGTTTCTGGTGAAGGTTTGGAGAAGGTTTGTATGATGTTCTTCCCATTGAAGCCCTCATGACCTTAACATGGAATTTGACTGAGAGTGTAATTCAGTTCATCTTACTCTGCAGTTGCAGGATGAAATATAATTTTAGTGAACTTGAAGAATAAGCAGGTGGAAAAAGTGAAAATACTTACTTGTATTGCACAGCATGTGGAATAAACACAAAAGTAATTGGCAACCTTTCTGAAAATGTCAAATAAAGTACCAGATGTGGCTGTATATCTGTTGAATGAATTACATGGCTCAGAAAGATAATTGTTTATTTTCTTAATTGACCTACTCACAAGCTGCTTCTCCAGTTTAAAACATTTTGTCAATTTGAACAGGCAGCGCCACTGGGGAAAAAGTCTGTTGTTGTGATCTTGTTTGAGAATTCTGGAGCAGAGATGTGGTACAAACATGCATATTTATATTGTCTGATAGGTAAAAATAAAAAAATGCAAATACATTTATAATACAAGACTGATTTATTTTTAAGCAGGCATTAGACCCACGTACTTTCAAGGGATTAATGCCAAATTAAAAATGGCACAAAGAGAAATGTGGAACAAATTGTGTTTGTACATGAACCCTGTCCATTACAAAAGGTATTGCCAACAAGAAAAGACAAGTAGCAGAAATTGATAAATATCAAATGGATTGGAGGAGAAAAGATTAGTGCAAGTAAATATTGCCACAATGTTGGCAAGGAGCATCACACTGAGGAATGGAAGTGAGCAGCACTATGGTGGGGATGACAATTTCCACAATGTGGGTATGAAGCTGCACAATGTAGTTAAGGAACAGCAGAATGAGTGTAGCTCCCTCCATGATGAAAGCAAAGCCACCCAAGCGGAGTAAGGGAGCATTATGATAGGAGTAAGGAATACAAAATAAATTAAACATGCCACAGTAAAAACAGGCAGCCCCACATTGGAAGTAAGGAATTCTATATTGGAAATAAGAAGCATCACAATAACTTGCATTGCAAAAGCCAGAAATAACAAAAACATAAGATGTTGCTGGATATTTATTACATTAATGGAGAACTTACAAAAAGGCATGGTGTTGGTGCAGAAAAGAACAGTTTATTCTATAAATTCAGTTACAATCAAGCTGTGTTGCAGTAGACATTATTACACAGTGTAATTTTCAAAAACATTTCTTTTTTTTTCTGTATTCCATCTTTTGTTTAAACAAAAGACAAACATTAACTCATAGGTGTAATAGAGAATGTAATGATCCTATTAGATTCTAGTTCTTGCTGTTCCATTATGTTCTCTGCATGTATAAACAAGATAAAGTGCCTTGAACAACATACTTACCTCCAGTGGTCCTCATAAGAGGGAGAGAAATGAGATTCAAAAACTAGCACAAAACACTTCCTTGTTCAAAATATTGGGCTAAGATTATTCAAAGATGCATATGTTATTTCCACAACGCATTATAAATAACAGTAGTGAGTAAAATATTCCATTCTTTCAATTTTATTCATGCAAACAGTATGACAGTTAAGAGTCCCGATCCCAACTGACAGCAACATATCATGTGCGACCTTAGAAACCTTAGTCATTAACCCATCTACCAGAACAGCTAGTCTGTATTAGTTTACGTGAGAATGCCATTCTGGTCAACTGAGCTGCATCAGACTGACATTATAGCTCAGTGATAGCCAGTATTTATGTAAAATCAGCTCAAACAACCATGCAATCAGAGTTTCATCATTGGTTTATGAAAAACCCAATCACCATTCATCATGCAGGGTCACAGCACCTGGGTATGCTGAATACCAATGAATCCAGTCACAGCTCCAATCAGGATTACAAAACAGCTGCATAGGGTTGTACAGAGAGTGATAGTCTCGACAAATGAGGCTAACTCTCTGAGGCATTCCTGAAGAAGGGCCTGTGCCCGAAACGTCGAATCTCCTGTTCCCTGGATGCTGCCTGACCTGCTGTGCTGTTCCAGCAATAAAGTTTCAACTTTGATCTCCAGCATCTGCAGACCTCACTTTCTCCTCGAGGCAATATAAGGCCATTGCTCACTATCCTGAGATCGGTGTGAAAGCAACATTTCAATACCAAGATGTGGTAGGCACCATCTTGAGAGGTGTTAGGCTCTTGTGCAATAATGCCCATTGCCCTCAATTTAGCAGTGAGCTGCCATTCTGATTTACAGTGGGTAACACTTCCATCTTTGATAAGTACATTGATTAATGCTGCACTGTAGACTGACTCTCTCGTGCAGCACTGAGGGAGCATTGCTTTGCCAGAGGTGCCACAATTTTGATGAGAGAGAAACTAAAGTATCACTTATATCCAAGGGGAGCAGAACATGACTTTTTTTATATTGCACGGTTCGCACCTTTAAGAGACAAAAGCATGATGATATTCTCACCATTCCATAGAATGAGACCTGATGGTACAAAGATTTCCAACTCCATCTTACTCTGGCCACTTGTAGCATATGTTGAGGAAAGTGTGCTGCCCAGACGCAACAGTGCCTGTGATTGTATTATAGATATAGGGACCAGGAGTTGTAGTTAAAGTGTATTGGTTCTTTCAGTACAATGTGACTTGTGTCTAGTTCTTATGCTATTTGAGATAATATAAGTATTACCTTTTCTATATGAAGGTAAAAAGCCCATCACTGCATCCATGATAACTGTCAGGGCAGAACAGATCAGGGTTAATTGCAGCATCTGTTTATCAGATACCATATCAAGCAGGATTTTGACCAAGAGCAAGGTTGGTTTTGTAATTAATACTTATCCTTCAATCAACATCAACTGGATAAAATATTTAGCCATTGCAACAATGTTGTTGTGTTCTTAATTTGGGGATCGTCCCATTAGATTGAAAGATGATTAATTCCTTTAGTCAAAGAGGGGTGAGAAAGAAAACAGGAAACTACAGGGCAGTTGCTTAATATCTGTCATAGGGAAAACATTCGAGGCTATAATTAAAGAAGTTATAGCAGGCACTTGGATAAATTCAAAATAATCTAATCCAAAGATGTGCAGGTTAGGTGAAGTGGCCATGCTAGATTGCCCATAGCGTTCAGCAATGTGTAGGTTCGGTGCATTAGTCAGGGAGAAATGTAGAGTAATAGAGTAGGGGAATAGGTCTGGGTGGGTTACTCTTTGGAGGGTTGGTGTCGGCTTGTTGGGCCAAATGGCCTGTTTCCATACTGTAGGGATTCTATGATAATCATGCAGAGTCAACATGATTTTATGAAAGGGAGATCATGTTTGATCAATCTATTGAAGTTCTTTGAGGAGGGAGCAGATGCTATGGATAAAAGGGAACCAGCTGGTGTGCAGTACTTAGATTTTGAGGAAGCAATTGATAAAACGCCGCATTAAAGGTTATTGTGGACAATAAAAACTCATGACATTGGGTATATTGGCACTGGTAGAATATTGGCTAGATTTCAGGAATCAGAAACATGTATAAAAGGGTCATTTTCAGGTTGACAAGGTGTCACAAGTAATGTGACGCAGGGGTTGTTGCTGGGAACTTAACCCTTACAATGTATATACATGACTTAGGTCAAGGTGTGGAAGGTATGGTTGCCAAATTTCTTGCTGACAAAAAGAGAAGAAGGAAACTATGTTTGAAGAAGACATAAGGAGGATGCAAAAATGTGGCAATGGCGTATAGGGTAGGATTGTAAAACTGTCTATTTTCACAGGAAGAACAAAAAGAAGCAGATCAGATAAATAGTGAGAGATTACGGAGCTCTGAAACGCAGATGGACTGGAGTATCCTGTTACTTGGTGTTAGTATGTCAGTACAGCACGTAATCAGGAAAGCGAATAAAATGTTATCAATTATTCATGAGGGAAATTGAATACAAAAGTGCGGAGATTATGATTCAATTACAGAGAAGTGTTGACATCTCATTTGGAATGCTATATACAGTATTGATCATATTCTAAAAGGTTGTAAAAGCAGAGTCCTTGAATTTCTTTTTAAGTTAGAAGTGATAAGCAAAGTAGCGAAGGGCTATCAGGGGTAGGTAGGAATTTAGATTTGAAGTTACAATCAGATCAGCCGTGATTTTATTGAATGGCAGATCAGGTTTGAGGAACTGAAAGGCCTACTCCTGCTCCTCCTTTGTCTGTGTTTTATTGGACCTTACTGTTTGCGAATTGATTGCTGCATTTCTATATTATAACTGTGGTCCCATTTCAGCAATATCACTTTGGCTGCAAAATTCTTGATGGTGACATTATGGTATCTTGAATTTGGGAATTGTGCTTTATATTACACGAAGGATACTATTAAGATGGAGAAGGTTTAGAAGAGATTTACCAGCATGTTACCAGGAATGGAGGGTTTGAGTTATAAGGAGAGGTTGGATAAGCTGGGACTTTTTTTCTCTCAAGTGCAGGAGGTTGAGGGATGACCTTAGAGAAATTTATAAAATCATGAGGGGAATATTAAGGTGAATGGCAAGTGTCTTTTCCCGAGAGTGGAGGATTTCAAGATTAAGGGCATATTTTTATGATTTGGAGATGCCGGTGTTAGACTGGGGTGTACAAAGTTAAAAATCACACAACACCAGGTTATAGTCCAACAGGTTTAATTGGAAGCACTAGCTTTCGGAGCTTTCATCAGGTGGTTGTGGAGTGTTTTACAATCTTATACTCCACAATCACCTGATGAAGGAGCAGCGCTCCGAAAGCTAGTGCTTCCAATTAAACCTGTTGGACTATAACCTGGTGTTGTGTGATTTTTAACTGGCATATTTTTAAGGTGAGAGGAAAAAAATTTTAAAAAGACAGGAGGGCAGCACAGACAGTGGTCATGTGTGGAATGAACTTTGAGAGGAAGTGATGGATACAGGTAGGGTTACAAATTTTAAACGACATTTGGATAAGTACATAAATAAGAAATGTTTGGAGGGATATGGACCGAGCACAGGCAGGTGGGACTAGTTTAGTTTGGGGTTGGTTGGACCAAAGAGTCTGTTTTCATGCTGTATGACTCTATGGCTCTATATAGGCAAAAGGATTATGTATATATGGCTCTATATACATAATCCTTTACCTCTTACCAGATAGGGGGCATCTCAACTGTTTCTTATGGCCAGTCATGATCACTCACTAAGTTTCTGTATTTGAAGACTTTCTGGGATCTTAGTAATCATATTTATATTAATAATATCCACAAACAGTGGCACACATATTTAGATGCATGGGATGATTCAGCAGTATTAATGCAGATGTAGCCTAATTGGTTACTAAGTTAGATGTTAGTTGTAATATGCATGATTCAGTCAAAATACATTTAACTAATACATGCATTCCAAATCAGACATGGAATAGAGACCAACTCTTTTTGAATGCAAGAACAAGTTAAGACAATGTAAACTACATTTAAAAGGGAGATAATAACATTTCACCATACAATACTCTAGTAAATGTAATGCTAATACCAATCCTGACTTTGCTAATCTCCATTGGCACCTCATCTGCCAAAATATGGAATGCATAATCTTTGTACACAGTTGCAGAACTTAATCTCCACCTCAGTATTGAACCCCTCAAGCACAACTTTAAAACACAATTTTCTTCACAATAATGTTTTGTAAAAACTCCTTATGTGATATAAGCCTTGTCACACCAATTAAACTACTGGACTCAAAATGCATCACCCAATGAGCTACTTTTGAATAATCAGTGTTGTATATGCGAACTCTCTGATGCTGATGCTGTTCTGCCTCTTCTCAAACGTTCTGATGTGTTGATTCCTCTCTAGTGTAAATCACAAATAGCCTGTAGTCTGAAGCGCAATACACGCTGTTCAATGCTAAGACAGAGCAGTGTTTAACCTGGTCTTTTCCTTCAACAATACTGCTCAGATATTACTAATGGAAGATGGTCTGGACAGGGATATCCTGAAGTTGTCTGAAACTAATTGTCAAGAGAAATCTCAGTGCATTTTGTAAATTCACAGTTAGTGTCAAGGAAGAAATGCTTGGTTAATAATTCATTTTACAGAACATTTGTTCCGTGTCGATAAAAATATGATATTTGAAGTATTCCAACCATGTGTCAAAAACAAGAAATATAAAAATAACTTAATATTGTAAGCTTTAAGCCTCAATTGACCAACAAAAAAACCTTCAGTATGACTTTTAATCAGAGACCAGTGTTGATTGAGGTGGATCACCACAATTAATAAACATTGGAAATCCTAGAGACACCAGTAACGGAGTGCACTTTCTGTGTTTATTTTTAATATGCTGATTGCCTCATGTATCTCACAAATTAATATGGGTTGACTAATTATTCATGTAACTAAACCTTTTTTTTACTTAGAGCATTCGAAATTAGAAAATTGAAGCATGTCATGAAGGAAATGAAAGGCTGATATGTAATTTTACTGCTGTCTTTATCTTAGTGAATCGATACTGCTCCAAGGTCACATTAAATATCATTTTAATTCTGTAGCTTAGCTCTGTGTCATTTGTATGAAGTACAAGAGCTTTGTTCTGTTAGCAGTCACTCCCAAAATTTCAGCAATTCATGAAGCTCTGTGTTATCGAGTCAGGATGGAAACAGACCTTTTGGTCTAGCTCGTCCATGCCGACAAGATATCCTAAATGAATTGAGTCCCATTTGCCAGTATTTGGCCCAGATCCCTCTAAACCCTTCCCATTCATTTATTCATCCAGATGCATTTTAAATGTTATAATTGTACGAGCCTCCAGCACTTCCTCTGGCAGCTCATTCCATACACACATACCCTCTGTGTGAAAAGGTTGTCCCTAAGGTCCCTTTTAAATCTTTTGCCTCTCACCTTAAACCTATGCGCTCTAGTTTTGGACTCCCCTACCCTGGGGAAAATACCTTGGTTGTTCAGCATATCAATGCACCTCATTATTCTATAAACCTCTATAAGGTCACCCCTCAGCCTCCGATGATCCAGGGAACATTGACCCAGCCACATCAGCCTCTCCCTATAGCTCAAACCCTCCGGCCCTAGCAACATCCTTGCAAATTTTTTCTGAACCCTTTCAAGTTTGACAACATCTTTCTGATAGCTGGAAGACCAGAATTGAGTTGTTTAATGGGTGTTGTGTTTGGAATCTATAGCGAGACAGTACAAGATGCTTAAAGAAATTCTGTTGTTGAAAACATTCTGAGCTTACTATAACATAGTCTTGTTGAAATGTTACAAGCAAGCTTCTAAACATAAAATTGGTGCAGAGGAATGGATGTAAAGCCTTAGACCTTCAGTGGCTCCTATTTCATCAGAACATAAATCCAGGCCCCAGGAGTAACTGAAATTTTCATTTCAGAGCAGACAATATAGCAAAACTATTACAGTTACCTTTCCCAGCTCTGAACCTTGTACTACGTCCTTTTTGTAAAATAAACTGCAACGGTCCACGGCTTCTGATTGACAAACGTATCCAACAACATAATGGAGATTTGCTGTTGCTAAAGATCAATAGAGTCATAGAGAGTTACATAGATGTACAGCATGGAAACAGACCCTTTAGTCCAACCCGTCCATGCTGACCAGATATACCAACCCAATCTAGTCCCACCTACCAGCACCTGGCCCATATCCCTCCAAACCCTTCCTATTCATATATCCATCCAGTTGCATATTAACTGTTGCAATTGTACCAGCCTACTCCACTTCCTCTGGCAGCTCATTCCATACACGTACCACCCTCTGCATGAAAAAGTTGCCCCTTAGGTCTCTTTTATATTTTTCCCCTCTCACCCTAAACCTCTGCCCTCTAGTTCTGGACTCCCTCACCCCAGGGAAAAGACTTTGTCTATTTATCCTATCCATGCCCTTCATGATTGTATAAACCTCTATAAGGTCACTCCTCAGCCTCCAATGCTCCAGGGAAAACAGCTCTAGCCTATTCAACCTCTTCCTATAGCTCAAATCGTCCAACCCTGGCAACATCCTTGTAAATCTTTTCTGAACCCTTTCAAGTTTCACAACTTCTTTCCGATAGAAAGGAGACCAGAATTGCACGCAATATTCCAACAGTGGCCTAACCAATGTCCTGTACAGCCGCAACTTGACCTCCCAACTCCTATACTTAATACTCTGACCAATAAAGGAAAGCATACCAAATACCTTCTTCACTATCCTATCTACCCGCGACTCCACTTTCAAGGAGCTATGAATCTGCACTCCAAGGTCTCTTTGTTCAGCAATACTCACTAGGACTTACCATTAAGTGTATAAGTCCTGCTAAGATTTGCTTTCCCAAAATGCCGCACCTCACATTTATCTAAATTAAACTCCATCTGCCACTTCTCAGCCCATTGGCCCATCTGATCAAGATCCCATTGTAATCTGAGGTAACCTTCTTTGCTGTCCACTACACCTCCAATTCTGGTGTCATCTGCAAACATACTAATTATATTTCTTATGCTCACATCCAAATCATTTATATAAATGATGAAAAGTAGTGAACCTTGTGGCACTCCACTGGTCACAGGCCTCCAGTCTGAAAAACAGCCCTCCACCACCACCCTGTTTTCCATTTCTGAGCCAGTTCTGTATCCAAATGGCTAGTTCTCCCTGTATTCCATGAGATATAACTTTGGTAACCAGTCTCTCATGGGGAACCTTGTCGAACGCCTTATTGAAGTCCATATAGATCACATTTACCACTCTGCTCTCATCCGTCCTCTTTGTTACTTCTTCAAAAAACTCAATCAAGTTTGTGCGACATGATTACCCATGCACAAAGCCATGTTGACTATCCCTAATCAGTCCTTGTCTTTCCAAATACATGTACATCCTGTCTCTCAGGTTTCCCTCCAACAACTTGCCCACCACTGACATCAGGCTCACTAGTCTATAGTTCCCTGTTTTGTCTTTACCGCCTTTCTTAAACAGTGGTACCACGTTAGCCAACCTACAGTCTTCCATCACCTCACCTGTGACTATCAATGATACAAATATCTCAGCAAGAGGCCCAGCAATCACTTCCCGAGCTTCCCACAGAGTTCTAGGGTACACCTGATCAGGTCCTGTGGATTTATCCACTTTTATAAGTTTCAAAACATCCAGCACTTCCTCCTCTGTAATATGGACATTTTTCAAGATGTCACCATCTATTTCCCTACATTCTATATCTTCCATGTCCTTTTCCACAGTAAATACTGTTGCAAAATACTTGTTTAGTATCTTCCCCATCTCCTGCAGCTCCACACAAAGGCCGACTTGTTGATCTTTGAGGGGCCCCAATCTCTTCCTAGCTACCCTTTTGTCCTTAATGTATTTGTAAAAATCCTTCGGATTCTTCTTATCTCTGTATGCTAAAACTATCTCATGTCCCCTTTTTGCCCTCCTGACTTCCTCTTAAGTATACTCCTACTTCCTTTACACTCTTCTAAGGATTCACTCGATCTATCCTGTCTATACCTGAAATATGCTTCCATCTTTTTCTTAACCAAACCCTCAATTTCTCAAGTCATCCAGCATTCCCTACACCTACCAGCCTTTCCTTTCACCCTAACAGGAATATACTGTCTCTGGCCTCTCGTTATCTCATTTCTGAAGGCTTCCCATTTTCCAGCCATCCCTTTACCTGCGAACATCTGCCCCCAATCACCTTACTAGTTTAAATCCTCCCGAGAGCTCTAGCAAATCCCCCTGCCAGTATATTATTCCCCTTCCAATTTAGGTGCAATCCATCCTTTTTGCAGGTCATTTCTAACCCAAAAGAGTTTCCAATGATCCAAAAATGTGAATCCTTCACCCATACATCAGCTCCTCAGCCATGTATTCATCTGCTCTATCCTTGTATTCCTGCCCTCACTAACTCGTAGCACCGGGAGTAATCCAGATATCACTATGCTCAAGGACCTCTATTTTAATTCCTGCCTAACTCTCTGTAATCTCCCTTCAGAATTGCAACCTTTTCCCTTCCTATGTCGTTGGTTCGAATGTGGACAATGACCTCTTGCTAGTCCCTCTCCCTCTTGAGAACATTCTGCACCCTCTCTAAGACATCCTTGATCCTGGCACCAGGGAAGCAACACACTGTTCTGATTTTTCGCTGCTGGCCATAGAAACATCTGTCTGTACCTTGGAACAGAGAGTCCCCTAACACAATCGATCTCTTAGAACCCGACGTCCCCTCATTGCATTAGAGCCAATCTCAATACCAGAAATTTGGCTGTTCATGCTACATTCCCCTGAGAATCCATCACCCCCTACATTTTCCAAAACAGCATATTTTTTTTGAAATGGGATAGCCCCAGAAGACTCCTGCGCTAACTGCCTACCTCGCTTACCAATTTCCTGGAGTTAACCCATCTATGTGACTGTATCTGCATCTTTTCCTCCTTCCTGTAAGTGTCATTCATCACATCCCCTTACTCTTGTAAATTCCTCACTGCCTCTAACTGTCTCTCCAACCAATCCATTCGATCTGATAGGATTCGCAACCAATGGCATTTACTGGAGATATAATCCTCAGTAACCCATAAATTCTCCCTATACTCCCACATCCTATAAAAATAGTGTATCACTCTACTAAAGACATTTTTATTTCTTTCAATCTTCAGACCCAGAAAATAGCACTGTCTTACTGCTCTACAAAATACTGCTCCAGGTTAAATTAATACTTATGGCTTATATTTTAAGTTTAATCAAGAGACATATCTCAATAAAACATATAATCAAGAAAGAACCCACTCTACTCACTACTGCACACTTACTGTAAGGCCATCTAAAAAAATATCCACTTACCTGTTTCTGTGCTGTGGCCTGTCCCAAACAGGTTCATCCAAGATTAGTTGTGAATTTCACTGTTTGTTAATTTTCCCAGACGTACTCCGATGTCCAGCGATACATGAATTCAAACAGCAAAGGCAGTAACTGTGCAGGTTCACTGCTCTGTCAGTTAGCAATGTGGGCTTCTTTCTCTCTCCCTCTCCTGCACTGACCTGACTATGTGCTTCCTTTGTCTGTCCCTCTCCCTTATAAAACTGCTGTTGTTTTGACTTTTTTTTCTTCAAAGTTCCAAAACAATGCAACAGCATATAAAACAGTAATTGCTGCTCCTGGAATTTGAGGAAATCACCTCCAACACCTAAAATACCTCAAAAAAAGGAGCAGCTGTTACAGCCAGAAATTTTTCCATCTTTTATTTATATAGCATCTTATCACATCTTCAGAATGCTTCCCAAATGTAGATACCTTTGCAACAGTGTTTTGGTTTTGAAGTCAATATACATCAGAACACGCCGACGAAAAGGAAGTGATTGCAGAACCATACAATTTTTAATGATATTGGTTGAGAAAGGAATGTCGATCAGGGCACTGTCTTCTATGGAAGAGAAAGAATTGCATTTGTATAGCACCATGTAAGACATTCCAATGCCCTTTATAACCAGTGAAGTACTTTTTCAAGTACTTAGATCCTAGGCACATTCACCAGTAGTGGGTTGATTAAAATTGGTGTTGGACAGCAAGCAAACAATAGACAGCTCAGGTATCATAGAACATTGTGAAGGTGGAAGTGGTTATAGATTGAGAAAGAAAGCCAATGGAAGTTTTTGAAAACAAGATCGATTAAAACTCAAAAGTTTGTTTGACCAGGAGGTAAGATAGCTCAGTGAGCAGAGGGATGGTAGGGGAATGAAACTTACTGCAAGTTAGGTTTTGGACAGCAAAGTGTATGCTCCCAAGTTTATGAAGAATAGAATGTTGAAGAGAAGTCATCAGTCATTAGAACAAGCATCTCGAGAGGTAATAAAGACAGCAGGTGGAATGAGACAGATGAAGTTGTGGAAACGGAAATGATGGCATGGCTATGAGGCTGGAAACTAATCTCAGGACTAGATCAATTTATAATGTCATTGCCTCAAACTGATCAGCAATCTGTCAGCCTGACATTTTGTTTTCGCTCAGACAAATGTCTTTACCACTTTTGATGACACATGTTGATAATCTCTGGATCCTGATCATTACACTACTCTGGGAATACCAAATCCAATTGCAATATTTATTCTGCTGACTCAAACATGGATATTATTCCTGAGATAAGTAGTACTGGTGAGGAGATTTCCAGACTCTCCACACACATTTTGAGAGAAACTCCATTGAAAGGTGAGATCTTTAGTTGGACTATAACCTGGTCTTGTGTGAGTTTTAAAAATCTGAGACTGATACAGTTGGGAAAAAGGGAGAGTCAAACAGTCAGGGCAGGCAGGGACAAAGCAGCAAACAAAGTAGGACTGATAAAATAAACTGTATTTATTTCAATGCAAGGGGCCTAACAGGGAAGGCAGGTGAACTCAAGGGAATGATTAGGAACATGGGACTGGGATATCATAGCAATTACAGAGACGTGGGTCAGGGATGGACAGGACTGGCAGCTTAATATTCCAGGATAAAAATGCAATAGGAAGGGTAGAAAAGGGAACAAGAGAGGAGCAGGGAGTGGCATTTTTGATAAAGGATAACATTACAGCTGGTCTTAGGGAGGACAATCCTGGGAATGTGTCCAGGGAAGCTATTTGGATGGAACTGAGAAATAAGAAAGGGATAATCACTTTATTTGGATTGTGCTATAGACACCCCAATTGTCAGCGGGAAATTCAGAAACAAATTTGTAAGGAGATCTTAGTTACTGTAAGAATAATAGGGTGGTTATAGTAGGGGATTTTAACTTTCTAAACATAGACTCAAACTCCATAGTGTTAAAGACTTAGATGCAGAAGAATTTGTTAGGAAAATGTTCTGATTCAGTATGTGGATGTATCTACTAGAGAAGGTACAAAACTTGACCTAGTTTTAGGAAATAAGGCAGGGCAGGTGACTAAGTGTTAATGGGGGAGCACTTTGGGTCCAGTGACCGTAATTCTATTAGTTTTAAAGTAGTGATGGAAAAGGTTGGTCCAGATCTAAAAATTAAAGTTCTAAATTGGAGGAGGACCAAGACGGTATTAGATAAGAACTTTCAAAAGTTGATTAAGGTAGATGTTCACAGGTGTAGGGACGGCTGGAAAATGGGAAGCCTTCAGAAATGAGAAAACGAGAGACAGTATATTCATGTTAGGGTGAAAGGAAAGGCTGGTAGATGCAGGGAATGCTGAGTGACAAGAGAAATTGAGGCTTTGGTTAAGACAAGGAGGAAGCACATTTTAGGTAGAGACAGCAGAGATCGAGTGAATCCTTAGAAGAGTATAAAGGCAGTAGGTGTACACTTAAAAGCGAAATCAGGAGGGCCAAAAGGGGACATGATATAGCTTTGGCAAATAGGGTTAATGAGAATCCAAAGGGATTTTATAAATACATTAAGGACAAAATGGTAACTAGGGAGAGAATAGGACCCCTCAAAGATCAACAAGGCAGCCTATGTGCGGAACCGCAGGAAATGGGGGAGACATTAATGAGTATTTTGCATCAGTGTTTACTGTGGAGAAGGATGTAGAAGATATAGAATATGGGGAAATAGATGGTGACATCTTGAAAAATGTCCATATTACAAAGAAGGAGGTGCTGGATGTCTTAAAATGCATAAAGATGGATAAATCCCCATGGCCTGATCAGGTGTACCCTAGTTCTCTTTGGGAAGCTAGGAAGGTGATTACTGAGCCCCTTACTGAAATATTTGTATCATTGATACTCACAGGTGAATTGCCAGAAGACTGAAGAGTTGCTAACGTGGTGCCACTATTTAAGAAAGGTGGGAAGAAAAAGACAGGGAACTGTGAGCCTGGCATTGGTGGTGGACAAGTGGTTGGAAAGAATCCAGAGGGATAGGATTTACATGCATTTGAAAAGGCAAAGACTGATTAGGGATGGTCAACATGGCTTTGTGCGTGGGAAATCATGTCTTACAAACTTGACTTAGTTTTTCAAAGAAGGAATGAAGAGGCTCGATCAGGGCTGAGCAGTGGAATGATCTATATGGACTTCAGCAAGGCATTAGTCAAGGTTCCTCATGATTGGTTAGCAAGGTTAGATCACAAGGAATACAGGGATAAATAACCATATGGATACAGAACAGGCTCAAAGATAGACAATATAGGGTGGTGATGGAAGGTTGCCTTTCAGACTGGAGGCCTGTGATTAGTGGTGTACCCACAAGGATCAGTGCTGGGTATTCTGCATTTTATCAGTTATATAAATGATTTGGATGTGAACATAGGATGTATGGTTAGTAAATTTGCAGATGACACCAAAATTGAGGAGTAGTGGACAGCAAAGAAGGTTACCTCAGAGTACAACAGGATCTTGACTAGATGGGCCAATGCGCTGAGAAGTGGGAGATGGAGTTTAATTCAGATAAATGCGAGGTGCTGCATTTTGGGAAAGCAATGAGGTTCATAGCTCCTTGAAAGTGGAGTCGCAGGTAGATAGGAAAGTGAAGAAGACATTTGGTATGCTTTCCTTTATTGGTCAGAGTATTGAGCACAGGAGTTGGGAGGTCATGTTGTGGCTGTACAGGACATTGGTTAGGCCACTGTTGGAATATTGCGTGCAATTCTGGTCTCCTTCCTATCGGAAAAAGAGGTTGTGAAACTTGAAAGGGTTCAGAAAAGATTTACAAGTATGTTGCCAGGGTTGGAGGATTTGAGCTATGGGGAGAGGCTGAACAGGCTGGGGCTGTTTTCCCTGGAGCATTGGAGGCTGAGGGGTGATCTGATACAGGTTCACAAAATCATGAGAGGCATGGATAGGATAAATAGAGAAAGTCTTTTCCCTGGGGTGGGGGAGTCCAGAACTAGGGGGCATAGGTTTAGGGTGAGAGGGGAAAGATATAAAAGAGACCTACAGGGCAACGTTTTCACGCAGAAGGTGGTACGTGTATGGAATGAGCTGCCAGAGGAAGTGGTGGAGGCTGGTACAATTACAACATTTAAATAAATTTAAATAAATGTGAGGTGCTGCCTTTTGGAAATGCAAATCAGGGCAGGACTTATACACTTAATGGTAAGATCCTGAGAAGTTGCTGAACAAAGAGACCTTGAAGTGCAGGTTCATAGTTCCTTGAAAGCAGAGTCACAGGTAGATAGGATAGTGAAGAAAGCGTTATGCTTTCCTTTATTGGTCAAAGTATTGAGTATAGGAGTTGGGAGGTCATGTTGCAGCTTAACAGGATATTAGTTAGGCCACTTTTGTAATATTGTGCGCAATTCTGGTCTCCATCCTATTGGAAGGATGTTGTGAAACTTGAGAGGGTTCAGAAAAGATTTACAAGAATGTTGTCAGGGTTGGAGGATTTGAGGAGAAAATGAGGACTGCAGAGGCTGGAGAGTCAGAGGTGAAAAGTGTGGCACTGGAAAAGCACAGCAGTTTAGACAGCATCTGAGGAGCAGGAAAGTCAACGTTTTGGGCAAAAGCCCTTAATCAGGAATGTGGAGGGAAGGGAAGGGAGCTGAGATTTAAATTGTAGGGAGTCAGGCTGGGGGGGAAGGTAGCTGGGAAGGCGATAGGAAGACGCAGGTGGCAGCTGATGATTATTAGTCAGAGCGGGAGGTGGAGCAGATAGGTTCAAGAGGGTGGTGCTGAGTTGGAGGGTTGGATCTGGGATGAAGTGTGGGGAGGAGGGCAGATGAGGAAACTGGTTAATCCACATTGATCCCATGTGTTAGAGAGTCCCAAAGTGGAAGATGTGAGGCGTTCTTCCTCCAAGCATTAGGTGTTTAGGATTTGGCATTAAGGGAGGCCCAGGACTTGTGTATCATTGGCGGAATGGGAGGGGGGTTTGAAGCGATCGGACACAGAATAGTGGGGTTGTGTACTGCATGTGTCCCAGAGATGTTCTCTGAAACGTTCCACAAGTTGGCGTCCTGTGTCCCCAGTTTAGAGGAGACCACATCGAGAGCCACGGACAAAGTAGGTGAGGAGTTTGGATGTGCAGGAAAATCTCTGCTAGATGTGCCTTTGGGGCCTTGGATGGAGATGAGGGGGGGGGAAGGTGTGAGTGCAGGATTTATACCTCTTGCAGCAGCAAAGGAAGTTGCCAGGAGTAGAGGGTGTGTTGTTGGAGGGTACAGACCTAACAAGGGAGTCATGGAGGGAATGGTCTCTGCAGAATGCTGATAGGGGTGATATATCTCTGGTGGTGGGGTCTGACTGTAGATGTCAGAAATGATGGAGAATGATGCACTGTATCCGGAAATTGGTGGGGTGGAAGGTGAGCACCAAGGGTGTTCTATCCTTGTTGTAGTTGGAGGGGTGGACTTCAAGTGCAGAGGTGTGGGAAGTGGAGGAGATGTGCTGGAGGGCATTGTTGATCTTAAGGAAAGTGAAATTGCGGTCCTTGAAATAGGCCACCTGGGATGTTCTGAAGTGGAATTGCTCCTCCTGGGAGCAGGTATGGTGGAGACAGAAGAATTCAGAGTAAGGGATAGTGTTTTTACCAGAGGGGGGGTTGGGAGGAGGTGTAGTCCAGGTAGCTGTGAGAGTCGGTTTGTTGGGTCGCTTGCTGGAAATGGAAAATGAGAGGTTCAGGAAGGGGAGGGATGTGTCCAGGCTGGTCCAGGTGAACTTGAGATTAGGGTGGAAGGTGTTCGTAAAGTTGATGAACTGTTCAACCTCCTCATGCAAGCACTGGGTGTCACCGACACAGTCATCAATGTAGCAGAGGAAAAGGTGGGGAATAGTACCAGTGTAACTACAGAAGATGAATATCTGATGAAGAGGCAGGCATAGCTGGGGCCCATGCAGGTGCCCATGGTTACCTCTTTGGTCTGAAGGACGGAGGAGGATTTGAAGGAGAAATTGTTGAGGTTGAGCACAGCAGGTCAGGCAGCATCCAAGGAGCAGGAGAATCGACGTTTCGGGCATGAGCCCTTCTTCAGGAATGAGGAAAGTGTGCCCAGCAGGCTAAGATAAAAAGAAGGGAGGAGGGACTTGGGAGAGGGGCGTTGAAATGTGAAAGGTGGAAGGAGGTTAAGGTGAGGGTGTTAGGCCGGAGTGGGAGTGGGGCCGGAGAGGGCAGGAAGAAGATTGCAGGTTAGGAAGGTGGTGCTGAGTTCGAGGGATGGGACTGAGACAAGGTGGGGGGGAGGGAAAATGAGGAAACTGGAGAAATCTGAGTTCATCCCTTGTGGTTGGAGGGTTCCTACGTGGAAGATGAGGTGCTCTTCCTCCAGCCGTCGTGTTGCTATGGTCTGGCGATGGAGGAGTCCAAGGACCTGCATGTCTTTGGTGGAGTGGGAGGGGGAGTTGAAGTGTTGAGCCACGGGGTGGTTGGGTTGGTTGGTGCGGGTGTCCCAGAGGTGTTCTCTGAAACGTTCCGCAAGTAGGCGGCCTGTCTCCCCAATGTAGAGGAGGCCACATTGGGTGCAGCGGATGCAGTAAATGATGTGTGTGGAAGTGCAGGTGAATTTGTGGCAGATATGGAAGGATCACTTGGGGCCTTGGAGGGAAGTAAGGGGGGAGGTGTGGGTGCAAGTTTTGCATTTCTTGCGGTTGCAGAGGAAGATGCTGGGAGTGGAGGTTGGGTTGGTGGGGGGTGTGGACCTGACAAGGGAGTCACGGAGGGAGTGGTCTTTTCGGAACGCTGATAGGGGAGGGGAGGGAAATATATCCCTGGTGGTGGGGTCCGTTTGGAGGTGGTGGAAATGACGACGGATGATATGATGTATATGGAGGTTGACGGGGTGATAGGTGAGGACCAGTGGGGTTCTCTCCTGGTGGCGGTTGGAGGGGCGGGGCTCAAGGGCGGAGGAGCAGGAAGTGGAGGAGATGCAGTGTAGAGCATCGTCGATCACGTCTGGGGGAAAATTGCGATCTTTGAAGAAGGAGGCCATCTGGGTTGTTCGGTATTGGAACTGGTCCTCCTGGGAGCAGATGCGGCGGAGACGAAGGAATTGGGAATATGGGTTTAGCCAATCAAATGAGTGTGTTGGTGGAAGGGTACTCGTGGGAAGGGAAGAAACAGAGGGTTTGAAGGCCTTCCTCATGGTGGATAGATGTGTATAGGGACTGGATGTCCATGGTAAAGATCAGGCATTGAGGGCCAAGGAAATGAAGTCATGGAGGAGGTGGAGAGCATGGGTGGTGTCCCGAATGTATGTGGGGAGTTTCCAGATTAAGAGGGACAGGACAGTGTCAAGACATATTGAGAGAAGTTTGTTTGGGCAGGAGCAGGCTGAGACAATGGGTCGACCAGGGCAGTCAGGTTTGTGAATTTTGGGTCAGAGATAGAACCAGGTGGTGTGGGGCCTCTGAACTATGAGGTTGGAGGCTGTGGATGGGAGATGAGGTTGTAGATGATCTGGGATATGATAGTGATGGGAGGTGATCATGGTGGAGAGGGCAGTAGGAGGAGGTGTCCATGAGTTGACAACTGGCTTCAGCAGTGTACATGTCAGTGCGCCAAACTACTACTGCGTCCCCTCCATGTCTGTTAGTTTGATGGTGAGGTTGGGGTTGGAGTGGAGGGCTGTGTGTTGTGAGGGTGAGATGTTGAAGTGGGTGAGGGGGGGGTGGACAGGTTGAGGCGGTCAATGTCACGGCGGCAGTTGGAGATGAAGAGATCGAGGGCAAGTAACTGACCAGCATGAGGTGTCCAGGTGGATTGGGTGTGTTGGAGGCAGGAGAAGGGGTCCTCAGAGAGGGGAATGTGAGTCCTGATGGAAAAAGTAAGTCTGAAGATGGAGGTGGCGGAAGAAAAATTTGATGTCATAATGCGTGTTGAACGCGATCTGGGAGCATAGGTGAGGCCTTTACTGAGGACTGATCATTCATCCTCAGTTAGGTGGGGGGGTGCGGTCTGGGTAGATGTCAAAAATGTGGCAAGGGTGGGGGGCTAGGACAGGGTGTCAAGCTGCAGTTGTGAGTGGGGGGACGGAGACTGCCTCTGGAGTGGGTGTGGTCATTGTATCATTGGTGACATCACCAAAGAAAGTGACGTCCACCATGGTGGTTGGAGGTGGGGTGGGGCACGGAAGTGCTGCATTCGGTGGCTTCCACAGAACGGGGGGGTGGGGGATGTGTGCGATACTGATGTTGTTGTGATGTTGGAGGGTTTGAGCTATTGGCAGAGGCTGTATAGGCTGGGGCTGTTTTCCCTGGAGCATCGGAGGCTGCGGGGTGACCTTATAGAGGTTTATAAAATCATGTGGGGCATGGGTAGGATAAATAGACAAGGTCTTTTCCCTGGGATGAGGGAGTCCAGAACTAGAAGGCATAGGTTTAGGGTGAAAGGGGAAAAATTTTAAAGAGACCTGAAGAGCAACTTTTTCACACAGACGATGATGTGTGTATGGAATGAGCTGCCAGAGGAAGTGGTGGTGGCTGGTATAATTACAGCATTTAAAAGGCATCTGAAGGGTATATGAATAGGAAGGATTTAGAGGGTATGGACCAAGTGCTGGCAAATGGGTTTAGATTAGGTTAGGATATCTGGTCGGCACGGACGATTGGACCAAAAGATCTGTTTCTGTGCTGTTCATCTCTATGACTCTATGACCTCAAGAGCCATATTACATGAAATATGATAAATATCTATCTATTATTGCTTTTCCAACAATGGTAAATTTTGCATTGCATGAAAGCCCATTTAAAATATTTGCATTTCCTCAAGTGCTAAATGCATTATTACAAATTCTTATTCACAATTGCACATGATATTCAATAATCTCTTTTAGCCACGAATCAAACTTTCAACTTAGAGATCTTCACCCTCTGAGCGTTTTCAGGAAAGAGCACCCTAAAGAATCCTTAGGTTGATGTCAAAAAACAGCCTTTGTAATCATTAGCACTGAATTCTTTTACACCTTTCACTGACTCAGGCAACCTGCATGTATTTTTAACTTTTAATACAGCTGGATATTTATAGAACTTCAGTTCATGACAGTTCTACAGACCTTATCCACCTTTCCACAACCTATATGCCCGCATTAAAAATTCATAACGCTCACATTGCAGGTCATGGATACAATGAAGATAAGATGTGTTTGAACTCAGCACTGAATTCTATTGTTGCTGCTGAGTTTTGGTTTGTTTTGTGTTAAAGAGGGCGATGGCATGAGGCAGGGTGACACTAGGCACATGGACACACAAGATGGCCGCTGAGCCATCAGTTAGTCACTTGACACATAAGATGGCTGCCAGATCACAATATGGAGAGAAACAGTAGAGCAGATACAGACACTGCTTGGGGCCATTAGAATGCCAGCTTAATGCATTTGATTAGTTTGGGGCGGGTGGGGGAAAGAATACACATGAATAACAAACACAGCCCACCGAAGTGTCTGGGTCCAGCCAATACCTCTTATAGAAATGTGAACAGCTTGATACAGACTCAATACGAAATGCTAATAGCCAGGGCTGCAGTAATCGTCCTTCTCAGGAAGTGCGTCTAGCGCCCATTACTACAGCAATGGATTTCCTTGCAGACATTGAAACTGACAAAGACTGTATCAAAACTATCAACGATTCTGCAATGATTGCCATAAACAAACCATGTTACAAAGACAATAATCTCATCACTGACCTATTGTATCACAAGATGTATAAAAGTTTCTTGACACGTGCCCCGGATTGAGAGAAGACTTGCAGCTGACCACTGTGCTGTTGGTGTGTTTCTCTCCCCAGAGCTCTGGTATTTCCTTGTACAATAAACTCTGTCATTGAACCCCGATTCTGAGACTGGTGTTTTTTCCCCACAACAGTGTCATGCTCACCCTTTTCCCTTTGCATGGAGATAGGGGAGTAACGCTTCAAAGCCAGGTTCTGCCTGCTATTTCAGAAGGTTCTAA
The DNA here is from genome assembly GCF_037043375.1 of Chiloscyllium plagiosum. NCBI lineage: Eukaryota > Metazoa > Chordata > Chondrichthyes > Orectolobiformes > Hemiscylliidae > Chiloscyllium > Chiloscyllium plagiosum. Next base: position 32,706,677 of record NW_028270175.1, on the reverse strand, counting down.
AGAAATCTAGGCCTTACCTGTTGTGCTTTGTTGTTGCTGCGTAAGGTGAGACCTTTCCTCCCCACTTATATTTATTATCTTTTTCGTGACTTTAGATCCTGAAAAAGATCATTTCAAGGATAATGAAGATGTTAGCTGGCCAGCAAAAAACAGCGACCCAAATCTAATTGTCTGAAACAGGCTCAGAGTCATTGACTTTATGAATGCGGTTTCTTTTTAATAATCAGGAAGGTCAATTCATTTAATTAAAATTCCCCTCATTTGCTTTGAACTGCAGTCCTTGTTAAGTTTCGAGGCACAAGTGACTGCTCCTAACATAAAAGCCACAAGGTCCGTTGCTCAACATAATATTCTGTTGCCTTTTATGCTGCACCTAATCAGGTTTTGAAACCTGGCCTGTAGCAGTGAGGATTTCATTCAAATGCCAAGAGCTGATTTAAAGCTGCAGCCACTCATTTGCGATGTGACCCAGGCTAAATTCAGCAATAGATTTTCTATTGGAAATTCGATGTGTATAACGAGTATATTTCACGGATTGCAGCCTCTCAAAAGCCTTAGTACGCTTTGAGTTGCTGTTATAAATTTGGGCTGGCAGGAAAATTGTCAGTTTACTGAGTCTGTAATAGTGGTATGCTACTGATAACCCTCGCAAGTATATTCAAAAGGAATAATTTATAAGGAGCAAACTTACTGATAGTCTTCTGAAATGAAGAATTTGTTTATCTGATTGTTGTCTTAATGTCTGGTTAAAGAAAGTGCTTTTCAATGTTAGAGTAGATTAGCACAAGTAACCAATTTAGACCCTACTCTAATATTTAAACTCGCAACCTTCATTGCAATCATGAGGATGTGATACATCTGCAGCAGTGCTGCATTTAGACCAGTATTTTTAATTTTAGAGTCAAATTATGGTGTTGTGCATGTCGGAAATTGTGACTTCCACCATGGCCTGGAATGAATTATCTCACATGAGGGCAAACATTTTACCTCATTATCTAGGCAAACAAGATGGTATATGAATGACTTGGTGTATCGTATGGGGGAACAAGCAGGAAGTTTGAGACGCTTAGTCAGCTTCAAGTGCATAGGTTCTGGCACCATATTTCATGGCCAACAGGTCACCACTACAACCATTTCAATGCAGAAGCTTACATTCAGCCCCAACGCCACTAAAAGTGCTACCAAAGATACAGCAATTCACCCCTCGCTCTAGTGATGCCCAATTGCAGATGTTGCTGGATGGACTAAAGAAAAGAAAGGAGTTCCTCTTCCTGGGAGATGGTCGCAGAAAGCCCTCCCTTGTCCAGCCTGGAGTGAGGTGGCCTTAGCGGGATGCCCCACTGGCCCTCACCAACATACAAAATTGGTTTTTTGATCTCTGCGAGAGCATGTGGCACCTTTGTCTGCTCGCAAGGGCATCCCTGAGACTAAGTCTGCTCCTGCGCCTGTCACTCAGAAAGGCTCAGCATCATGTGCATGACACGCACTGAACACTTCACACCTCGATGACAACTTATGCTGAATTACATGGCAAATGTGGTGTCCACCTCGGAGACCCATGTCCAGCAGAGTGGTCAGTGGCTGCTGGATACACACCTGGAACTGCACTTTATTACTCTAGCCATGGGTGCTCAAAATCAATGGCAAGGCATGAGAAGGATAAGACAGCTCAACGTCACTCCCTTCACCTCCTCTCTGCCAGTAACCCCACTGTGTCTCGACAGCGGAGGCTAGGCAGGGCGTGCCTGAACCTGTGCAGGAGTCTCGCAGTGAACAGCGCCTCTTGAGGCACAGACACCCCATAGGACATCTTCGAACTCACCAAAGCGTGTTAGTCAGCTGTAATTGTCAGGCCTGTACTTAAATATAATGGGGAGGGAGAGGAAAAAAAGCCTTCACAAGACACATTTACTCCACAAGTATTCAGTCATTGTACATAATCTATGTTTTTGTAAATTTATATTCACTTGCACTGTTTTAAAGTCTGGTCAAGGCTTATTTTACCAACAGAAGCTGAGAAGGTTATTAGAAATGAAAGATGCAGTGTATCTTGTACCATCAATAGGATGTGTAGTTTTTCAAAATCCACATGTTGGTATCATTCTCAAAATCAGCAAAATCAGTGACTAAGGGTCATATTATTTGTCATAGGAATCCACACCTATTGATTAGCAATTGGAGTCAAAGTGGTTCCAATTACTCTCGAGATAACTGATGTTAATGATAAGGTTGATGGGAGGAGTCAGGGATTTCGCTGCTCCTCGGATGCTGCCTGAACTGCTGTTCTCTTCCAGCACCACTAATCCAGAATCTGATTTACAGCATCTGCAGTCGGGGTTTGGTTCCAGTTGCTGCGCCCACACACGCAGAAGTGATGGCGGATGAATAAGTGGAATCTTGCAAAAAAAGAGCATCAGTTAAGTTCTCAGCTGCATTTCTGAATTAACACCTGTGAGATACCACAGAAGACCCCAGTAGCTCCCTCAGATGATGAAGAGCATCAATTTCTTTTTGGGCTATCGGGATGAATTATTGCTTAGGCCAGTCAACTGCAGGTTCTCATCCAGTAGCTGGGATAGCTGCAACACTATGGCAAGGGGCTTTGTGAGCTGTTGTCTATATTAGCTGTCTCTCACCTGGAGATAGCTGCATCAAAGCTTGCAGCTCCTATTTTGTGTGAGATCTCATCCTGGAAGTGGTGGGCCTTGCCCTGCTCTTTCTCTGTCTGCAAGCTCTGTGACAGATTGTGCCCTCATACTTGACCAAGGTGCCAACCAGCATGCACTCATGGGACCTAATGATGCACTCAAACCTCTGCAGTGCCCACCATTCACAGAAGGCCTCAAACATACCAGTGAATACCATATGACCTTTCTTCAAGGACACCTGAGCCTGAATATAGCCCAAAGGCGGCATCTGCAGTCTGGCTGAACAGCCCACACAGCTGCCTGCAGCCTGGGACCTGTTTATAGCCAACTTGCGCAGGTCCATCAGCATGATCATGCTAAAGTCCTCTGCAATGACCACCCCTTCAGTAGCAGGTGCCCAAGAAGATGATACTACATATAAACACCTGATGAAAGAGCAGAAATGGATTGTTCAGCTCAGTGGGCCTGCTTCACCATCAAAAGGACCAATTTATGTCTCGAATTCCACATCCCCATTTACCCCCCATAATGTTTAATTCCTTTGCATAACAAGAATTTATATACTTTCAACTTTAAAATATTCAATTCACACATTCTGAGGCAGATATTTTCAAAGTTGCACAGTTCTCTGAGAGGGAAAAATAATCTCCTCATCTCTGTCTTAAAAGGGTGACCCTTAGTTTTAAAATAATGTCCCCTAATTCTGGATTCACAAGCAAGCAATCTTCTTACGTCTACCTTGTCAAAAGCATTCAGAATCTTATAAACTTTAAACAAGTCACCAACTTCAGTGGAAATAAGACCCAGTCGGACCAGTGCCCTTCATAAAACAATCTGTTCATTCCTGGTGTCAATCCAGTAAACCTCCCCTAAAGCTTGTCCGAAGCATTTGTGGTGTTCCTTAAATAAGCCAACACGGGACACAAAGAAATGCGTCTCAGCAGTGCTCTGTAAAACTGAACTAACATCCTTGTTTCAATTTCTCATGTAATAATCCCATTAGCTTTTTCACCACTTGGAGTGGTGTCTGCTTCCAGTGATGGAGGGGGAATGTCAGGCCCTAGGCAGAAAGAGAGGGTGTTTGGTTCGATGGAGGGGGTCAGAGGGTATTGTGTCCTGGGTGGAATCTTTTTATGAAATTCAGTTGTGTGGGCATCAGCTAAAAATGTGATTGCCTCCATCTGTGATGCACTCACAGTTGATTAGGTGCTGAATGCTCAACATCTAGGCCTGAAAGCAGGAACCATACAGCTACAAGAGTTCAGACAGAGGATCAGATGCACTGCAGATGTTTTGCTGCTTGCACAAGCTAACTGAAAGGTGCAGGTATATTATTGATGTGCTGCAATGTGAAGGAAATTACAGCACATTGTGACAAACTACACGTAAATAATTTAATTCTGATAATGTATTTTAGCATATTTCCCAGAGCGTTAATGGAAGCTGGAATTTGGGTGCAATTTCTTTTCTCATCAAAATGACTGATGATAATGCAGAGGAACTGAGTACAGACCCTGGAGACAATGAACTTGCCTGCTGCTCCTGTTCATTCAGCAATTCTTAATGTGGCACAATAGCTCTTTCAGCTAAATCAGTAGCTATCAGCTAATAGAGAGCTGGTGGTGAGTTACTAGTCTGTAATTCACGCAGTGAGATTTTTGCCCTGAATGGCATTGCTCCATACAAACGTATAATGCACTCACACTAAATGCTTCCCTGCAGGCATTTTTGGGTTCATGTACATGTTAATCACTAAGAGATTAGATTAGATTCCCTACACAGTGGAAACTGGCCCTTCGGCCCAACTAGTCCACATCGACCCTCCAAAGAGTAACCCACCCACACCCATTCCCCCTAACTAATGCACCTAACTCTATGGGCAATTTAGCATGACCAATTCACCCAACCTGCACGTCTTTGGACTGTGGGAGGAAACTGGAGCACCCGGAGAAAACCCATGCACACACGGGAGAACGTGAAAACTCCACACGGATGGTCGCCCAAGGCTGGAATCGAACCTGGGTCCTTGGCACTGTGAGGCAGCAGTGCTAACCACTGAGGCCACTGTGCCACCCCATGAATGGATTAAGTATTTCGGATGCTATTGGAATCTACCCCATCATCTTAAAATAAGAGAACAAACATCATTTTTCTGCACGTCCAAATTATTTTTTTCTTTTCAGCTCCATTCCTATATCCAATATCTAATGGCATGAATGGCCAAACACTCTGCTCCTGAGCCTCTGAAAGTGCTACTTTCCAGCTCAACAGTATGTAGGGATGGTGCGGGTGGGATGTAACAAACTGAGTAAATTATGTCCTCCCACTCCTCAACAGCACTCCACTATCTCCACCCTGATGGTCCATTTGAGATAACAGGGTTTGTGCAAATTGTGGATTTGATTTCATGTCCTTCTCTGACAGAGGGTTCAATGATTTCTGCTCATAAACAACAACACTGAGGTCAAATTTATTTATTCACTCGTGGGATGTGGGTGTCACAGGCTGGCCCGCATATATTACCCTTCCCTAGTTGCCCTTGAGAAGTTGGTGGTGAGTTGTCTTCTTCAATTGCTGTAGTCCATGTGCTGTAGGTTGACCCATGAGGCTCTCAAGGAGGGAATTCTGCCATTTTGACCCAGCGACTGTGAAGGAGTGGGAATATATTTCCAAGTCAGAATGGTATCTGATTTGGAGGGGATCTTGCAGGTGGTGGTGGTATTCTGATGTATCTACTACCCTTGTCATTCTAGTTGAAAGTGGTTGTCAGATTGAAAAGTGCTGTGTAGGAATCTTTCATGAATTTCTGCAGTGGAGGGAATTTCTGCAGTTGTAGAATAATGCCAATCAAATGGACTGTTGTGTCCTGGATGTTGTCAAACTTCCTGCATGTTGTTGGAGTTGCACTCATCCAGCAAGTGGGAAGTATTCCATCACACTCCTTGTGGTGCTGAATAGGCTTAGGACAGTCAGATGAGTTATTGAGCCACAGTATGTGTATGGTGAGTACAGTTGAGTTTCTGGTCAATGGCAACCCCTAGGATACTGATATTGGGGGATTCAGTGATGAAAACATCATTGAATGGCAAGGAGCAGTGGTTAGATTGTCTCTTCCTGGGCATGGTAATTGCTTGGCATTTGTATGGTTCAAAGGTTATTTTCCGCTTGTCAGCCCAAGCCTAGATATTGTCAACACATCGTTGCATTGCTTCAGTATCTGAGGAGTGATGAGGGGTCCTGAACATTGTGCATCCATCAGCGAACATCCCCACTTCTGATCTGCATCTGACATTTCCTGCCTGTTGATTTTCTTCCATAAGATGATGATCCATAATCTTTCCAAATTACAATCATGTTAAAAATACTTATCCTTGTTCTCAAATCCTTTCCTCTCAGTAATTACCTCCATCCTCTCTGACATACTTACATTCCTCCAACTCTGACCTCTTGTGACGGCCATGCTTTCAGCTACCGTTGGTCCTAAGTGATGGAATTCCCTTCATTAAAGCTCCATCTCACCTCAAAGAAGGTCAACAAAATCTGTTACTTTAACAAAGCTTTTGGTAAGCTGTATGTTCTTCAGTGTCTCCTCTCATTCTTGGGATTTCTCATTCAGGGTGCTATATAAATACAAGTCACTGTTGTAGGATTTCCTTTGTAGAGGCATCACTGGACAAGTCAGATGACCCCAGATAATGAAATGCAGACATGTTGCTATTATGAAGGGAGCAAGCTGTACAAACCCAAATGACTCAAGTTGAAATGTAACATCCAAACCTAGTCAAGCCAAGATATTTCAGACACACTACTGAGTGAATTAATTTGTGTACATCATAAGATTTTGGATACAACCTGGAGAAGCTGTGTGGAGACCCATCGACAGCACCAGAAATAAAACAGGCTCTTTAGCTTCTTTCAATGCCACTCCAACCACATTGTCATGTTAAATGGAGTTACCCTGAAAAGCCACAGAAATCATCTGGCAGCTTTGTAGGATTTGCGCCTATAGGCGCCCCAGCACTGTCCTCCACATTTCCACAGGGCCACGCAGTGCAAGCAACACTCGTAGGCACCTCTTTGGTGTTCACTTGCAATTAGTCTGCCCATTGTCCAGGAACCCATCCACCTTCCCCGTCTCAACATTGCTGCTTTATTTCCTAATAATGAGGCCAACCCAAGGGGTTTAAAAAAATCTCACCGTCTTGGGAATTAGGAACCAGAAGGATGGCACTTCTAACAAGTATTGTACTCAAATGTCAACAAAGATGATCTTCTGGAGGGTTGAGGTGGGCATCATACTCACACTGTCTGATCTGGAAATGTTAATGTTTGCATCAAGCTGGTTCATATAGTGTTGAATACCACTGCAATAAAAGATGTTGTAATAATTAGCTGCCAGGTTGTAAGAATGAAGAATAAGGCAAAATATTCCATAGTTTGAAAACCCTGGAAACAGATGAGTTAAAGTAGCAGATGGTGTGATGAGTCTTGATTTCACAGCCAGGCTCTCTGAATTTGCAGGAGTGAAATTTCCATTTTACTTGGCCATGAGCCAGTAAAGCTTTCAGCTTTACCCAGAATATTATTGAGAACTGTGGTGCTGCTGCCTGTTACACACACAGCAGCTCACTGTTCAACACCTTTCTAGTGGCTTATCTCACCCCAACCACTGCTTTATGAGCCATTTTTTCAATTAACTCTTATGAGGTCCAGCTATGTGGTAAACCTTAGTGTTAGACAGTTGACATTAGTGTCCGGTTTACCTAGATTATCTGTGCCAATCGATGTTGAAGAATTGTGGTAAAAGTGGGTGATTTTACCGCTTTATTAGACTCGGAGACCGTAAATTATGACTGAACACAATCCCACAACTCTAAGAGTTTTAAACAAAACAGTTTCAATAGATATTTGCAGTACAGGATTTGAGTATTTTTGAATAATGAGACTCAGAGATGTCTGGCATGGAAACAGACCCGTCGGTCCAACATGTCCATGTCGACCAAATATCCCAACTCAATCTAGTCCCACCTGCCAGTACCCATCTAAATGCCTCTTAAATGTTGCAAGTGTACCAGCCTCCACCACATCCTCTGGCAGCTGATTCCATATACGTACCACCCTCTGTGTGAAAAAGTTGCCCTTAGGTCTCTTTTATATTTTTCCCCTCTCACTCTAAACCTATGCCCTCTAGTTCTGGACTCCCTGACCCCAGGGAAAAGACTTTGTCTATTTATCCTATCCATGCCCCTCATAATTTTGTCACCCCTCAGCCTCTGACGCTCCAGGGAAAACAGCCCCAGCCTGTTCAGCCTCTCCCTATAGCTCAAATCCTCCAACCCTGGCAACATACTTGTAAATATTTTCTGAACCCTTTCAAGTTTCACAACATCTTTCCGATAGGAAGGAGACCAGAATTGCACGCAATATTCCAACAGTGGCCTAACTAATGTCCTATACAGCCGCAACATGACCTCCCAACTCCTGTACTCAATACTCTGACCAATAAAGGAAAGCATACCAAAAGCCTTCTTCACTATCCTATCTACTTGCGACTCCACTTTCAAGGAGCTATGAACCTGCACTCCAAGGTCTCTTTCTTCAGCAACACTCCCTAGGACCTTACCATTAAGTGTATAAGTCCTGCTAAGATTTGCTTTCCCAAAATGCAGCAGCTCGCATTTATCTGAATTAAACTCCATCTGCCACTTCTCAGCCCATTGGCCCATCTGGTCAAGATCTTGTTGTAATCTGAGGTAATCCTCTTTGCTGTCCACTACACCTCCAATTTTGGTGTCATCTGCAAACTTACTAACGAAACCTCTTATACGTGCATCCAAATCATTTATGTAAATGACAAAAAGTAGAGGACCCGGCACCGATCCTTGTGACACTTCACTGGTCAAAGGTCTCCAGTCTGAAAAACAACCTTCCAGCATCACCCTCTGTCTTCTACATTTGAGCTAGTTCTGTATCCAAATGGCTAGTTATTCCTTTAGTCCATGAGATCTAACCTTGCTAACCAGTCTCCCATCGGGAACCTTGTCAAACGCCTTACTGAAATCCATATAGATCACATCTACTGCTCTGCCCTCATCAATCTTCTTTGGTCGTTCTTCAAAAAACTCAATCTACTTTGTGAGACATGATTCCCACGCACAAGCCATGTTGACTATCCCTAATCAGTCCTTGCCTTTCCAAATACATGTACATCCTGTCCCTCAGGATTCCCTCCAGCAACTTATCCACCACCAAGGTCAGGCTCACCGGTCTATAGTTCCCTGGCTTGTCTTTACCGCCCATCTTAAACACTGGCACCACGTTTGCCAACCTCCAGTCTTCCGGCACCTCATCTGTGACTATCGATGATACAGATATCTCAGCAAGAGGTCCAGCAATCACTTCTCTAGCTTCCCACAGAGTTCTCGGGTACACCTGATCAGGTCCTGGGGATTTATCCAACTTTAACCGTTTCAAGACATCCAGCACTTCCTCCACTGTAATCTGGACATTTTGCAAGATGTCACCATCTATTTCCCTACAGTCTATATCTTCCATATCCTTTTCCACAGTAAATACTGATGCAAAATATTCATTTAGTATCTCCCCCATTTTCTGTGGCTCCTCACAAAGGCCACCTTGCTGATCTTTGAGGGGCCCTATTCTCTCCCTAGTTACCCTTTTGTCCTTAATATATTTGTAAAAACCCTTTGGATTCTCCTTAATTCTATTTGCCAACACTATCTCTTGTCCTCTTTTGCCCTCCTGATTTCTCTCTTAAGTATACTCCTACTTCCTTTATACTCTTCTAAGGATTCACTCGATCTATCCTGTCTTTCCTGACATATGCTTCCTTCTTTTTCTTAATCAAACCCTCCAGTTCTTTAGTCATCCAGTATTCCCTATACCTACCAGCCTTTCCTTTCACCCTGACAGAATATACTTTCTCTGGATTCTTGTTATCTCATTTCTGAAGGCTTCCCATTTTACAGCCGTCCCTTTACCTGTGAACATCTGCCTCCAATCAACTTTCGAAAGTTCTTGTCTAATACCGTCAAAATTGGCCTTTCTCCAATTTAGAACTTTAACTTTTAGATTTGGTCTATCCTTTTCCATCACGATTTAAAACAAATGGAATTATGGTCGCTAGCCCCAAAGTGCTCCCCCACTGACACCTCAGTCACCTGCGTTGCCTTATTTCCCAAGAGTAGGTCAAGTTTTGCACCTTCTGTAGTAGGTACATCCACATACTGAATCAGAAAATTGTCTTTTACACACTTAAGAAATTCCTCTCCATCTAAACCTTTAACACTATGGCAGTCCCAGTCGATGTTTGGAAAGTTAAAATCACCTACCATAACTTCTATTATTCTTACAGATAGCTGAGATCTCCTTACAAGTTTGTTTCTCAATTTCCCTCTGACTATTGGGGGGTCTATAATACAATCCCAATAAGGTGGTCATCCCTTTCTTATTTCTCAGTTCCACCCAAATAACTTCCCTGGATGTGTTTCCAGGAATATCCTCCCTCAGCACAGCTGTAATGCTATCCCTTTTCAAAAATGCCACTCCCCCTCCTCTCTTGTCTCCCTTTCTATCCTTCCTGTAGCATTTGTATCCTGGAACATTAAGCTGCCAGTCCTGCCTATCCCTGAGCCATGTTTCTGTAAATGCTATAATATCCCAGTCTCATTTTACTAATCATGCCCTGAGTTCATCTGCCTTCCCTGTTAGGCCCCTTGCATTGAAATAAATGTAATTTAATTTATTAGTCCTACCTTGTCCCTGCCTGCCCTGACTGTTTGACTCACTTCTGTTCTCAGCTGTACCAGTCTCAGATTGATCTCTTTCCTCACTATCTCCCTGGGTCCCCCCCGCCACACCACCACCACCACCTTACTAGTTTAAATCATCCCAAGCAGTTCTGGCAAATTTCCCTGCCAGTATATTAGTCCCCTTCCAATTTAGGTGCAATCCGTCCTTCTTGTACAGGTCACTTCTATCCCAAAAGAACTTCCAATGATCCAAAAATGTGAATCCTTCCCCCATACACCAGCTCCTCAGCCATGCATTCATCTGCTCTATCCTCCTATTCCTACCCTCACTAGCTCGTAGCACTGGGAGTAATCCAGATATTACTACCCTTGAGGACCTCCTTTTTAAATTTCTGCCTAACTCTCTGTAATCTCCCTTGAGAATCTCAACCTTTTCCCTTTCTATATCGTTGGTTCCAATTGGACAATGACCTCTTGCTGGCCCCTCTCCCCCATGAGAACATTCTGCACCCTCTCCGCAACATCCCTGATCCTGGCACCAGGAAAGCAACACACTGTTCTGAATTTTTCTCTACTGGCCACAGAAACATCTGTCTGAACCTCGGACTAGAGAGTCCCTTAACACAATTGATCACTTGGAAGCCGACGTACCCCTCATTGCATTAGAGCCAATCTCAATACCAGAAACTTGGCTGTTCATGCTACATTCCCCTGAGAATGTATCACCCCCTACGTTTTCCAAAAGAGCATACCCATTTGAAATGGGTATATCCACAAAAGACTCCTGCCCTAGGTGCCGACCTCTCTTACCCTTCCTGGAGTTAACCTATCTATGTGACTGTATTTGAGACTTTTTCCCCTTCCTATAACTGCCATCCATCACATACTGTTGCTGTTGCAAATTCCTCATCGCTTCTATCTGTCCCTCCAACCAATCCACTTGATCTGATAAGATTCGCATCCAACAGCATTTATGGCAGATATAATCCACAGTAGCCCTTAAGCTCTCTTTAAACTCCCACATCTGACAAGAAGTACATATCACTGCAAAGGCCATTTTTTCTCCTTCACAATCTACAGACCCAGAGAATAACACCGTCTTATCCCTCTACAAACACTGCCCCAGGTTAAATTAAGAGCAATGGCTTATATTTTAAGTTTAATCAAGAGACTTATCTCCAAAAACATATAATCAAGAAAGAACCCACTGTACTCACTAATACAGCCTTTCTCTTGGACAGACTTAAAACAACAATTAACTTATCTGATTCTGTGCTGTGAACTTTGCCCAAACCAATTCCTCCAAGATTAGTTTGAAATTCACTGTTTGTTAATTTTCCCAGATGCACTCCGATGTCCAGCGACACATGAATTCAAAAACAACAAAGGCAGTAACTGTGCAGGGTCTCTCTCTCTCTCTCTCTCTCTCCTGCACTGTCCTCACCATGTGCTCCCTTTGTCTGCTCTTCTCCCTTTTTAAAACTGCTGTTGTTTTGACTTTTTTTCTTCCAAAGTTCCAAAACAATGCAACAGCTTATAAAACAGTAACTACTGCTCCTGGATTTCGAGGAAATCACCGCCATCACCTAAAATACCTCAAAAAAAGGAGCAGGTCTTACAGCCAGAAATTTTTCCCGTACTCCATCTTGGATTACCCAGAATCCTTCTGCACAGGATGAGGATGTTGCTGGCTAGGCTAGCATTTACCGCCCACAGAGTAGTTAACAGTCAACCACACTGATGTAATTCTGGAGTCATATGTAGACCAGACCATGTAAGAATGGCAGGTTTCTTCCTGATAGGACATTATTGAACCAGCTGGGCTTTCCTGACAATTGATTCACGTCCATCATTGGGCACTTAATTCCAGATTTTTTTTATTGAATTCAAGTTTCACCATCTGCTGTGATAGGATTTGAGCCCTGGTCCCAGAACATTACCTGGGTCTCTGGGTTAACAACCCAGTTATAGTAGCACTGGACTGTCACCTCCTGCTGATGACATGCTGTCATTGATATACTGGCTGTCATTCTAAGGCTACACGAAGGAGCTGGGTGTTAGATCATACTTCTTTGAGATCTAAACTGTTCTACCCACATATCGCTATGACATTGTCATAGTAAATGGTACTCAAGGCACTCCTCACCTTTAACCCTTTCAGACCCATGTGCAATACCATTAACTGGGTGGCACGGTGGCTCAGTGGTTAGCACTGCTGCCTCACAGCGCCAGAGACCTAGGTTCAATTCCCACCTCAGGCGACTGACTGTGTGGAATTTGCAAATTCTCCCTGGGTCTACGTGGGTTTCCTCTGGGTGCTCCGGTTTCCTCCCACAGTCCAAATATGTGCAGGTTAGGTGAATTAGCCATGCTAAATTGCCCGTAGTGTAAGGTGAAGGGGTAAATGTAGGGGAATGGGTCTGGGTGGGTTGCGCTTAGGCGGGTCGGTGTGGACTTGTTGGGCCGAAGGGCCTGTTTCCACACTGTAAGTAATCTAATCTAATCTAACTTTTAGGAGCAGAAAGTAAAAGGATAAAATAGTAAATACTCAATATACATTATACAGCTAACCTGTCAGTACCAGCATAAAGTAGAAATATGAATTATTTCTTCAGAATTGAGGACTGAAGGGTAATAGCCAAAAATTGGTTCATGAGCTGTTCACTTTAAAGGTACTCCTTTTTCATAATCGTTTATGGGATGTCGGCATCACAGGCTGGGCCTGCATTTATTGCCTGTCCCTAGTTGTCCTTGCTGAAAATGTGTTGCTGGAAAAGCGCAGGTCAGGCAGCATCCAGGGAACAGGAGAATCGACGTTTCGGGCATAAGCCCTTCTTCATTCCTGAAGAAGGGTTTATGCCCGAAACGTCGATTCTCCTGTTCCCTGGATGCTGCCTGACCTGCTGCGCTTTTCCAGCAACACATTTTCAGCTCTGATCTCCAGCATCTGCAGACCTCACTTTCTCCTCCTAGTTGTCCTTGAGAAGGTAGTGGTGAGCTATCTTTCTGAACCACTGCAGTCCACCTGCTGTGGGTTGATCCACAATGCCTTAGGGAGGGAATTCCAGGACTTTAACCCAGCGACAGTGAAGGAACAGTGATATATTTCCAAGTGAGGATGGCGAGTGGCTTGGAGGGGAACTTAAAGGTGGCGATGTTCTTATATATCTGCTACCCTTGTTCTTCTTGAAGGAAGTCCTAGGTTTGGATGGTGCTGTCTGAGGATCTTTGGTGAATTTCTGCAGTGCATTGTGAAGATAGTGCTCACCTCTGTTACTGAGCATTGGTGATGGAGAGAGTAGATGTTTGTGGATGTAGTGCTGCTGGCTGCTTTGTCCTGGATGGTGTCAGGCTTCTTGAGAGTTTTTGGAGTTGTACTTGGACCATGACAGGCCCAATATAATAGGCAGCAAGTATACATGCCATCATATTGGATAAGAACAAATATGTGGTGTGTTTATCCACGTCTTACACAGATATTGATTTTTTTGCCTATGAAAATAATGGGCATTACCTAATAGTTTGAGGTCCCCTTGTTAAGATTAGTTTATCACCTCTGGTGGGAGGTGATGCCAATGTCAGTAGTCTCAAGGAAACTAATCTCATGATCACCTGCAACAAAGAATCTGAGTAACCCAATTGCTTTGAACACCACAAAAAAGACCATTTGATGTTGTCAATAGCATTTCTAGGCCAAGTGTTGTTGTAAAATCTGCAAAAGGCGAAATGAGAAAGACTGAGAAAAATCTGAGAAACCAACAAAATCAAAAAGCGGCCTCAAAAATAAGTCCAATATCAAGGAACAATTGTATCAACTCTGAAACTTAGCTCATCTCTGGAGCAACTGTGCTACTATCTCCAATCTGTTTCATTACATTGGGCTCCAGGATTGTTACAGGTGTCTTGGCTTCTCATTGTGTTTTCTCTTGCGAAACATGAAAGCTAAAGGTCTTGTCAAAAATGTGGAAATAAGTGGCAGGGCTGTGAGTGTACGGACATCAGCTTCTTTAAGCATCAGCTGCAGATATCTATATATCCATTATGTGATTTGCAGGGGGGATCTGAAGTGCGCAGAGTACTGGATCTAAACATTTGTGAAGAGGAAGTAATATTGAAGGTCTAGATTTACAATTTGAAGAGGTCTTGGGAAATGCCTGTCCTCAGGAGAACGTTCTTTGCTGGAATCTCCCACATTTTGGAGCAGATTGCAACAGCTTTCGAATGAGTAAACAAGTAAGAGTATTCTGGTTTCATGAAACACAATTTTACAGATGCTGCAGTACACAAATTGGACTGTTTTAAAGATACTTCCATTTTACATTAATTAAATTTGATTGTACAATCTTCTTTCAATGAGGCAGTTGAAAATGATATTATAAACACCCATTTCTATCAATAGACGTCTAACTGCTTTGTATTTATTAATTAAAGGAGGGTCAAGAAACTCATACTCTGTGTGCCAAATACATGAACTACCTTAATGTCAAACTGTGTGCAATTAGATAGCTAGATTATTACCAGATATGATGTGATACTGGAACATTTTTTCAATGCTATATTAAAAGGAACACTCAGCCCTGCTTTCCAGAGGTGAAAGTCCATGCAATAATTCATGCTTTATTTCATATCCCACACTGGAATTCTTAAACAACAGCTCATCATTCATGTACACTTGCTGGGAGGATTTTCTTATAAAATGGAACAGAGCCCCCCTTTAGCTAGTTTGTTGTGGGTAACACGTAATTTCAACTGAACAAGCGGTCCGACACAACCAACCTACCAGAAGAATGTAATTCCATTAATGATAGCTCCCTACTAACTGATAGATCACCCCACTGTTGAGCTGCACACTCCCCAAACACTCTGCACGTGTGCAGGTCACAGCAAATTTAATCATTCGAGGCGACTGCTTTGAAAGACTTGGTTTTCATTCACAGAGTGACCCTGACTATTCTCAGACCTTGCTTAGTATTTACTGAGATGGCATATAAGGCCAAGTTTAAAATCTCAGCTCGTCAGTCAGTCATTAGCAGTCCCTTGAAGATGAGGATAACTCTCCTTCACGCTGAAGGTGAGTATGCAGGCGGCTGTACAGTCTGATGCAGCTTCAGCAGACTCTGCTGGGGCAAAAGGTGGTCATGGGAAGGGGTGGGTGGGGTGTTGGCGTGGCAGCACACTCCTTACGCTATTCCGCCCGGCTTCCATTTTTGCCCGATAGCAAGGCTCAAGGTGCTGACGCCTTCCTGGATGCTCCTCCTTCACTGTGGAAGGTCTTGGGCCAATGATTCCCAAGTGTCTGTACACTGTTTGAGCAGCACTCCTTTAATAATACATTTAGTGTGAGCCAGCCTTGATTTTGAACAAACGTTGCTGGATTTTTAAAAAAAACTTCACTCACACTATGTGGGTATTGTTGTTTAACAACGTTTATTGACCACTAGAACCCACATTTGATTTCAAAGAGAGTTACCAACTGAACTATAGTGACACGAGTGATAATGAAGACTCCTAGATTTTGACACTGCAGTGTGCAAGTTTTAATTTGGCATATTCCACACTTGGGTACCTAATTGACAGGATTTGATTTCCAGTCAATGAGGAGTAGAGCAGTTCAAAGACATGGTTGGTCAGAAATTTCCACCCCTCGGTGGAGTCCAATCCAAGTTGAGGATTTAACACGGAGAGCTGGGAGATCGTTCTGATTCTCAATCAAGGGGAGGGGAGGTTTGTCTTCAAGGGGGAGGGGATCTGGTACATATGCATCTCTTGTTTTCTCCCCGCACACAAAGCTGTCAAGGCATTATATATTTGATGTTGACTTCAGTTACTTGAGGACTTAGAAATCCAGTTGGCCAGGTTACTTTCAGCTTCATACTGAATCTGCAAGCTCATAATATTTAAAATGCCAACCACTGAAATCAGATTGCGTAGCCTTCCCTCATCCTGTCTTTGCTAAACTCAGGAGTGAGTGGGTTGGAACTCGGATTTGAGGCTTTGTTCCATCTCACCTGGAGCTTTGTGTCTGATGGTTGATGTGTGTTCTGTGTAGATGGTGTAGTCTGCAGTTGATGAACAGCTTCTGCACTCAGGTATATGTGCCTGCAGTTGCAATGATATATATGATTGTTCAATTCCACCATATACATTTGAGATGAAAACTACTCCATACAGGTCTCAGTTGGCACTTGGACTGGATTTTGTTTAGTAGTTGAATGTTTGCACTCTGACTGGCCCTCCAATTCTAAATTTCTGAATAAAGTATACCTTCCTGGCATTTCACAATGATGTTTCACTCAAACCTGTTACTATTTCTGGCTCTAGTAGCTTTTTTGTTGTTAGAAGATTGTGTAAAGCATGACATCAGTCTTTATCTTAAACAATTTTCCACATCTTCAGTAGATGTGTCTCTCTACTCAAGGTTTGTATTGCACACATCAGTGTGAGATGCTATGTGTCATCAGCAGATTGCTTACCTTGATACCCATTACAAACACTGCACTGAATGATGTGGCCATTCATTTTGTTGCTCATGTTTGGTCAGTAGAGTACACCTCATACTCAAATTTGATTCAATTTCTCATTAGCTTGCATCGATGCACTTTAGCACCTCTTGTCACAAAACATTCAGGATGATTATTCAACTTCTTTTGTAAATGTGCCATTTTGGCCTGACAATTCATTCCTGTTTATCCAAATACGCTCTTAGAGCAACAGATGGGTTCATTATGCTCTCAAGCCAAATTTATTTTTATCACTGCTTCTTACAACATTTGAAGCTTTACAACTTGTTGGATAGTTTGCTTGATTTGAGCAAGTCAATTATTGTACATGGCAGAAGGCTGACCATATAGAGGTTTATAAAATGATGAGGGGCATCATTTTATAAACCTGCAGATGCTGGAATTCAAGGTAGACAAGCAGAAGAGCCAAGGTGTTTTTCCGAGAGTAGGGGAGTCCAAAACTGGAGCGCATTGGTCTAAGATGAAATATTTGAAAGGGACCTAAGGGACATGCAGAGGGTGGTGTGTATATGGAATGAGCTGCCAGACGAAATGGTGGAGCCTGGTGCAATTACAACATGTAAAAGGCATCTGGATGGGTAACTGATTGGAAAGGAATATCTAGTTGGCATGGATGAGTTGGAATGAAGGGTTTGTTTCCATGCTGTACATCTCTAGTGTGGATGAGCAGAGGGATCTTGGTGTCCATGTACACAGATCTCTGAAAGTTGCCACCCAGGTAAATAGTACTGGCTTTTATTGGTAGAGGAATTGAGTTCCGAAGCCCTGAGGCCATGTTGCTGTTGTATAAGACTCTGGTGCGGCCGCATCTGGAGGATTGTGTGCAGTTTTGGTCGCCATACTATAGGAAGGATGTGGAGGCACTGGAACGGGTGCAGAGGAGGTTTACCAGGATGTTGTCTGGTATGGTAGGAAGATCGTATGAGGAAAGGCTGAGGCACTTGGGGCTGTTTTCATTGGAGAAAAGAAGGTTTAGGGGTGACTTGATAGAGGTGTACAAGATGATTAGGGGTTTAGATCGGATTGACCATGAGAACCTTTTTCCACGTATAGAGTCAGCTATTACGAGGGGGCATAGCTTTAAATTAAGGGGTGGTAGGTATAGGACAGATGTTAGGGGTAGATTCTTTGCTCAGCGAGTCGTGAGTTCATGGAATGCCCTGCCAGTAGCAGTGGTGGACTCTCCCTCTTTATGGGCATTTAAACAGGCATTGGATAGACATATGGAGGATAGTGGGCTAGTGTAGGTTAGGTGGGCTTGGATCGGCGCAACATCGAGGGCCAAAGGGCCTGTACTGCGCTGTACTTTTCTATGTTCTATGTTCTATGATTCTGTGACTAATTTCCAGTTTTGCCCCATACCCCAATCATTTACGTAGGAGCTGAGAAGGGAGAAGATGAAGCCTTTTAATCTTAACTATTATTTTCTCTGCAATCCTCACTCTTCCTTCTTGCAGGGACAATTCACAGCTGTGCTTTTTATTTCAACTCTGGACTCTCACGTCAGTGCCTCTTCTGACCCCATGTAGAACGCAAGAGTAGGTTCTCTATGGTAGATGTCACATGACTACAACAAACTAGAACAGACATTTGAACATGATTGTGTCTCAATCCAAACACAATCTTCCCCACATCTCTTGAATGTCAAAGTGCAGCTGTCGGATGCCTAATTCTCCCACAGGCTGGGAGCTATGGTACACCTACTCCCCGTCTCGGAAAAGACCAGAGACAAGGTCAGAGCCCTAAGCCCATACAGATAAAAGTGTCACAACCTCAAACCGCCGCCAGAAGAAATGAAATGTATTTCCAGCACAGATTCCCATAAGACTGGGACTTAAAATCTTGTGCAGACTCAATATCAGTTCTGTACTTTCTCATTCAATCCCTTACAGATAAAACTTTGCAACATTTTGCTGTTGAATCTAGGTGAAGATATTAAAAATGGAAATCATTCTTTCAATGGCTGTGGAGATAGCATTGCTGCAATCTGAATAATCTATTTATTTACAGCATCAGTACATCTTGATTCATTCATTGTAACCTAGCCCCCTGGAATAGCTGCACTCTCCATATTGATGTTAAATACAAAGATATAGCAGATGTTGAATAAACTATGAAGCTTATAATTTTTTTATTTATTGTGTGAATTCTTTCAACCTACCACCCTGGAGACAGACTTCCTTCGCATTCCTGGTACTGTAAATTGGTTCTGCATTTCATAGATGAACACAGAGATGACACCTTTCCCTTGTGCATCTCAACTCACCAACCAATTAACTCTCATCAGTAGTGTGAGTGAAGTAATGACATTGCTTCCTTTTCCCACTGACCTGAGCATGGAGGATGTTGCCAGTAATACAGTAAACATTTGATGCTGCAGTTTGCACATATCCTACTCACCAGCAATCTCTTACACCCAAACTGAGGAAACACAAAGGCAAATTATAGGAATGACATTAGATTCATAGCAAATCAAGGGTTTGAATGGATACATGAATCATTGTCTGCTTTATCCGTTCTGAAATATTTACCATAGGCATAACTTCATAGTGGAGCTAGTGTTCAGTTGTCTTTAAGTCTAAAGGCGTTGAGTTTGAGTCCTGCTCGAGAAACTCAAGCTGGTCCTCCCAGTGCTCAGGGAATTCTTTACAACTGGAGGTGCCATTCTTTAGAGATATTAAACTGAGTACACAACATGCTCAACATTGTACAGATAACAAAAAAAACCACAACAATAATTTGGAAAAGAGTCAAGGAGTTCTGGTTTTCCTGACCAATGATATTCTAACAACAAACATCAGTGAAACAGGTTATTTTGTCATTAACCCAACACTGTTTGTGGAAGCTCGCCAGGAATTGGCAATTCCTACAGCGCTGCTTCCACTTCAAAAGTACCTAACCGGCTGTAGAACACTTTAGAGATGTCTCACAGCAGTAAAAAGCACTACGTAAATACAAGACTGCATTCATCAGTACACCTAAATAGGCAATTGATCTGAATGGCTATATAATCAATAAATGTATAGATTCATTTCTTGAGTTTGCATTGGAATGCTGCTTTGTTGCTTTCAATTGGAGAAGATTATTAATCCCCTCTTTTTTGTCATTGGCGAGTACTTCTGCTCTTTAATATCAAAGTATAGTGTTCGGGGATTTAGGACAGAAATGGAAAGGGGAGCCCGTGAGTGAGGAAACTTGGGATCAGCGGCAGTGACATCAGAAAGTAACATTACAGGAAAACTTACAAGGTCATTGGTTGGTAAATCAACACTAATTTGAATATCTATTCTCATCTGATTAAGATTAAATTACCCCATTAAATTGGGGTAATATTTTATAGTTTTAGAATGAGAGACTAGTAGGAAATATTACGAGTCCAAATTTTAAATTAATTAAATAATTTAAAACTGCAAGTCGAGGCAATGTGTTGTACCTTTGGGATATGCGAGCTGGTGGAGGAGTGTCTGTGTGTGTGTATAGTGCAATAGTGATTAAGAACTTCAAATTTGACCTGTGGTCAGGGAGGAGAGGGTGTGACTGCAAGTGGGGCAAATAGAGGAATCCTGAATGTGGTATAGGATTCTGGTTTGCACTCAGTAATTTGTTAATTTTAGGTGATTCGAATCACCCCCAGATCCTTGGTTCTGCCACTGGACTTATTTGGGGAATGTGAAATGAAGAAGACAGTAAACAGGTGTTTCAGGGCAAAAGAATCTCTGCATTTAAATGCAGCTAAATGCAATAAACAGTGAAATTGACACTATCAATTATACAGAGGACAATAATTAAATACACTATTAAATTCAACAGATTAAACACAGCAGTTTAAGTCACAGACACTTTAATCAAGCTTTCTACACGTGGAATCCCACACTATCTGTCTTCCCCTCCCCGCTAGGTCAGAACTTTGGGATCTCAGGAGTTTCAGCTCACCACTGAAGAAAATGCAGTTTTGGAGTACTGCTGGCTTTTGAGGTTCCTGGCATTGGTTGTGTTGGTTTGAAACAGGCCCGTGTCTGGAAGCTCTTGTTCGGATAGCACTTGGTTGGCTTCTCCCCTCTCAGATGTCCTTTGTTGCGATGAAGCCTTTGGTTAGCTTCCCGATTCAGCTTCTCTGTTTGGCCTCGTGGGTTTGGGTTCCAAAGCTGATTGTGGAGAAGCTGTTTGTTCAGAAGCTTGTTGTTGAACTAGGCTCCCTAACCTCGCAAATCTGTGTTGTCCATTGTGTTTCTGCTGTTTCTTCTGAAATTAATGGCTTCTTGATAGTTAAGAGTATGTCTGAATGGATTTTAATTGAAGTTGAATATCCAGTATCTGTGTAGGCCCCATACTGTCGGTGCTGTGCAGTCCAAGGTGTTAAAGTTAGTTTCATTCTAGAGTATTAAATTTGGTCAATTGTTCTCCTAGAGTGGAGGTGTGTATTGGAATTGCAGGCTGTTCAATAGTCCCAGACAGAAATAATTCAGGCTCTGTGTGTATTTGTTGCAACCTGGGCTCAGGACTTCTGTCTAGTATTTTGGATGTTAGGAAAGTCCCAGGTCTTAACCAGTATTTTAGATGATGGGAATTTTTGCTCAATCCTGCAGTAGTATTGGACAAGCCTTGGCTCTTGTTTGTGTCTAACAGGTATGAGGTACTTAATCCCTGTGCTGGTGAGGAAATAGGCAAAGCAACTGCTGTACTGTGGTCAAGGAGGCCATTGAAGTGGGTGGAGTAAAAAGAAAAATGGCAGCAGTAGGGGATTTTATAATTAAGGGAACAGTTAGCATCCTTTGTAAGCAGGGTTGAAAACCCTGCATGGTATATTGTCTGTCTGGTGCCAAGATAAGGTATATCTCAAACCAGCTTGAAAGGTTTGAAATGGGAGGGGGAGCAGCTAGTTATTGTGGTCCAACAACATAGATGTAATTAGGCAAGACATCCTGTTTGGGGAAAATTAGGACTTAGGAACAAAATTAAAGAATAAGAACTTCAAGCTTTATAATCTCTATTATTACCCAAACCATGTGCAAATTGTCAGAGAGATAGGAAAATGAGGGAAGTAAATGCTTGGCTAAAAAAAGTGATGTGGAAAGGAGGAACTCCATTTTTTGGGCTTGGCAATAGTATTGAAACATGAAGGAAGTCTACCATCAGGATGGGGGTCCACCCGAACTGATCTGGGACCAATTCCTCGCTGAAAGGCAAAACGCAATGGTTAAAGGATTTTAAATTCATAAATGGGGGACGTCTCAGGAGATATCAATACAGTTTCAAAAGCAAGTAATAGGACAGAGTAAAGAAGCATTCAAGAATCTTACTTCAGTAATGGCAGGTAGTAACAAAACTATGAGAAGTGTATTGATTAAACCAGAAGAACAAAATAAAAACAGATGAATAAAGCAACAATGGTGAGGGCCAGGTTACAGTGCACAGCCCAAATGAGAGTTCGGGATACAAATGCACACAATGTAATGAATAAATTAAATGAGCTGCAGACACAAATTCAAATTAGGATCGGTATACAGTAGTCATTACTGCACCTGGTTGCAGGGTGATTGGGATTGGGAACTAAATATACTTGGTTATAAATTTACAGATGGATATGATGTGATTTGGGACAGCCTGGTGGCTCAGTGATCATTACTGCTGCCTCACAGCATCAGGATCCACTCTTGAGAGACTGTCTGGGTGGAGTTTGCTCATTCTCCCCGTGTCTGCGAGGGTTTCCTCCGGGTGCTCTGATTTCCTCCCCCAGTCCAAAGATGTGTAGGTTGGCTGGATTAGCCATGCTAAATTGCCCATAGTGTCCAGGGATATGCAGGCTGGGTGGTTAGCCATGGCAATGGCAGAGTTACAGGGATGGGGTAGGGGTGTGGGTCTGGATGGAATGCTCTTTGAAAGGTTGGTGTGAACTCGAAGGGCTGAATGGCCCGCTTCTACATTATAGGGATTCTTTGGTTCTATGATAGGGAAAGTGGCAGTGGGGGAGAAGTAGCCTTACTGATTAGAAACAAAATTACTTCACTGGTAAGGAAGGATATAATGGTGGGAAAGCATTCAGAGGAGACCGTTTTGGTGGAACTGATGAACAGTATATAGGTGTTGTGCACAGACTTCCAGCAACTGTGGAGTGCTGGATTTTATAAGTGTGGAGATAGGCAAATGTGTAGCAACACCAGAATAGCAGTAATGAGGGATTTTAACTTTAACATAAATTGGGAGAGGCCAAAAAGGACCTTTCAGAAAGGTAGTGAATTTCCGGAGTATGTCAGGGATAGTTTCCTACAGCAAAATGTCCTGGATGCAACAAGGGAACAAATAATATTGGGTTTGGTAAATGGCCCAGATGTAATGAGTAATCTAATTGTGTGTGCGTGTTTACTAAATAGTGATCATAACATGGCTGAGCTCGATGTGATGTTTGAAAGTGAAAGACATGAATTAGCCACGAGAGATTTAGATTTAGGTAAACCAGCTTTTAATGTGATGACACAGAGATAATCTGCTGATAGGTAACAGCTAAAGACCAGAGGGCGATGTTTAAAAAACATTTAACACAGTACAAAGCCAGTTTAAACACCTCAGAGGAAAACCTTCACTTACAAACAGCCTTGAACAACTAAAGTGATAAGGCACAACATAAAACTGAAAGAGCTTACAAAAATGCAGAAAAAAATTGGCACAGAGCAGGAAAGATACTAAGACCAAAAAAGGACCACAAAGCAGCTTCTAAGAGCTGCTAAAAGGGGTTGTGAAGGAAATTTGCCAGGGACATCAAAATCAAAAAGAAGACATTTTATAGTTACACAAAGGGAAATTGAGTGGTCAGGAGTAATGGTTGGTCCAATAAAGACCAAAAGTGGGGATATTGTCAATGACTATAACATCAAAAACTGTAAGTACAACAAACTTTTATCTACCCACCTCCATAACCAGCACTCCTCGAACATTCCAGAAGATTCCCCTGGCCTCGGAAACGCCATTAGCCATGCGGCTGATGCAGCTACCACCCCCACGCTGATTGATGATGTCACTTCTGCCCCCATCATGGCCACTCCCACAGCCACTTCCGGCCCTCACATCATCGCCGATGCCACACGCTCAGTGACTTCCGCCCCCCCCACTGCCGTGTCTGCCACCACTTCCGTCCCCACCAGTGCCACTCACCTGCATTCTGCTGACACGCCCCCCACAGACCCCACTGTCACTATCCCCACCCCCCAGAACCCCGAGGGGAACACTACCCCTGCTCATGACTCTACCCTCATTCCCCCCACCATCACACCCACTCCAGGTACTGGCTCCGACCCCACTCCCAGCTCTACACCCACACCAGCTCCCAGCTCCCAGCCCTGCCGAGTTTTCACCATCCCCCCAGACCTCCCCCTCACTGAGGACGAACGATCAGTCCTCAGCAAAGGACTCACCTTCATCCCCCTCCGTCCACGCATCAATGAATTTAATACACGCCGTGACATCGACCAATTCTTCCGTCGCCTCCGCCTCCGAGCTTACTTTCACAATCAGGACTCCCGCCCACCTTCCGAGGACCCCTTCGCCCACCTCCAACACATTGCATCCACCTGGACACCCCGCGCTGGCCTATTACCTGCCCTCGACCTCTTCATTTCCAACTGCCGCCGGGACATTAACCGCCTCAACCTGTTGACCCCCCTCCCCCACTCCAACCTCTCACCCTCACAACGCGCAGCCCTCCAATCCCTCTGCTCCAATCCTGACCTCACCATTAAGCCAGCGGACAAAGGGGGCGCAGTGGTAGTCTGGCGCACTGACCTCTACATCGCTGAAGCCAAACGCCAACTCGAGGACACCTCTTCCTACCGCCCCCTTGACCACGACCCCACCCCCATCACCAAACCATCATCTCCCAGACCATACAGAACCTCATCACCTCAGGAGATCTCCCACCCACAGCTTCCAACATCACAGTCGGGGAACCCCGCACTGCCCGGTTCTACCTCCTTCCCAAGATCCACAAGCCTGACCACCCTGGCCGACCCATTGTCTCAGCATGCTCCTGCCCCACTGAACTCATCTCTACCTACCTCGACACTGTCCTATCCCCCC
This sequence comes from Chiloscyllium plagiosum, assembly GCF_037043375.1. Taxonomy (NCBI): domain Eukaryota; kingdom Metazoa; phylum Chordata; class Chondrichthyes; order Orectolobiformes; family Hemiscylliidae; genus Chiloscyllium; species Chiloscyllium plagiosum. Next base: position 32,681,666 of record NW_028270175.1, on the reverse strand, counting down.
TAGTTCAGGAACTCCCCACATACGTTCGAGACACCACCCACGCCCACCACCTCCTCCAAGACTTCCGTTTCCCCGGCCCCCAACGCCTCATCTTCACCATGGATATCCAATCCCTCTACACCTCCATCCGCCATGACCAGGGCCTCCAAGCCCTCCGTTTTTTCCTCTCCAGACGTTCCCAACAGTACCCCTCCACTGACACTCTCATTCGTTTGGCCGAACTGGTCCTCACCCTTAACAATTTCTCCTTTGAATCCTCCCACTTCCTCCAGACCAAAGGGGTAGCCATGGGCACACGTATGGGCCCCAGCTATGCCTGTCTCTTTGTTGGCTATGTAGAGCAGTTGATCTTCCGTAATTACACCGGCACCACTCCCCACTTCTTCCTCCGCTACATTGATGACTGCATTGGCGGCACCTCGTGCTCCCGCGAGGAGGTTGAGCAATTCATCAACTTCACCAACACATTCCACCCTGACCTTAAATTTACCTGGACCATCTCTGACACCTCCCTCCCTTCCTGGACCTCTCCATCTCCATCAGTGACGACCGACTTGACACTGACATTTTCTACAAACCCACCGACTCCCACAGCTACCTGTTTTACACCTCTTCCCACCTTACCTCTTGCAAAAATGCCATCCCGTATTCCCAATTCCTCCGCCTCCGCCATATCTGCTCCCAAGAGAAGCAGTTCCACCATAGAACACACCAGATGGCCTCCTTCTTTAGAGGCCGCAATTTCCCTTCCCACGTGGTTAAAGATGCCCTCCAACGCATCTCATCCACATCCCGCACCTCCGCCCTCAGACCCAACCCCTCCAACCGCAACAAGGACAGAACGCCCCTGGTGCTCACCTTCCACCCTACAAAACCTTCGCATAAACCAAATCATCCGCTGACATTTTTCGCCACCTCCAAACAGACCCCACCACCAGGGATATATTTCCCTCCCCACCCCTCTCCGCCTTCCGCAAAGACCGTTCCCTCCGTGACTACCTGGTCAGGTCCATGCCCCCCTACGACCCACCCTCCCATCCTGGCACTTTCCCCTGCCACCGCAGGAACTGTAAAACCTGTGCCCACACCTCCTCCCTCACCTCCATCCAAGGCCCTAAAGGAGCCTTCCACATCCATCAAAGTTTTACCTGCACATCCACTAATATCATCTATTGTATCCGTTGCTCCCGATGCGGTCTCCTCTACATTGGGGAAATTGGGCGCCGCCTAGCAGAGCGCTTTAGGGAAAATCTCCGAGACACCCGCACCAATCAACCAAATCGCCCCGTGGCTCAACATTTCAACTCCCCCTCCCACTCTGCCGAGGATATGGAGGTGCTGGGCCTCCTCCACCGCCGCTCCCTCACCACCAGACGCCTGGAGGAAGAACGCCTCATCTTCCGCCTCGGAACACTTCAACCCCAGGGCATCAATGTGGATTTCAACAGTTTCCTCATTTCCCCTTCCTAGTTTCTAACCTCCAGCAACTCGATCCCCTGACTTGTCCGGACTTGTCCGACCTGCCCAGCTCCTTTTCCACCTATCCACTCCACCCTCTCCTCCCTGACCTATCACCTTCATCTCCTTCCCCACTGACCTATTGTACTCTATGCTACTCTCTCCCCACCCCCACCCTCCTCTAGCTTATCTCTCCACGCTTCAGGCTCTCTGCCTTTATTCCTGATGAAGGGCTTTTGTCCGAAACGTCGATTTTGCCTTTCCTTGAATGCTGCCTGAATTGCTGTGCTCTTCCAGCACCACTGATCCAGAATCTGGTTTCCAGCATCTGCAGTCATTGTTTTTACCTTATGGCAGACATGTTGAATAATTATTTTGACTCAGTACTTACAGTAGAAAAAGAGTGTAACTCACTGAAAGTCATAAGGATCATAGAATCCCATCGGTGTGGAAATAGACCTCTGGATTAGAAAATTGCACGTCACTTTTTAAGAAGGACAATGGAGGAAAACCAAGGAATTACAGCTGCACAGCCCTTCAAAATATCACAAACAGGTGCTGAAAATAATCAAGATTTGGAGGTGCCAGTGTTTGACTGGCGTGTACAAAATTAAAAATCACGCAACACCAGGTTATAGTCCAACAGGTTTATTTGGAAGCACTAGCTTTTGGAGCGCTGATCCTTCAGCAGGTGGTTGTGGAGAATTGTACAGGCCTTTATATTGAGAGAACAGAGTACAAAGATGCAGAAGTTATGCTGCATTTATATAAAACCCTCGTTAGATCCCGCTTGGTGTATTGTGATCAGATCTGGGCACCACACCTTAGGAAGGATATATTGGCCTTGGTGAGAGTTCAACATAGGTTTACAAGAATGATACAAGACTTCAGGGGTTAAGTTATGAGGAGAAATAATAGAAATTACATCTGTTTTCGCTAGAATTTAGAAGGTTAAGGGATCATCTGATTGAAGTCTTCAAGATATAATCAGGAAAAGACAGGGTAGATAAAGAAAAACAATTTTCACAGGTTGGGAATTATTTAGCTAGGGGGGTTTAGTCTAAGAATTAGGGCCAGACTTTTCAGGAGAGATATTAGGAAGCACTTCTACACACGAAGTGTGGGAGAAATTTGGAATTCTTTTCCACAATGGATGCTGGATCTGTTGTTAATTTTAAATCTGAAACAGATAAACTTTTGTTAGGCAAACGTATTAAGGGATAAGAATTAGGCCACAGATCAGCCATGGCCTCATTAAATGGTGGCACATGCCCACGGGCTCAAATGGACTTCTCTTATTTCTATGAATCTAAGAGTTCACCTTGCTACTTAAACCATCGAACATGGTAGATGATGCTTGAACATATAAAAGTGCACATAATCTTTCCTCTTCTTTCATGAGTTTCAAAAAGAAATGCTGCAGTCAGCTCATTCTTACTAAAATGTAGATTAACTATAGCAGTCATTCTCCACTTCACAATCAATGTGATTGTAATAGTATGCAGGCTGTTACATTAAATTGAGATAGTCAGTGCTTTTATTAAACTTATTCTGCCCTGATGCTAGAGTGCTGCAATTACAAGCTTCCAATCAACTCAGAATATTATTAATTGTGTGATCTGTATTTTAAAACGTTGAAAACCTGAGATGTATTTCCTGGCACAGGCTTTTTCATCCAAGATTCACAACCCTTTGGGTGAAGACATTCCTCCTTAACTCAGAGCTAAATCTGTTCCTCCCTATTTTGAGGATATGCCACCCTAGTTCTAGTTTCACCCACCAGTGGAAACAACCTCCCTGCTTCTATCTTATCTATTCCCTTTATAATTTTATATGTTTCTATAAGATCCCCCCTCATTCTTCTAAATGTCAATGAGTATAGTCCCAGTCTATATCATCTATTGACACTACCTTGTTGAATGATTTTAAGGCAAAGATAGAATTTTGAACAGTAAAGGAATTAAGGGTTATGGTGAGTGGGTGGAGCTGAGTCCATGAAAAAATCAGCCATGATTTTATTGAATGGCGGAGCATGCTCAACAAGCGAGAAGGCCTACTCCTGCTCCTATATGTTGTGTTCTTACATTCTAACATTTTTGCAAGAACTATAAGTCTGAATTGCATCAATTCTCTGACATTTGGCTATGCAAAGTGGTTAGGAGAAAGTGAGGACTGCAGATGCTGGAGATCAGAGTCAAGAGTGTGGTTCTGGAAAAACACAGCAGGTCAGGCAGCATCCGAGCAGCAGGAGAATCGACGTTTTGGGCATAAGCCCTTCATCAGATAATGGATGAAGTGGATAAATCCCAGGACCTGATCATGTGTACCCGAAAACTCTGTGGGAAGCCAGAAAAGTGATTGCTGGGCCTCTTGCTGAGTTATTTGTATCATCGAAAGCCACAAGTGAGGTGCCGGAAGATTGGAGGTTGGCTAACGTGGTACCACTGTTTAAGAAGGGTGGTAAGGACAAGCCAGGGAACTATAGATGGTGAGGCTGATGTCGGTGGTGGGCAAGTTGTTGGAGGGAATCCTGAGGGACAGGATGTACATGTATTTGGAAAAGCAAAGACTGATTAGGGATAGTCAACATGACGTTATGTGTGGTAAAACATGTCTCACAAACTCGATTGAGTTTTTTTGAAGAAGTAACAAAGAGGATTGATAAGGGCAGAACAGTAGATGTGATCTATATGGACTTCAGTAAGGTGTTCAACAACATTCCCCATGGGAGACTGGTGGACAAGATTAGATCTCATGGAATATAGAGAGAACTAACCATTTGGATACTGAACTGGCTCCAAAGTAGAAGACAGAGGGTGGTGGTGGAAGGTTGTTTTTCAGACTGGAGGCCTGTGACCAGTGGAGTGCCACAAGGATCGGTGCTGGGTCCACTATTTTTCATCATTGACAAAAAAGTATTTGAATGTGAGCATAAGAGGTACAGTTAGTAAGTTTGTTGACGACACCTAAATTGGAGGTGTAGTGGACAGCGAAGAAGGTTACCTCAGATTACAACGGGATCTTGATCAGATGGGCCAATGGGCTGAGAAGTGGCAGATGGGAGTTTAATTTAGATAAATACGAGGTGCTGCATTTTGGGAAAGCAAATCTTAGCAGGACTTATACTTTTAAGGGTAAGGTCCTAGGGAGTGTTGCTGAACAAAGAGACCTTGGAGTGCAGGTTCATAGCTCCTTGAAAGTGGAGTTGTAGGTAGATAGGATAGTGAAGGCGGCGTTTGGTGTGCTTTCCTTTATTGGTCAGAGTATTGAGTACAGGAGTTGGGAGGTCATGTTGTGGCTGTACAGGGCATTGATTAGGCCATTGTAGGAATATTGTGAGCGATTCTAGTTTCCTTCCTATCTGGAAGATGTTATGAAACTTGAAAGGGTTGAGAAACAATTTAAAAGAATGTTTCCAAGGTTGGAGGAGTTGAGCTGTAGGGAGAGATTGAATCGGCTAGGCCTGTTTTCCCTGGAGCGTCGGAGTCTGAGGGATGACCTTAGAGATGTTTATAAAATCATGAGGGGCATGTATAGGATGAATAGACAAAGTCTTTTCCCTGGGGTGGAAGGCATAGGTTTAGGGTGAGAGGAGAAAGACATAAAAGAGACCTAAGGGGCAACTTTTTCACACAGAGCGTGGTACTTGTATGGAATGAGCTGCCATAGAAAGTGTAGAGGCTGATACATTTGCAACATTTAAAAGGCATCTGGATGGGTATATGAATAGGAAGGGTTTGGAGGGATATGGACCAGGTGCTGGCAGGTGGGACGAGATTGGGTTGGGATATCTGGTTAGCATGGACAAGTTGGACCAAAGGGTCTGTTTCCGTGCTGTACATCTCTATGACTCTATGACTCTATTTGGCTGCATGTAGGGGGATCATGGCTTTGATTTTGATAGAATATTGGATGAGCAGAAATTTCATGCCTTCGGTGTGTCTAAATCTAAGCTACAAGACAATTAATAAAGTTCTAAGGTGATTGAAACATATACACACACACACCAGCACATGGTCAGAATTTGTTTAATAAAAACACTGACCATCTCAATTTATTTTAACAGACTACTTATTATAATAATGCCTTTGACTGGGAGTGGAGAATGAACTACTTTATGAAATATACATGAGATTAAGAAAGATCTGGTTACAACATTTCCTGTTCAGTGTTGATGGTGAAGGCTTCATTGGTGCAAAGCATTAGTTTTGGCAAATGATTTGAACCAGTGCAAACATCAGAGGGAAAAAACCCACCAAGATCAAAAATATAATTAGAAGTTAAAAGTATAAGGGATGTAGTGTTCAGCACCTCTGAAGGTACAGAATACAAAAACAATGACTATGAAGTACTGATAGTAAATTTGGTTACATACATTAATGGCTCTAAAAATTAATGTTGAAGCTGCATTAAGCTCCATCTTATCTGACGGTGTCACACATTTTTGGGTAGAGATGAAGCAATCCATCAGAAAGTCCCCATGGAGATAGATGTGTCCTCCCTCACTCCTGATAATCTTTGTATGAATGTATACTTTACCTATTATTATCACGCAATAAACTACAGAGGAACCGAAGGACACAGGCGGGGAGAATTTTTTTCGGTTAATCAAATGCTGGATAATTGAGTGCCGGATAACATAGTTAACCAAGCATTGGGTCCTGACAATCTTGTTTGGATATTTGGAATTCTGTTGATCGAATGCCAGATAATCGAGGTTCCTCTGTACGTTATTATGTAAGACAAGTACCTGTTCTCATTAGGAATCAATAGCAGTTTATCATTGAGCCATCAACATAGAGTCATAGAGGTTTACAGCATGGAAACAGACTCTTCGGCCCAACTTGACCATGCTGCCCAGTTAATCTAGTCCCATCTGCTTGCATTTGGTCCATTTCCCTCCATACGTATTCCATCCATGTACCTATCCAAATGTTTCTTAAATGACAAAATAGTATTCATTTTATTTACCACTACTACTTAGACTTTTAGACTCAGCCTAGAAAGGTGGAATTTTGGCAGCACTGTACTCCAACCACCAACCACTAATGGTTAGCATCACAGCATATAACACAACTTCAGACTCTTGATCCAATATGGATCTTCTGCTGATAGTAAGGAAGTTTTGTTGTCAGCATCCTACAGCTTCACAGCTCGTCTTTCTGAAAATATGTTTTTCCTTTTATGCTCTCCGTCCAATGTCAGGATCAAACCTATGGTTGAGTGTTAACGTTTGGAAAGAATTGACCTATTACCATAACTTGATTCCAATTCAAACAATTCACAACGAAAGTTAAGAGATTCCCTGGTGCCAGTCGCAATTGCATATGTGTCCTAGTGCTCCTGATAATTTATTTAGTTTTTCTACAGAGTTCAACACTATAAAAATGTTAACTGTATTGGTTTTTAAAAAGTCTTCTGCCTTGAAGTTGGGCTTTACTAGGATACTTTTCGTAAATAGGTTAATATCTGTGTTAAAAGCAGGAAAGGAATTTCAGGTAATTCTGTTAATTTGTTAACATCTGATAAACTTAATTTCAAGGTTTTATGTTACTGCCCATTGAATTCGGATTTGAATGGTTTCTAGTCAATCGTGTTTGTTGTGGGCGGCACAGTGGTTAGCGCTGCTGCCTCACAGTGCCAGAGACCCGGGTTCATTTCCCGCCTCAGGCGACTCTCTGTGTGGAGTTTGCACATTCTCCCCGTGTCTGCGTGAGTTTCCTCCGGGTGCTCCGGTTTCCTCCCACAGTCCAAAAATGTGCAGGTTAGGTGAATTGGCCAAGCTAAATTGCCCGTAGTGTTAGGCGAAGGGGTAAATGTAGGGGAATGGGTCTGGGTGGGTTGCTCTTCGGCGGGCTGGTGTGGACTTGTTGGGCCGAAGTCTAATCTAATCTAAAAAAAGTCTGGCCTGTTTTTAAAAAGAGCCTTTAATACAAGAGGCAGAAGACCCTGGTAAGCAAGGCAGGTGTTCGAAACAACTCTCATGCCTGAGAATCACATACCTCCATATCACCTTCACTGCTGGGGTTGATATCAATCTACATCCACCTCTCAGGAGCAAACATTTTAAATATGGGGGTAGAGAGGGACCCTTTGAATGCTCATCTGCTGAATTGGGAAATTTAAAGATCCCTCCATATTTGTGAAAATTGTCCCAGATTGTCAGTTTAGAAATTAGGCCCACATTTCTAGGCTAGTACTTGAGCCAGTAACCTTCTGAAATGTGAACACTGTAACCTCAGTAATGAAATAATTGTAGGGGATAAAATGGCATTGACTTTGTGTATCAATCTTGCCTGAAGTTCAACTTTGATTTAGGATTTCAAAATAAATTCACTCATTTTTAATTAATTCCATCATGAAAGTTCACTCCTAAAAACATGGTTACAACTGTGTAATTTATTCAGCAAAGTGTGGACTTCAAATAATTTGTAGATTTTGTGCGTGTTTGTAATCCAAACCTTGAATTTCAAGGTGCCAATTCATTTCCCACTTCAATTACCACGTAAATAACTAGTCAACTGATTCACATATGAAATGGTGCTCCATTATTTATTTGCTTATACGGTATACTAAACACACTTTGTTTAGCTACTTTTCACTGTAACTTCCTGTATCATTAATTTTTCATTTCATAAACTAGTTTTAATTTAGATTCAGTAAGAATAATGAAATGTTCTGAAGTGTGAACTGCGAGTCTGTCCAATTCACAGCCACAGTGGAGCTCAGCAGGCAATGACCCACTGCAGGTGGGAGCGAATCAAGACAGACACGGAGGTCAGTATCCAATCATCAAGTCACCTTTATCTACATATGCAGAATAGATGGGCTCTGACCAGACAGCTTAGTCCCAGGCCCTAGAAAGAGGAGACTCTCTGAATCTCCGGTTTATTTTTTTTTCTTTTTATTTAGAGTGAACAGAGCTTCTGCCACTCGTTTTTTTCCTTTCCCCCTCACCACCACCTAACAGCAGTAATGATTCTATTTCCCCCAGCAACCAGTTAACGTGTGTGTAGGTGTGAGACAGTGAAGAATAATAAGTGCTTAAATCTTCAAGATGAGGGGCAGCCGCTGTGGACCACCTAAGACCAGCAAGGTATCACAAAACAGCACGGGAAAGGTGTCCGGAGGCACCCAGAAGGAAGGGCAGGCTGTAGCAGAGCAGACGGCAGACAGCGGGGAGGTGTAGCAGCCGATCCAAGCTCCTTCAAGACAGATGGAGGAAATGGAAGAGGAGGTAACAAAAGAGGCAGAGGATTGGATTACTGTAAAAAGCAGGAAGAGGAAACCTCACCAGGCCCCCAAAACCACGCAAAGGGGAAACGACACCTACACGATGCGGATACAGGCAGCTCTTCCGACGGTGAGGACAGGCACAAGGAGGGTCATCACCAGAGGAAGAGAGAGCGCCGCGGGGAAAAAGGAGGGCAGCACCGCCCAAGCAGGAAAAGACGATCCCTCTGAGGGGATGGGTAAAGGCTCCCCCCACCCGACGAGAACCAAGAGATACCCACCGGCCCACAGCTCCAGGTAACTGGGAGCAGCGGTCCTGTGACAGCCCCACTGTCAGATGGAGAACTGGACGGTGTGGACCCGGGGCCCAACCCGAAGGCACCAGAGCGGGGAAATGGCTCCAGCGTGGAGCCAGACAGCTACCTCAGCCCTGGGCGGGTCCAGCAGTTTACTGTCACCACGGGGATGCACACAGTTACCCCAGAGGGGCAAGACCAGCAGCAAATGGACACTGGTAACCTCGTAAACTGTTAGAATGGGGATAAGAGTGGCCAGCATCAATGTGTGGCATCAAATCGGCTACGCGATGTTTATCTATGATGGCCTTCCTGGCCAACATTAAAGCCAACATCGTGTTTCTGCAGGAGTGTGAGATACCACACCTCAGCAGCTAAGGAGATGTTTGAGCTTGTGGGCCCATGGCCCGACAGTTTGGTCAGGAGTGGGGGGTAACGATAACCACACCTCCGGCCTGGGTATCCTGTTGCGAGGAGGCAACTTCACCATCTCCTAGGTTAAGGAGGTGGTGGGTGGGCGCCTCCTCGTCGCCGACGTCATGTACAGGAATGCTCCCCTGAGACTGATTAATGTGTACGCCCCAGTGGGTAAGAGTGAATGGTTGGCCGTCCTGCAGCAGCTTCCACTGTTGCTGGCTACATCCAGGCCGGAGACTTCAACTGTATCATCGATGCAGATGGACGATCTGGCGGGGCAGGGGAGGGAACAGTAAACTGGATGCCATGTCCAGAGCCCTGATGGACATGGTAAAAGATGCCAAGCTGCACAATGTCTTCAGCACCCCTGCAGACGGAGAGCAGCGTAGATACGCCTAGTCACAGGCAGACGGGTCTATCCGCTGAAGAATAGATTACCTATTTGTGTCCCGAAGGCTCTCGGTCAGATCCACCGACGTTAAGCCGGTGATGTTCTTCTGACCACTGCCTCCTGCTGGCCGACTGTCACCTACAGGACGAACAGGGGGCTGGTAAGGGAACGTGGAAGCTGAACACAAAGCTGTTGACCCCGGGAAACATGGAGGAGCTCAAGAGGGACTATGCAGGTTGGAGAACCATGAAGCCCCTTTTTGAGTCCCCAGTGGACTGGTGGGAAACAGTAAAAGGGAATATCAAGAGGTTCTTCATCCTCAAAGGTGTTCAGGAGGCGAGGGAGAGGCAGGGAAAACTTTCCCAGCTCCAGGAAAGTATGCAGAACCTGCTCCTGCTGCAGACGATGGGGGGGGGGGGGGGGGTTGATGTCACGGAGGACCTCCAGGAGGTGAAGGGCCAGTAAGCCTCGCTCTTTGCCTCAGAGGCATCCAAGATAATCTTCCGGTCCAGGGTCCACTCGGTGGAGCAGGACGAGACGTGCTCACGTTTCTTCTTCCAGAAGGTGCACAAAGAGAGCTCCGTGCTCAGCAGCCTGAAGGAAGATGGCTCAATAACGTCATCTCAGGCTGATGTCATGAGGATCAGCAAATCCCTCTCTGCCAGTATGACACGAAGCTGACCGACAGCATGGCCTCCCAGCCGTTCCTGTCCTCTATCATGGAGATCTTAGATGACAGAACACAGGAGAGGCTGGACCAGCCGCTATCTCTGGATGATCTGACCAAGGCCCTAGAGTCTTTCGAAAAGAAAAAAACTCCCGGAAGCGACGGCTTACCGATCGAGCTCTATTCCGCTCTGTGGGACTTGATTGGCCAGGACCTGCTGGAGGTGTATGTCAGTATGCTTCGGGCAGGTACCATGAGTGAATCCATGAGGAATGGCATCATCACCCTCATCTACAAGCAGAAGGGGGAAAGAGGGAGGAACTCAGAAATTAGAGACCAATCTCACTGTTGAATGTGGATTACAAAATTCTCTCAAAGGTAATCGCCAACTGGGTCAGGCCTGCTCTGGGGTCGGTGATTCACCCTGACCAAACCTGTGCTGTACCAGGCGGGAAGATCGCTGAGAGTCTTGCACTCCTCAGGGAAACGATCGCCTATGTGCAGGACATAAGGTTGGACACCTACCTGATCAACCTGGACCAGGAGAAAGCCTTTGACAGGATATCACAGGTATATGAGAGATGTTCTCTCCAAACTGGGCTTTGGGGAGGGAATCTGCAATTGGATCAGACTGCTCTACACCAACATTGATTGAGACTGCAATGACAATGGGTGGGAATCAGATAGCTTCCTAGTCAGATCTGGAGTCAGGCATGGCTGCCCTCTCTCTCCTACCTTGTTTGTGTGCTGCATAGAGCCATTTGCTGAGTCCATCAGGAAGGATGCAAGCCTGAGAGGGGTGACTATGCCTGGCAGCGGGGGCCTGCAGGTCAAGGCCTCCCTGTACCTGGGAGACTTTGCTGTTTTCTGCTCGGATCCACTGTCCATGCACAGACTCATGTGCATATGTGACCAGTTCGAACGGGCCTCAGAGGCCAAGCTCTTCAGGAACTGGGCTGACCAATCCTTGATCCCCTTCACTGTCAGGACCGACCACCTGAAGGTGCTGGGTATTTGGTTTTGGTGGGGGGGGGGGCTGGGGCATGCGCCAAGTCTTGGAGGAGTGTATCAGCAAAGTGAGGCAGAAACTGGGCAGATGGAAGCTATGATCACTCTCCATCATGGGAAAAGACCTGGTCATCAGGTGTGAGGCACTGTCATTGCTGTTATATGTGGCACAGCTCTGGCCTATTCCCAGAACCTGTGCCACTGCAGGCCATCTTCCAATTTAAATGGAGGTTAAAGATGGACCGGGTCTGAAGGGACTTGCTGTACAAAAGACCTGGGCAATGGGGGAAAATACACCCCATGCCACCCTCATCCTGATGGCCACCTTTGTGTGTGGCTGCATCAAGCTGTGTGTGGATCCCTGGTATGCAAACACCAAGCGTCACTACGTACTGAGGTTCTACCTGGTGTTGTGAAGGATGGGCCTGGCCTCACTGCCACGGAATGCTCGAGTAGTTGGACCGTTTCGTATCACCTGTCCTTTGTGGAGAAGTTTATGAAGAAAAACACCTTTGACCACAAGTCCATCAGGAAATGGTCAGCACGTAGTGTCCTTTAGACCCTTTGGGAAAAGGAGAGGGCAGATCCTATCGAGCGGTTCCCTGAGCAGACTGGCAAAGCCATTTGGCAGAATGCCTCATTGCCAGAACTTTCCAACAAGCACCAAGACATGGCTTGGCTGGTGGTGAGAAGGGCTCTGCCTGTGAGATCCTTTATGCACGCCCGGACTCTCAGCTGCACTGCACGCTGCCCTCAAAGCAGCTGCAGCAGGTGGGGGGGTGGGGAAGAAATGAGACTATCACACCTTCTGGAATGTGCCTACGCAGAAGAAGTAGGGAGAGGAATGCAATGGTGTTTAATCGAGGTTCATCCCAAGCAGTGCTGTGACACGGGACTCCGTGCTCTATGGCCTGTTCCCCAGGACACAGACCGAGACAAACAGCAACTGTGCCTGGAGGATCATCAACTCAGTGGGCGGTCTGAAACCTGTTGATCTTCCAGCTGAAGGAGTTGACCCCACCTGAGTGTGGCAGACTGGCACATTCCAAGGTCCAGGACTACATGGTGAGGGACATGCTGAAGCTTGGGGCAGCTACCACCAAGGTGCGGTGGGGAAAGACCACTGTAACATCTGCCTGCTTAAGAAGAACAGGGGGCCCATGCAGTCATTTGGGCTCTGCTGATGCCTCAGCTAATTATATGGACATATGATTGATAAATGTACAGACCTGTATATAAAAATGATAAACACATTCACATACAGAGATCAGAATGTATGTATGGCATGACCAACTGTACAGACTAAAATTTTATGTAAAGTATATTTTTAAATAAAAATTTATATTCCACCACTAAGGACAAAGGAAACACTAGAGTTACTGGTAACAAACAATGCCCTTCTCAAAGGGCAATGCTGTGTAATCAAAAAGTAAAGGTGAGGGCAGGGATTAAGTGAATCTCCAAGATTTTATTAAACAAATTACAAAAACTGTTTACAAAACAGTTACAGCTGTATACAACAGCAATTTTACAAGGGAGAGGCGCAGCAAAGCCAGGCCCCAAACCTTACCGTTCAACCAGTTTACAGGGAGATGAGGACAAACCTCAAATCTCAGTTCCACATAAAAGGCAGTGACAATGACATTCATACATAAAAGACAATCCAGTTACATAAGCAGTGCATGTAATACAGACCCAGCAAGCCCCCATCCCTCCCACCTTCTAGCCACCCTAAGGCAGCCCACCCCTACATAACTTTCAGCTTTCAGTCCACCCCATGCCCCTTCCAGTTCAGTCCACCCTCAGCACCTTTCAACCACCTGAGGTACAACCCCCAGTACCTGCCCAGGGTGACAGCACTAAGGATGGCTACCCACCTTCTGGCTCTGTCTGCCCCTACATACCATTGGGCTCTCACCCACCCCAGTGGGCCATCCAGCCAGTAGGCTATCCTGGCACACCTTCCAGCCACCTCTAGGACAGCCAGTCCCCTTCCCTGGGACAACAGCGTGCAGGGTAGCCCACAAGACTTCCAGATCTCACCCTGCCCCTATGCACCTTCTGGCTCTCAGCTGCTCTGACATGTTTTGACCTCTAGGACAGCCCATCCCGATCACCTCTTCTCAGGATGACAGTGCTCAGAACGGCCTACCCACCATCTGGCTCTCATGGTGACAGCTTTCAGGATGACCCATGAGCCTCCCAGCTCACAATAAGGCTGCCAGACCCAGGGACACAAGACAGTGCAGATGATAGACCCAGGAAGCACCAGAATACAGTTAGTTACCAAAAAAACAGTCCTTTCTGGTACACAGTCCAAATCTAGACATGGTCTTCAAAATATAGAATCCATTTCCAGGAAGAGTCCACTCCAGTATACAATGCATCATGTTAGAAATAGAGTCCACTCCAAATTGCAGAGTCTATTGCTAAAAACAGAGTCCACAACCAAGTCCACTCCTGAAGGCAGCAAATGCACACCCCACAGTTGTTCAGTCCATAGAAAACCAGGCTCACTCACAAGAACATAGTACAGGTGCAGTTAACACACAGGGGTTTGGTCTACTCCTGAAGGAAAAGTCTGCTGCCAAACTCCAGGATACAGTAACTGCTCACCTCCCAGCGCACACACACACACAGGTGTTCAATCTTCAGAGGCCCAGTCCCAGGCCTAGGCCTCCCAACAGGAACAGCTCCTCTGGTAAAATGTATGTCTTCCACAGGGCTCAGTCCAAACACCAATAAAAAGTAAAGACACATACAAAAAAAAAACAAAAGGAAACAGTCCAAGGGCTATGCCCTACCACAAAACTAACATTTTTCTCTTTTCCCTTTCTGAAAAAAAAGGGACAGTAACACAGGCTGTAACCAGCCAATGAAACAACAATCCCCTAATGAGAACAGAGTTTCACCTGAAACACATTATGTGCAGGAGTTTAACAATCAATCCTCACTAAAAGGAATGCCAGTTAACAAACTGGCTAAATAGTTCAGCCAGTTCAGGAATCAGGTTTCCCCCTCAAAAAAAGCAGAAACCAACAGTAACATGCTGACTATAGTACCAGCCAGCACAGAGTCAGTCCCCTAAACGGAGGAGACTCTGAACCTCTTTTTTTATTAAGCAAGTTACAAAAACAGTTTACAACAAACAGTTACATTTACAGCTGCATACAAGAGACAGCAATTTTACAAGGGAGAGGAGCAGCAAAGCCAGGCCCCAAACCCTACCGTTCAAACCGTTTACCGGGACATGAGGACAAACCTCAAATCCCAGTTTCACATAAAAGATATAAAGAGACAACAACAATGACAGTTGTACATTAGACAGTACTGTTACATACAAAAGTGCAGACAATACAGACCCAGCAAGCCCCCACCCCTCCCACCTTCCAACCACTAAGACAGCCCACCCCTACCCACCTTCCGGCTCTCGGTCCACCTCACACCCTTTCCAGTTCTCGGTCCACCCTGACACCTTTCGACCACCTCTAGGACAGCCCACCCCAGTACCCGCCCAGGGTGACAGCGGTCAGGACGGCCTACCCACCTTCCGGCTTCACTAACCACCCTCAGCACCTTCCGACCAGCTCTGGGGCAGCCCGTCCCGGTATCTGCCTGGGGTGACAGCGCTGAGGACGGCTACCCGCCTTCTGGCTCTTGGTCTGCCCCTACATACCATTGGGCTGTCACCCACCCTGTTGCACCTCCGACCAGTGGGCTATCCTGGCACACATTTCAGCCACATCCAGGACAGCCCGTCCCCTTCCCTGGGACGACAGCGTGTAGGGTAGCCCACAAGCCTTCCGGATCTCAGCCCACCCCTACGCGCCTTCTGGCTCTCGGCTGCTCTGTCACCTTTCGACCAGCTCTAGGACAGCCCGTCCCGATTACCCCTTCTCGGGAAGACAGTGCTCAGAACAGCCTACCCACCATCTAGCTCAGGGCAACTGGCATCAGGGTAGCCTACCCACCCTCCGGCTTTTGGGACAGCCTACCAACCTTCAGATTCACAGGATGGCCTACCCACCGTCCAGCTCTCGGGGTGACAGCTTTCAGGACGACCCGTGAGCCTCCCAGCTCACAGCAAGGCCTGCCAGACCCAGGGACACTCAAGACAGTATGGGTGATAGACCCAGGAAACACCACAATACAGTTAGTTACCCAAAAAAACTCCTTTCTGGTACACAGTCCAAATCTATACAGTCTTCAAGATATGGAATCCATTACCAGGAAGAGTCCACTCCAGTATACAATGTGCAATGTCAGAATTAGAGTCCGCTCCAAACCGCAGAATCCGTTGTTAAAAACAGTCCACAACCAAGGACAGAGTCCACTCCTGGAGGGAGCAAATGCACACCCCACAGCACACAGGTGTTCAGTCTCAATGGAGTCCTGGTCCAGCCTTGGAGAGCCAGGCACACTCACAGGAACACAATACATAGTACAGGTGCAGTTAACACACAGGGGTTTGGTCCACTCCTGAAAGAAAGGTCTTCTCCCAAACTCCAGGATACAGCAACTGCTCTCCTCCCAGCACACAGGTGTTCAATCTTCAGAGGCCCAGTCCCAGGGCTAGGCCTCCCCACACAAACAGCTCCTCTGGTAAAGTGTATGTCTTCCACAGGGCTTAATCCAAACACCAATAAAAAGTGAAGACACGTACAAAAAACAAAGAAACCTAGAGTCCAAGGGCTAAGCCCTACCATAAAATTATCATCTTTTTCACAAAAAGAGTAAAAGGAGAGGAGAGAAGAGTAACACACAGGCTGTAACCAGCCAGTGAAACAACAGTCCCCTAATGAGAACTGAGCTACACCTGAAACACATTATGTGCATCAGGAGTTTAACAATCAGTCCTCACTAAAAGGAATGCCAGTTAACAAACTGGCTAAACAATTCAGAAATCAGGTTTTCCTCCTCCAAAAAAGGAAGCAGAAACCAACAGTAACATGTTGACTGTAGTACCAGCCAGCACAGAGTCAGTCGCCTAAACTGAGGAGATGCTGAATCTCCTGTCTTTATCTGTCAGCTAGGGCTCATTAATATGCCCAGGTTAACAACCCCAATGAGTGTCTCACACCTGCACACACACACACACCATGGGTGCTGGGGAAAAAAATAAGCACTACCGCACTTAGGTGGTAGTGTGGGGGAGAAAAAAATAAACAGGTGATAAAAGAAAGAAAAAAAACAACCCCAATGACAAATCTCATAGTCAATGAGATCCACCTGGCCCTTGTTCCAATTGCTATAGAGAAATTCATTGCAGAGTTTTCAGTCATAATAGTTCCAGACATTGAGAGATCTAAAAGGTCTTGCAAGTATTTATGGCAAAATGTAAATCCAAGGCAGGCCAAATGGAGATTGACTGCAGGATTTTCCCAGGCACTGGATAATGAACTTTGGGGGAATTACGTGAGATCAGCAGGAAGGAGCTTCCTGCCAAAGAGAGCAAAATGTTTCACTTTAAAACTTTTTAAAATGGTGCAGTTCCCAGAAATCCTGGAGTGCCCTGCCAGTGGCCAATACTTCCACCTGCGACAAGAAGGAGAGTACAATGAGCAAGATGCCAGAAGGACATGGTTTACAGATAACAGGGTGAGTTTGAGGAGATCGTGCGAGAAAACTGAAAAGGACTCAGGAAAGAAACCTTCCATGAAACCCGCCAAAAGTGAGGTTCAGCTGATTTCTAATGAGATTAGATTCCCTACAGAGTGAAAACAGTCCTTTTGGCCCAACAAGTCCACACCAACCCTCCGAAGAGCAACCCACCTCCCTCTGACTAATGCACCTAACACTATGGGCAATTTAGCATAGCCAGTTGACCTAGCCTGCACATATTTGTGACTGTGGGAGGAAACCGGAGCACCCATGTAGACACAGGGAGAATGTGCAAACTCCACACAGACAGTTGCCTGAGGCTGGAATCAAACCTGGGACCCTGGCACTGTGAGGCAGCAGTGCTAACCACTGTGCCACCTCAGACTTTTCCAGAACGAGACCATCACCAAATTCAATAAGGTCTTATTTTTGTATTTAATTAACAATAGAAAGTTTGTATTTATTACCCTCTTTGTTGTGAAGATGCTGTCAATGAGCTCTTTTGTATTTAAATGATACACAAGCTAGACTCCAGAGAAAGAGTGCAACAAACAAACTAAGGTTATCATTAGCACGCTAAACATTTGCAAGTGAGATACCTATTGCTCAGCTCTCTCTTATTAAAGTGTCATTGAGTTCTCCCTGGATTTCCCTCAGCTAGTGTTACTAACTTTTCCTCTGTTTTGTTGTTCCTGAGTTTTCTCAAGGACTCCAAGGTGTTGTGGAGATTTCATTTGGACTATTTCCTCTGTGTCAGTGAACTCATTCTGGGTTTTCTTCATTGTACGTGAGCTTACTATAGGATTCCTTGTCTTTAATGTTTAATCATGCTACCACTCAATACATTGAAGAATGCATTGTTGAAAGTGTCAAGGGATATGTTACATAAATCCAGGGGGGAATGGTGCAGTGGGGAACTTGCAACAAAAGATCAGAATAGAGAAAATTGAGTGGGAGGAGTTTTGAGTTGGGGTTGGGGTTAGGGTTTGGGGTGAAGCAGTAAAGCACTAAAGTAAATGATTTTTAAATTGTGAAAACAATCAAACCCTCTAATATATGGACTTCTTGGTTTAATACATGCAGTTTGTTTGGATATCCGTAAGTATTCTACTGAATCAAATTGACTTTTTAATTATTGCTGGTAACTAGGTAATTGTTGATGAAATTAATGTCCTTAGGAATCACTAATGAGATTTTTTAATTGAATTTAAGTTTGGGATTAAATTTAACATCTCTCTTCCGGATTTCCATTCAGTTTTCAAGGCTTGAAAATTGACCAGTAAAAAAAAAGATAAAATCCAGTTTTTATGGCCATTGTACATTTGTATAAATTATTATCAGCCAATTCATATCTCAATTTGCTTTGAGAATGTCAACTAGGTAGCTATTGTGTAACTACAGCTTTTTTTTCCCCAAATTTGGAGACTTTCAAGCAACAAGATGTGAACAGGTAGAGTGTCAAATGGATGTGTCAACAAATTAGAAGATAAAGACATTGCAATTCCCAGCAACAATGATGGAATCATCACTGGAAAAACAACGGCTCAAATGGGGAGACTGAGGTCAAGTGAGCCATTATCCACATCACAAGGTTTATGGACAAAGACTGAAATTTGTTGATCCCATGAAAGAGCTTTGTCAACCTGAGATGATCAGGTCAGGTGATGGCAGATAGCTGCATCTCACTAGAGTACAGTTAGACATGATGGACACATGGAATCCAATTCCGTGAAGTGCACTGTAGTCCTCTATTTCTTATCCTTCTCTGATTATTTCCAGTGTACAGTGAAAGATACCTGGGGCTTTCATGTCCACTGTACACAAATGCACAACATTGAGTTGAATATCCTCTGAAGAAGGACTGAGAGATGGTGCTGCACAACTAATTCACACACATTGAATGCACTGCAGGAAGGTCCATTCTTCATGGATGCCTGCTCAGTTCAGAGATGTCTCTGTGCTTCCAGGATTAAGCACACTACTCACTGGCTGCATACATCAGCTAGGCACCTAATTAATACTAGCTTATTCAGAAATAGCCCACCCTAATACCAAACAGGCACATTATGGGACTCTTGGGAGAACTGAATCTGACCTGAAAAAGATAAAGGAATGAGTGAACCTGAGTGAGTGTGTCCATTCAGGTTTTCCAATACTGTCGCATAGCTTGAGGTGGAAGAGCTGGAAGGGGTAAGAATACTAGAGGCCCTTCAGACACACATGAATGGACAGTTAGACCAGATAGCTGTAAAGATCCCTGCTAGGAATCTAGCCTCACGACTTGAATACAAAGATCCACAGTGTTTCAAAACACCACAAAAATGGTCAATGTCAGTGAATATATCCTCAAATATCATATCATACAAATGCACTACAAACATCAGATATTGCTCAATTCACCATAACCCCCTGACTCACCCACCAACTCAATTAAGCCAGACTTTTTTTTATTCACTTGTGGGGCATAGGTGTCACCGGTTGGCCAGCATTTATTTGAGCTGGAAATGTGTTGCTGGAAAAGCGCAGCAGGTCAGGCAGCATCCAGGGAACAGGAGAATCGACGTTTCGGGCATAAGCCCTTCTTCAGGAATGGGGAAAGTTTGTCCAGCAGGCTAAGATAAAAGGTAGGGAGGAGGGACTTGGGGGAGGGGCGTCGGAAATGTAATAGGTGGAAAGAGGTCAAGGTGAGGGTGATAGGTCAGACTGGGGTGGGGGCGGAGAGGTCGGGAGGAAGATTGCAGGTTAGGAAGGCGGTGCTGAATTCGATGGATTTGACTGAGACAGGGTGGGGGGAGGGGAAATGAGGAAACTGGTGAAATCCGAGTTCATCCCTTGTGGTTGGAGGGTTCCTAGGCGGAAGATGAGGCGTTCTTCCTCCAACCTTCGTTTTGTTGTGGTCTAACGATGGAGGAGTCCAAAGACCTGCATATCCTTGGTGGAGTGGGAGGGGGAATTGAAATGTTGAGCTACAGGGTGGTTGGGTTGGTTGGTCCGGGTGTCCCAGAGGTGTTCTCTGAAACGCTCCGCAAGTAGGCGCCCTGTCTCCCCAATATAGAGGAGGCCACATCGGGTGCAGAGGATGCAATAGATGATATGTGTGGAGGTACAGGTGAATCTGTGGCGGATATGGAAGTTTCCTTTGGGGCCTTGGAGAGAGGTGAGGGGGGAGGTGTGGACGCAAGTCTTGCACCTCCTGCGGTTGCAGGGGAAGGTGTCGGGAGTGGAGGTTGGGTTGGTGGGGGGTGTGGATCTGACGAGGGAGTCACGGAGGGAGTGGTCTTTACGGAATGCTGATAGGGGAGGGGAGGGAAATATATCCTTGGTGGTGGGGTCCGTTTGGAGGTAGCGGAAATGACGGCGGATGATGCGCTGTACGTGGAGATTGGTGGGGTGGTAAGTGAGGACCAGTGGGGTTCTGTCCTGGTGGCGGTTGGAGGGGCGGGGCTCAAGGGCGGAGGAGCGGGAAGTGGAAGAGATGCGGTGGAGGGCATCGTCGACCACGTCGGGGGGGAAATTGCGGTCCTTGAAGAAGGAGGCCATCTGGGTTGTGCGTTTTTGGAACTGGTCCTCCTGGGAGCAGATGCGGCGGAGTCGAAGGAATTGGGAGAATGGGATGGCGTTTTTACAGGGGGCAGGATGGGAGGAGGTGTAGTCCAGGTAGCTGTGGGAGTCGGTCGGTTTGTAGTAGATGTCCGTGTTGATTCGGTCGCCTGAGATAGAAATAGAAAGGTCGAGGAAGGGGAGGGAGGAATCTGAGACTGTCCAGGTGAATTTGAGGTAGGGGTGGAAGGTGTTGGTGAAGTGGATGAACTGTTCAACCTCCTCGTGGGAGCACGAGGCGGCGCCGATACAGTCATCGATGTAGCGGAGGAAAAGGTGGGGGGTGGGGCCAGTGTAGTTGCGGAAGATGGATTGTTCCACATATCCTACGAAGAGGCTCCCACGAGGGCAGGAGGAAAGGTAGCTGAGGCCAGCATTTATTGTCCATCCTTAGTTGCCTTTGGACTGAGTGGCCTGCTAGGCTATTTCAGAAGGCAGTTGAGAGTCCACTACATTGCCATGGATCTGGAGTCACGTGTATACCAGACTGGGTGACAATGGCAGATTGCTAACAATTAACAATAGTTTGATGGTTGTCAGTAGATTTTTAATTCCAGATTATTATTAAATTTAAATTCCACCATTTGCCATGGCAGTATTTAAACGCAGGTCCACAGAACATTAACTGTGTTTCTGGATTAATAGTCTAGCGGTAATGCCGCTAGGTCATCACCTCACCTTGTGTCTAAATTTCATCTGCTTCATCTCACCTTCACACACTTAACACTGCTCTCAACCTTTTTTTTATTTCAGAAATAAACTTTATTCATAAAATTATTTGGATCTCTTTGCAATTTGTCATGCCATTCTTGTGCACACATTACATTGGTTTACATACGGACATCAAAATTTATTTTTCCAATATACAAGTCTGTGCATTTACTATCCAGCTCTTCTGCTGAGGCGTCAGCGGAGCCCAAATGACTGCGTGGATCCCCTGTTCTTCTTAGGCAGGCAGATGTTACACGGTGGTCTTTCCCCACCGCGCCTTGGCAGCAGCTGCCCCAAGCTTCAGCGCGTCCCTCAACACGTAGTCCTGGACCTTGGAATGTGCCAGTCTGCAACACTCAGTCAGGGTCAACTCCTTCAGCACTGCTCTCAACCTCATACCTGCATCGCTCACCTTGCACGCTCTGGCTATTTAACCATGGTAACCATGTAATCCACTCATTGAAACAATCCTCTCTCTGTTTAAGTCAAAGTGATGCATGAACAGAGACAGTAAGCATTAATGTGAGCACTATGGTATTGGTTGTTGTGGTGGGGTGTGTGCCTGCAGTGGTGACAGTCCTGCATGCTGGAAGCTCTATAGGGATGATGGTGTTAGTCATTATTGGAGTGGCTGTTTCTGAAGCTGCAGTCAGCAGAGAGGCTTCTCACACTTCACCCTAATCTTATACTCTCCTCCGAGTTAGAGCAACAATGGCAAGGACGTTCCCATCCAACTTTCTGACTCCTGTCCTTCCCTCCCAGCAACCCTATCCCCTCTGACCTTTTCCCCTTGAAATACCCTTGAATTGTAAATGGCCTGGTGGGGGTGGAGCAGCAAGAAGAGAATGATCATAAAGATACACAATCACTTGCTTTCATTCTTACAGCCAACAGCTCAAAGTGGGATTTACATATGGGTGAGACAGTAGACATGAATGGTGTATACCAGAGCAAGGGCTGGAAGACTATGGTTGCCAGTTCCCCAGTGACCAAGTTTACCCATGTATTGTGCAGTGTACGCAGATAATGACTTAAATGCTCCAGGTCACAGAAGGAGGTGATGCACAATGAAATGTTGAGCATTGAGAAGTCTGCCAGAAATTATGCAATCAATGTGTTGAGGAGCAGTGTGTAATGTAGCATCAGTTTGGCTCAGGGTTTTACACAGATCTTGGGAAGCCATCTTTTCCACCATGTTAATGATGGGCAATTCTAATGGCTCATGTAGACGCATGATATCATGTCTAATGGACCGATATATGTGGGTTCTATGTTCCCACTTCCAACAGATCTGCAGATGGCTTAGTGATAGAATGAAAACGTGCACGTCTCTTCAGAAACACCACTGGACATCCTGCTGGGGGAGTACATTGTGGTGATTCAGTTGTTAGCACTGCTGCCTTACAGCATCAGACACCCAGGTTCGATTTCACGTTCAGGTGACTATCTGTGTGGAGTTTGGACATTTCTCCTTGTGTCTGTGTGGGTTTCCACCGGGTGTTCCAGTTTCCTCCCACAGTCCAAAAATATACAGGTCTGGTGGAACGGCCATGCTAAATTGCCCATAGTGTCCAGGAATGTGCCGATTACATGGAGTAGCCATAGGAAATGCAGGATCATAGGGTATGGGGGTGGGTCTGGGTGGGATGCTCTTTGGAGAGTTAATGTGGACTTGATGGGCCAAATGGCATATCTCCCCACTGGGTTGGGATTTCCCCACTGGCATGGATGGATTGGACCGAAGGGTCTGTTTCCATGCTGTACATCTCTATGACTCTATGTCCCACCTTCCTGAAGTAGCTGGCCTCATGTACTTCTCTAGGACCCCTAGCAACATGCTGGCGAACCTTTCTCCTCCTGCATCTTATAAAATGTCGATGGGATGGAGTGGCACAACATTAGGTCCTGTTAAATGAGGTTCCTTGAGAATGTCTGGCATACTTGTCAATAAGAAAGTTGGTGAATTCTTGATAAAGTGTTGCAGAGAATCCCCTGATGTCTTTTGAAAGAATTCTTCAAACTTCCAGTAAGAAAGGTTATGCACATTGAAGTAACACTTTATGTTGTGACCCCTGCTGCCTGCCTGTAGCGGTATGTCTTCAGTCAATGGGGGCTATCGATCTCTGCGCAAACAGAGATTTTAAGTGTCTGGTAGATTTAACAATATGACATATATGAACTATTGCACCATATATGGGTTAACAAGAACATCTATGTATTACATTTGACTATCTCTGTCTCTGTCTCCCCATGAAACAGCCTGCATGACTGTCTCTACGACATTATCAGAGTATGTGTTGCTTACCACACTCTTCCAGATATTAATCCTGTCAGACCCAGATATAATGCTTGAAATCCTCAGTGATTTCTAATTTACTTCCAAATACTTGGTCATTGTCAGAAAGCCATGTCAGTTCAATGTGCTTAATACCACATTGTTTAAGTTGTTTGGTAAGATGAGCGAAAAGTTGTAAATGTTAAGTTATGGAAAGGCAGGAGGAGACTGAAATTAGTCTTAGGATGTTCTTGTGCCACACCCACATGGACTGAATGGCTTCCTGCTGTGCTGTCTTGTTCAAAATGTTGGTGGGCAAACATTTAATTTGCCTCTGTATTTTTTCTCTGTCTAATCTTTTACTGAAGGTGTTTCTTTCAAGCAGGCTTCCTATTTAAAATATACGAATAGAGAAATATCATTCAAGCACACCCAATATTCATTTGTTGGTGTTTATAAGGGATTAACTCTGATTATGTGATATATTAATGAGACAGTACCTATGAGAGGAAGTGATGTAATGCCACATGATTTTGATCTCTCTTGTAGACTTGTGGCAAGATGAATATCTGGTAAGAAGTTACATTAATAAACTTAATGTTTTCTTTACCTCAGCATACTCTATAAATATTCTTTAGCAGCTCAACTAAACCAAAAATATTATTGTTTCCAGTGACATCAGCAAATTCTCATCTATAATCCTGCCAAAGCAAAAGGAATAGCTCACACAGGACTGACAGCCTAAAGATGAAATGCTCGAAGTTATCATTCCTCCCTTTCAGAGTCAGTGAAATCCATTTTATACCAGCTCCTAATGTCAAAAGCACATATCAGATAGAATTAGTTTTGTTAGGTTTTTGTTAAAAATAGTATTTCAGGTCGATGCTGTGCTGTTCACTGACATGATATTGCAATGTCATTTATTCAGTACTGATTGTCTCTGGCTGCATATATTTATCTAACTCACTGCATTAAAAAATAAGGAGTGTAGTTGTTTATGGTCTAAAACATCTCCTTTGTTGCAGAGATATATAGATTCTAAAAAGTCGTAGCAGCAATTTGCAGTCTCTGCTAGATTGAGCTGGTTGATTCTGTTAAATATAATTATTTTGCCATTCATTTAAAGCTGTAAACTCTGTCCTTATGGTGTTTGATCTGAGTGTTAAGCATGTGGCTTTTATTTAGATTTGCGGTCCTTATTGTTTTATTACCCAAGTATAACAATTTTGTATAGTGTCAGCCCAATTTCAGGCAATGTGACTCGAAAGTACAAAATTCAGCAAAATATTGTACAGAATTGGCGATGCCACTCAGTGCTTATAAGGCAGGAGCATAGCAGGGTTATTGGGTGTTGGTAATCTACTTTTATTGTGTGTCTTCTCCACTATTTGAGCAGTGTAGATAAAGATGCATTTTGCAGCTGGGCATGTTACACCAAATCTGTGAGGATTTAATAGTCAGGAATGGGATTGATTATGCTAAGGCTCCTGTCTCCTTGCCTGTGTTTTCCTCCCCTTATGAATCCTACCTGCTATGGGCATTGGGTATCTGCACAGACCATTTGAAACTCTTCTACTTAGACTGTTCCTATTCTGAGTATGCTACGTTTCTGTGTTTACCTTATTCAGAGTGGCTATTATCTAATTCTTGGTAAGCCCTGTGAACTCTTTATTTATATTCTTGTATATAGAATACTGATTTCAGCTCTCTAGTTCAATTCCAACGTTCTTCTCTCTCAGAGTCTCAATATTATGAATTTTGTTATCGGAGTTACATTATCACTCACATAACCATTAGTAACATTTATTTTCATTACACTACATCTTCATCCAGTTTAACTCTGCTGCATTTCCACATTGTTTCAGTAATTTCTTTAATCTATTTATGTTTTCACCATCTCCCTCCCCACTCAAAGTCAGAATGTCAGAGGTTGAGTCTTTATGAGACTTCCATAACTTGTCCTGTTCCGCTTCCCAGGATTGTTTAACAAGGGTCATAATCGCCATTACTTCAGTCACCTTGTACCACTTTGGGAGGTAATTAATATAGTTCTCAGCTTCTTGTCCTAAATTCTATGATAAATATACTCCTTCATTTTCACTAAAAGGAGTAAAGTCAATGTCTTTATATTTTACACCAGGCTTGGGTTTCATAGCCTGCCTATTAAATGTCGATCAGCATTATTGGATCAATTCTCCACGACAATGCCTCTACCAATCAAAGCTCACTTACTGACCAGTCAGTGCTCTGCATTCATGTAATATAAATGTTGGTTTTTCCCTGTATTTTTGCAAAATATCCCAATGAGTGTAAGATGAATAGTTTTGACTATGTCTATTTTTTCAGTGATACTCGAGTCATGTACTACTAATGATTCTTTGATTCCCTAGCTGTGATCAAACACTACCACATCATTTACTGTGTTCCCGTGTTCATATTTGTTAGGATCTGGTCTGTTTGACTATTCTTTGACTAGCTGTTGGGTACAGTTTTCTGATTTTGATGCATTCCTTCCCTGCTTTTCAATTTCAGGGACTGAATCATACATTTTTTAACTGTCAGTTGCGTTAAGTCTTTTTTTGGTGGGGGTTGCGGGGGGGGCGAGTTGTTGATGTGGAGCTAAGCAAGATCTCTTGACATATCTTGCCAAATGCATTAACTACCTACCCCGTCCCCACGGCATTCCTCACATTGGGTTTTAGCTCCATCTTACTGTGAGTTGTTTCCAGAACAACTTAGCACTTACCTGAAAACTGCTGAATGACTAGCAACTCTGGCACCTGTCTCATCTCTAACAGGCTGCTGTGTACTCGGAAGAGTGTTGGCAATCTGGAAATGCACAGCAGCTTCAAAGTCATGCTGCTCACAGCACATAGTTGTCGTGGCTGACACTTTTGTATACTTACAATTCCATTCTCTCTCACTAGTTGCTGAGTAACCACCACAGCAGGTTACCTGTCTTTAGATATATCTTGTCTAAAAGTCTCTGTAATACCACTCTATCCCGAGTGCAAACTGGATACATGAAACATGTTACTATCCAGTAGAGAAACATCACATGGAGGCCGCAATGGCCCAGAACTCTGGACTTTGACAAACGGCCTCAAATGGGACTAACCAGACCCCTGACCACTATCTTTCCTGTTCCCTGATTAATAATACCTGAATCCCCTGATGGCTAGTGATGGTCCTTCGGGGCTGGCTATTAGCCATTCCCCAGACTGTCATAGACAGATTCCCTGACCATGAGTGACCCAAGTGGGTGACTGTGGCCAAGCCTCTGAACTGTGTCCAGACTGTGCTTGTGATTGATGAAACTCGGACCCCCTCGCTGACAGTGGCTCTCTCCACTTGACTGGACTGAGGAACAGCCTCCCATCTGTTTTCTGACATGGCCATTTGATTGAATGAATTTGCAGTGTGTTTGCCATGCAGGCAACTAGCACATGCTGTTAGAGTGATGTCTTGGAGTAGAAAGCACAGCAGGTCAGGCAGCATCCAAGGAGCAGGAGAATCGACGTTTCGGGCATAAGCCCTTCATTCCTGAAGAAGGGCTTATGCCCAAAACATCGATTCTCCTGTTCCCTGGATGCTGCCTGACCTGCTGCGCTTTTCCAGCAACACATTTTCAGCTCTGATGTCTTGGAGTGCAGTACAGCAAGTCTAAATCACTTTGGAAGGGTGATGACTCTATCTAGGGGCCTACCTAACCAAGACAATTCAGAGAATTCTTGGTGTTTTCTCAGATACTTTCATAGTTTGGGGCAAAAGTCATGGCTTGAATCACATACTGAATTGCTTTTGTCAAGGTCAGAGATGCAATAACTTCCCATCATGGATGACTACAACAGCCCAATCTTTACGTCTGTAATATGTCCAAAGCATCCTGCTAACCAATAAAGAGCAATAAGGAATAATTCTATCCATTGACTCTGGGACCTTTGTTTCAATCTCACAGCTCAATGATGAGGTTTAGTTTCAGACTGAAATACATGTTGAATACTCAAGAATGGATTTGAAATTAGTGGGACTTTCTTCTACATGCTGTATCTCGAGGAGGTTATTGACCCTCGGTCTGTCTGCATATAGGAGTGTACTAACCTGATTCTGCCACTCTTTAGATTAGATTACCTACAGTATGGAAACAGGTCCTTCGACTCAACAAGTTGGCACCCTATATTTACCTCTGACCAACACATCTAACACAATGGGCAATTTAGCATGGCCAATTCACCTGACCTGCACATCTTTGGATTGTAGGAGGAAACTGAAGCATCTAAAGGAAACCCGTACAGACACAGGGAGAATGTGCAAACTCCACACAGACAGTCACCCAAGGTGGGACTTGATCCTGTGTCCCTGGTGCTGTGAGGCAGCAGTGCTAACCACTGAGCCACTGTATCACCCCACTGTTAGCATGTAAGCCTGATTCTGTCCAGTATTGTTAGAATGGTTATTTCAACAAATCCCCTTTGTGAGTTCTTTGTGAGCCTCCTATATTCTTGCCAATGCCATTTCTTGGCTGGTTATGCCAGCCATCCAGGGTTCCTGTACATCACTGACCTGGCGCGTCAGCTAATCTTATTTGCTGGTTTGTTGAAGTTGGCCAACCTTCCCTCTGGTCTGCTGCAGTCTTCCCTTTTTTCCTCTTTCCTCCTCACAGAATCCAGTTTGTAACTTCAATTCATTGTATTACATTGTAGTATGCCTGGCTGCTAATATGATTTCTGCTAAGACTCCTGTCTCCATAGACTGAGGTCCCACAGAGGGTTAGTGGGTTGGATAGCTAACTGCATTCTAGATGCTACACTGACTAGTTAAACTGTCCCTACTTTGGGTCTGTGGCATTTCAGTCTATATCTTGTCTGACAGTGACCATAGTCTGACTGTCAGGAGTTCAATAACTTTTATTCACATTCTAATATTCAGAATGCTATCATGCAAGTTTTGTATTCCTCTCAGTGTCTTGATAAAATATGACTGTCTATTCCAGTTACTTCGCCATTGTGAACATATTCACTCTATACTACAAGTAGCAAATGTGTTCCATTTTCTATATACAAAATTATTCACTTTTTCCTCAAGGGTTTGCTTCCTCAAACTAAAAATTGGTTCATTTTATTAATAATGTTTGGGCGGCACGGTGGTACAGTGGTTAGCACTGCTGCCTCACAGCGCCAGAGACCCGGGTTCAATTCCCGCCTCAGGCGACTGACTGTGTGGAGTTTGCACGTTCTCCCCGTGTCTGAATGGGTTTCCTCCGGGTGCTCCGGTTTCCTTCCACAGACCAAAGATGTGCAGGTCAGGTGAATTGGCCATGCGAAATTGCCCGTAGTGTTAGGTAAGGGGTAAATGTAGGGGTATGGGTGGGTTGCGCTTCGGCGGGGTGGTGTGGACTTGTTGGGCCGAAGGGCCTGTTTCCACACTGTAAGTAATCTAATCTAATCTAATCCTGCTGACACTCCCAGCATAGTATTGAGGAATTACTACCCTCTCAAATATTGTTGTCAAATGAGATATTAAATCAAAGCTCAGTCGGACGAATGGTGAAGACAAACTGGGGGATTCTCTTTGATGGCCTAGCTAATCTCTAGTTGAAACTTTATTGCTGGAACAGCACAGCAGGTCAGGCAGCATCCAGGGAACAGGAGATTCGACGTTTCGGGCACAGGCCCTTCTTCAGGAATGAGCAGAGAGTGTTCAGCAGGAGAAGATAAAAGGTAGGGAGGAGGGACTTGGAGGAGGGGAGTTGGAAATGTGATAGGTGGAAAGAGGTCAAGGTGAGGGTGATAGGTCGGAGTAGGGTGGAGGCGGAGAGGTCAAGAAGAAGACTGCAGGTCAGGAAGGCGGTGCCGGGCTGGAAGGATCCGGCTGAGACAAGGTGGGGGGAGGGGGGATGAAGAAACTGGTGAAGTCCAAGTTCATCCCCTGCGGTTGGAGGGTTCCCAGTCGGAAGATAAGACGCTCCTCCTCCGACCGTCGGGTTGTTGTGGTTTGGCGGTGGATGAGTCCAATGACCTGCATATCCTCGGTGGAGTGGGAGGGGGAGTTGAAATGCTGTGCCACAGGTTGGTTGGGTTGGTTCGTCCGGGTGGCCCAGAGGTGCTCCCTGAATCGCTCCGCAAGTAGGCGGCCTGTCTCCCCAATATAGAGGAGGCCACACCGGCTGCAGCGGATGCAGTAGATGATGTGGGTGGAGGTGCAGGTGAATCTGTGGCGGATATGGAAGTTTCCCTTGGGGCCTTGGAGAGAAGTGAGGGGGGAGGTGTGGGCGCAAGTGTTGCACCTCCTGCGGTTGCAAGGGAAGGTGCCGGGAGTGGTGGTTGGGTCGGTGGGGTGTGTGGATCTGACAAGGGAGTCGCGGAGGGAGTGGTCTCTACGGAAAGCTGATAGGGGAGGGGAGGGAAATATATCCTTGGTGCTGGGGTCTGTTTGGAGGTGGCGGAAGTGACGGCGGATGATGCGCTGTACATGGAGATTGGTGGGGTGGTAGGTGAGGACCAGTGGGGTTCTCTCCTGGTGGCGGTTGGAGGGGCGGGGCTCAAGGGCGGAGGAGCGGGAAGTGGAGGAGATGCGGTGGAGGGCACCGTCGACCACGTCGGGGGGGAAATTGCGGTCCTTGAAGAAGGAGCCCCGCCCCTCCAACCGCCACCAGGAGAGAACCCCACTGGTCCTCACCTACCACCCCACCAATCTCCATGTACAGCGCATCATCCGCCGTCACTTCCGCCACCTCCAAACAGACCCCAGCACCAAGGATATATTTCCCTCCCCTCCCCTATCAGCTTTCCGTAGAGACCACTCCCTCCGCGACTCCCTTGTCAGATCCACACACCCCACCGACCCAACCACCACTCCCGGCACCTTCCCTTGCAACCGCAGGAGGTGCAACACTTGCGCCCACACCTCCCCCCTCACTTCTCTCCAAGGCCCCAAGGGAAACTTCCATATCCGCCACAGATTCACCTGCACCTCCACCCACATCATCTACTGCATCCGCTGCAGCCGGTGTGGCCTCCTCTATATTGGGGAGACAGGCCGCCTACTTGCGGAGCGATTCAGGGAGCACCTCTGGGCCACCCGGACGAACCAACCCAACCAACCTGTGGCACAGCATTTCAACTCCCCCTCCCACTCCACCGAGGATATGCAGGTCATTGGACTCATCCACCGCCAAACCACAACAACCCGACGGTCGGAGGAGGAGCGTCTTATCTTCCGACTGGGAACCCTCCAACCGCAGGGGATGAACTTGGACTTCACCAGTTTCTTCATCCCCCCTCCCCCCACCTTGTCTCAGCCGGATCCTTCCAGCCCGGCACCGCCTTCCTGACCTGCAGTCTTCTTCTTGACCTCTCCGCCTCCACCCTACTCCGACCTATCACCCTCACCTTGACCTCTTTCCACCTATCACATTTCCAACTCCCCTCCTCCAAGTCCCTCCTCCCTACCTTTTATCTTCTCCTGCTGAACACTCTCTGCTCATTCCTGAAGAAGGGCCTGTGCCCGAAACGTCGAATCTCCTGTTCCCTGGATGCTGCCTGACCTGCTGTGCTGTTCCAGCAATAAAGTTTCAACTTTGATCTCCAGCATCTGCAGACCTCACTTTCTCCTAGCTAATCTCTATCCTTCAATCAGTAAACTAGATTAATTGGTCATTAATTCCTTATTCTTTGCAAAGTTAGTCAGCTGTGTTTCTCTATATTGCAACATTGTTTACGTTTCAAAGGTGACAAGGCATTTTGGGGTGCACTAGGGCCATGAAGTGTGATATATGGGGAGGCACAGTGGCTCAGTGGTTAGCATTGCTCCTTCACAACACCAGGGACCCAGGTTTGATTCCAGCCTTGGGTGACTGTGTGGCGTTTGCACATTCTCCCCAAGTCTGTGTGGGTTTCCTCCGGTTGCTCCGGTTTCCTCCCACAGTCCAAAGATGTGCAGGTTAGGTGAATTGGCCATGCTAAATTGTCACATAGCGTTAGTGCATTATTCAGGGGTAAATATAGGTTAGGGAAATGGGTCTGGGTGGGTGACTCTTCAGAGGGTCAGTGTGGAGTTGTTGGGCTGAAGGGCCTGTTCCCACACTGTAGGAATTCTATGATATAATTAAAAATTTAAGGGTAGTCAGTTTGGGACAACATCTGCTAAGATCTACAATGAACCAAAATTACCTGGCCAGTCAAGAAAGCAGCGTATTTACCTCTGGGATCTCAAAACATCGACCTAAGTATGACTTCACATCTGCTGTACTTCATTACAATGGGAATTGAAACTATTTTATGTCATGGCAACGCCTGTGTGGTGTTGGTCTGATTATTTCTTATTGGACGTAAGTATTTCTGCTGAGTATGCAAACACCATGCAGTCAGAGAGAGAAATCCTTCTATACTAACTTAGTTCAGCATGCTGTCACGGTAAATACAGTGCACTTATAGCATGGTTTCCATCAGAAATTCTTTGCTCTGTTTGGAGATAATAATTATCTGCTCTTGAGCTACCTCGAGATTTAACCTCTTTGCATACCTCCCTATTTCCTTCATTACATAGTTACTGTAATTTCAGCTGTTTTGATCACAATCTCTGGAATTCCCTTCCTGAACATCCCCAATGGTCCAACTTTCTCTCTTTAAGACACTCATTGCGATCTAGCACTTTGATGGATAGCAGCAAATGATTTGGATGTGAGCATAAGAGGTATAGTTAGTAAGTTTGCTGATGACCCCAAAATTGGAGGTGTAGTGGACAGCGAAGAAGGTTACCTCAGATTACAATGGGATCTTGATCAGATGGGCCAATGGGATGAGGAGTGGCAGGTGTAGTTTAATTTAGATAAATGCATGATGCTGGGAAAGCAAATCTTAGCAGGACTTATACACTTAATGGAAAGGTCCTGGGGAGTGTTGCTGAACAAAGAGACCTTGGAGTGCAGGTTCATAGCTCCTTGAAAGTAGAATCGCAGGTAGATAGGATAATGAAGAAGGCTTTTGGTATGCTTTCCTTTATTGGTCAGAGTATTGAGTATAGGAGTTGGGAGGTCATGTTGCAGCTGTACAGGACATTGGTTTGGCCACTGTTGGAATATTGTATGCAGTTTTAGTCTCCTTCCCATCAGAAGAATGTTGTGAAACTTGAAAGGGTTCAGAAAAGATTTACAAGGATGTTGCCAGGGTTGGAGGATTTGAGCTATAGGGAGAGGTTGAGTAGACTAGAGCTGTTTTCCCTGGAGCATTGAAGGCTGAGGGGTGATATTACAGAGGTTTATAAAATCATGAGGGGCATGGATAGGATAAATATACAAAGTCTTTTCCCTGGGGTGGAGGAGTTCAGAACTAGAGGGCAGAGGTTTAGGGCGAGAGGGGAAAAATATAAAAGAGACCTAAGGGGCAACTTTTTCATACAGAGGGTGGTACGTGTATGGAATGAGCTGCCAGAGGGAATGGTGGAGGCTCGTACAATTGCAACATTTAAAAGGCATCTGAATGGGTATATGAATAGGAAGGGTTTGGAGGGATATGGGCCAGGTGCTCGCAGGGGGGACTCAGATTGGATTGGGAAATCTGGTCGGCATGGATGAGTTGGACCGAAGAGTCTGCTGGACATCTCTATGACTCTAAGTGCAAAGTGCTTCATATTGACTCTGCATTCTTCCCACCAATGTAAAATAAGGGGTTTGGTGCGAAAGCATAAAGGCTTTGGGCTTATGTGCTTAGATCATTGAAGACAACAGCAGAGGTTAAGAGAGAGAAATTAAAATGGCATCTGGGTTTCATCAGTAGGGGCAGAAAATAAAAGGAAGGAAGTGATGTGAAGCTTTCATAAAACTTTGGTTCAGCTTCAACTGTGTCCAGTTCTGGGTGCCATATGTTTGGAATGATATGAATGTATTAGTGAGGAAAGATTCCTAAGAATACACTACAATTATGTAGATAGATCAGAGGAGTTGGGACTGTTTTCTTTAGAAAAAAGAAAGTTAAAAGGAGATTTGATGGAAGCATCCAAAGCCATGAGGAGGCTAGACAGAGCAGAAGGGGAGAAACTGTTTCATTGGTGAAACGATCAAGAATACGAGGGCTCAGATTTAAGGTAATTTGGAAAAGAAACAATGATGACATGAGAAAAAGCGAGTGGTTATAATCTGGAGTACCCCACTTTGATTGAATCTGTCTCAAGCACCATCAAGGTATTTAAGACGGAGTTGGAGTATTAGCTGAATCGGCTGAATGTTCAAGGTTATAGGAGCAGGCAGGGAAGTGGTACTAGGCAAATTGCTTCAATGGAGAGCCGGTATCCACAAAATAGGCTAAATGGCCTTCTTTTGTGCTATAACACTTCTGAGATTCTTTAGCCAAACTTGATCCTTTGGTGGATTGGTTTCAAATTTTCTCTAATAATATTCTCATGATACAGCTTAATCATGTAGTAGATTAAAGGGGTTAAATAAACTTCAGCATTATAATGGCAAGGCCTGAGAAGCTTTGCATAGTTTCACTGCCACCAATCTAAGCCCCTGACACCATGTCAATAAAGATACCCACACAAAGTCTTCAGCAAAAGAGACTCAATCTTAATGAACAGAAATAGGTTTATTAATAATAATGAATCACATTATATCTATGATAGATGGTGGTCTCTTGTGACCCATCAAGTTTAATTGAAGAGTAAGTACATTCTGGTTATGTAAGTTAGAGACAACTTTAGCTCTGGTGCTATTGCGTGGAGCAACAACTGGCTAGTTGATCCTAGAATCAGTCCTTTATAGATATTTCCCTGTTCATAGATGTTATTATAGACCTCTGGTGAAGAGATGAGACTTGAACCTGAGCCTTCTAGCTCAGAGATAGGGACTCTACTGCAGCAACACAACAGCCATCACCAACAGTCCTTTACATGCTAATGGGCAGAGCTGATCTCAAAGATGTCAATGAACTCTTTCAGCTACTAATTTCCTTCTAAGTTGGTATGATACATATTCAGTTCATGCATCCTAATTTACTGCATACACAGTAATCTCTGAGAAACACAATTCAGTTTAGTGCTGAAAGCAGTTGCATGTGAGAGGAGACCGGAATTGGTACAATATCCATCAACCTTCATTAAATATGTATGACAATTCTCATGTGATCATTCCGATGACATTATATTTATGTTAATTGTTTTTGGAACTTTTGTACCTATAACCTTTCAGTCAGGTTCATTTTTCAAACACATGGTGCTGCCGCGCAGAATCTCCTGCAAGTCGTGTGCCTGGGATTTCTCAATATCTGCTACCAGTACTGAAACCCTCTATTCATCTTTGTGTACTCGGAGAATGTGGATGAGGCATTTTGCTTCATTCAGTTTGACTTTGCTTAACCGGGGGTAAAGAATCTGAAATGCCTGTTTGTGCAGGAGAGCTGTAAGAAGAATCATCCATTATTTAATTACGTGACTATCAGGATGGCTGAAAGCAAACTGAATGAGCCGAGCCCTGTTTTTTCCTATCAATGTCTTTGCTCTGAATTCGCTATTTTACTAAGGAGCTATAAATAAAATCATCAAGACCCAGTCACACATCACCTGGAGATCAGTGATAGCTAGCCTGAATGGTGCATCATATTAAAATACAGTAGTTGTCAGCTTACTAGGATGACAAGCAAGAATCCAAACAGTTCTACAGAACAGAAGCTGACTTGAAATGTCTAACACTAACATTGCAAACATCTTCCTACCAGGCTACAAGTGAGAGTATACAGAATGCACTCTGTTGCAATTAATTAACAGATATAGCTCCATAATGGCTACCCCACTGCTAAAGTCCATTGCCTGTTGTGGAATTGAGTCCTGAAGAACAGTGTGGATAGATGTTTGATCCCTGAACTGTGCTGAGTTAAATGATCACTCCTGGAGTGAGAGCAGAAAATATCAGTCAAAACTTCCTATTTTATTTATTAGTATGAATGTTATGTATAGTTCTGTATGTCTCCTGTCCTCAATCTGAAACTATTGGAAATAATCTGATCTGAAAACAAAAAGTTCTGGAAATCACAGTGGATCAGGCAATATCCGTGGAGACAGAGAGCAAGCTAACATTTCAAGTCCAGATGACTCTTCATCAGAGCGGACATGAAGTGTGGAGGGGACAGCTTTTCTGTGATAGAGTGGGGTGGAGTACTGGGAGAGAAAGGGTGCAGATTAAGTGATCAGAATGTGAGAATAGCAGAAAAATGGTGTGTCTAACTGCCAAACTTGAAAGAACAGACAGCCCCACTGGAGTGGGGGGACAGGGTTGAGGACATAGCAACAGAGAATACAACAAGTAAAGTTAAAAGCAAAAGGAGGAGTGGGAGTGGGTTCGCAATCTGAAGGTGTTGAACTTAATATGAAGTCCAGAAAGTCGTTAACCGCCTCGTCTGAAGATGAGATGTTGTTGCTCTAGTTTGTGTTGTGATTTGCTGCAGTATTACAGCATGCTGAGGACAGACAGCTGGGCATGAGAGCAGGATGCTGTGTTTAACTGACCAACCATAAGAAGGTCAGGGTCATATTTATGTGTGGACTGGAGGTGTTCTGCAAAGTGGGCACCCAGTCTGCATTGGTTTCTCCAATAATCTGATATTAAATTCAGAAGTCACGTGGCGCTAGGTTATAGTCCAACATTTTTTTTTTAAATCACAAGCTTTCGGAGCGTAGCCCCTTCACCAAGTGAAGTGAGAGAGAAGCAGACAGAACACAGAATTTATAGGCAGAGAGATCAAGGGCAGCGAGATCAAAAGATCATACTAATGGTGTCAATGGAGGGTTGAATATTAAGTCTCAGGAGGTGATCAAAAGTGTCAGATGGTGTGAGTAAAGTGTCAACAGCTAAAAAACAAGTGAAGGGATCTCCTATAATCCGATTAAATGAGGCTGAAAGATAATTAAAATTAAAAATGATGTGGTGATAGAGACAAACCAAATGACTGGAATAACATGATAGATATAAAAGTTACATGTCAAGGGTCTAACCAAAGTAATAATTAATCCAAAACAGTACAAACTAAGTAGAGAGATACTTGGGTAGAGAGATCATTACAATTTATCAAGGTGATGATGTCAAAACATGACAGTAAGGAAGATTTTATGGATACAGAACAGGGTGGTGGTGTTACATGTAATGCAACATGAACTCAAGATCACGGTTGAGGCTGTCCTCATAGGTACAGAGCTTGGCTATCAGTTTCTGCTCGGTGATTCTGTGTTTTTGTATCTCAAAGGCTGCCTTGGGAGACACTTACCCGAAGATCGGAGGCTGAATGTCCTTGATGCTGAAATGTTCCCCGACTGGGAGGGAACACTCCTTTCTGGTGGTTGTTGAATGGCGTCCATTCATCCGTTGTCGTAGCATCTGCATGGTCTCACCAATATACCATGTCTCGGAGCATGCTTTCCTGCAGCATATGAAATAGACAACATCAGTTGAGTCATATCAGTATCTGCCGTGTACATGGTGGATAGTGTTCCAACATGTGATGGTAGTATCCACGTCGATAATTTGACATGAATGCAGAGGTTGCCATGGCAGGGTTGGGTGGTGTTCCGGTCAATGATATCCTGAAGGCTGGGTAGCTTGCTGTTTAATGTTAAATAGCAGACAGAGCATTGTTATGCATGTTCATCCATAAATAGACCCAATTGATCTGAAGGTTTGGCATCTGTATGAGAGTAGATAAGGCTGAATCAAGCTCTTTATTCTTGGTCACTGCCTGATAAGAGACACCTAATTAGAAAGTATGAGGGTGTTAAATCAAGAGGGCAGAATTGGACTTGGCTATGATGACCATTGCACTCCCTATATTCCCACCACCACCACCAGCACCACCACCTTTCTGTTGTCCCACTATCTCCTCTCTGATCTTTGTGTCATTTCTGTTTGAGCAAACACCTGTTCAACTTCCTCAGAGGTTTCCCTATGTTGGAAGAGTTGTATAAATGTACGTTATTCAAAGGCTGCAGGTAACTTTAGAAGCAGAATACAATGAGAGTCCATGTCTTCAGTGCGGAAGAAGATGGTCTTTTGTTAAAATGACTGGTATTGAAAGAGTTACATGAAGGTTGTTTTACATGCTGAAACATCAAGAAAACTAGACAAGCTGATTATCTGAGCTTTCTACTCAAGATAACTATCTTCAAGCACTTCTGAAATTCATACTCTTGCTACATCCATAGCATTACATATTTTGAAGATATTATCCATATTTTCATAAAGATAATTCTCTGGCCTATGAATGAGACTGAATATTCATATGTTTCAATGTTATCGTTTTAGGTATGACTCCAATCTGCAGAATTATTTATTTTAACTCCATCCCTCTCCCTGACCTTTATCTGCGGTCGAGCCAGATTATTTTCAACTTTGATATTTGATCTGAAACGCACCTACGACCACACGGACACTCATTTCCCAAACTGCCTCCTTCCACTTTCTTAATTTCTGTCCCAAAATCATCTTACCTGCTGCTAAGTCCCTCAACCATGCCTTTGTTACATCAAGATAGGAATACATCAATATGCTCCCGTCTAGTATCCCACCTTCCATCTTATATAAACTCCAAATAAAAATAAAAATAGCTGGAGAAACTCAGCAGGTCTATCAACATTTTGTGGAGAGAAAGGAAACTCAATGCTTTGAGTCCAATGACCCTTCCTCAAAGCCTAGTTTGCTGAAGAAGATTCACTGGACCCACCATGCTGACTGTGCTTTCTTTTCACTGCTGTTATCATACCTGCTGCGCTTCTCCAACTATTTCAATTTGCGTTTCAGATTTCCAGTATTTGTAGCTCTTTGTTTTTTGTTTGCGTACACCCCGGCCCAATCAAAATCCTTGGTTGACAAGCAGGAGGCTGGAAGTACACAGCAAGCCAGGCAGCATCAGGAGGTGGAAAAATTGACATTTCAGGTGTAACCTCTTCTCAGGACCAAAGAAGGGTTGCAGCCGAAACGTCAACTTCTCCACCTCCTGAAGCTGCCTGGCTTGCTGTGTTCTTCCAGCCTCCTGCTTGTCAACCAAGGATTTTGGTAACCTTCCCTAACCCTATCACAAGTTGTGATTAGATTAAATTAGTATTCCCTATAGTGTGGAAACAGGCCCTTCGGCCCAACATGTCCACACCGACCCTCTGAAGAGTAACCCACCCCGAACCATTTCCCTCTGACTAATGCATTTTAGCTCGGCCAATTCACCTAACCTGCACGTCTTTGGATTGAGGGAGGAAACCGGAGCACCCAGACAAAACCCACCCAGACACGGGGAGAATGTGCAAACTCCACACAGACAGTTGCCCGAGACAGGAATTGAACCCGGATCTCTGGCACTGTGAGGCAGCAGTACTAACCACTGAGCCATCGTGCCACCCTATGACTCTGCACTGTTCCTACCTCAGTCTCCTGAAAACCCCAATTTTAATGAAGTGAAGTGACTTGTACATTTTATTGTTAACGATGATGCATAGAAGCAAATTGTTAAATTTGTTTAGGATAATGAGCGATTCCACAGTTATTTTTAACAGGGAGGTGGTACAGGAATGTGGATTACTTCATGAAAATAACCAACATTTTTTGATTTACTCTTTCCAATTTCTGTAATTGCTCTTGCACTCAGTGCCAGTCATGCTTATATAAAACAGGGATCTGGTGTTGCTAAGCGTTACAGAAGAGGTGGAAGTGAATTTAATGGCACCAGCAGGCAGTATGTAAAGATTCACAGGAAATTTAATTCTTAGTTGAATTCCTCAGCAAGTTCACAACATAGGATGCAGTGGTTCCAAACAGGATTTACTATCCCTTCTCGATGAGAAATAGGGACAGCATCAAATGATGATAGATGCCCATATCCAAAACAATTTGTTTTATTTAAATCAATGGACACTTGGAGGGACAAAAAGCAGCAATTCTCACAAATATCACTCTTGAATTGTTAGCAGGTTGGAAGTGGTACTAGTGAAGTATTACTTTATGCAAATTGTACTGTTGAGAAAATACAATTACAGGTCTCTGTAATCAGCCTGATTGTCAGTGTCTTGCCAGTAAGTTACCAATTATCTAACGCTATTTCCCTAAGGCTGAGTTCTTTCAGCAACAGTTTGGGTGTTAGATTGTAACACTTCATGCTGCCTCAAGGCATTGTCTTTGTTCTTTTGCGCGGAGGTGTGGTGTGCCAACTGAATAAGTAATAACATCACTAAGATTGAATATAGTGTCTTCTCTGCATTGTCCTGACACAATTCCAGAGGGATAATGTGGAAATGGCCTTGAGCAGAAAATGATGTGACTCCTTTCACCCCAGTTGAAAAGAGAAAGGGACCTAATTTAAAATAAAAATGTAACCCATTTATTGTGGCCTTGAATCCATAATGTATGACTTGAATAATTTGACAATCTCACTCAAAAGGAAGGGCTTGTATCTGGGATTGGAGTTTGTATATAAACATAGAAAATACTGTTTGGAGAACAGCATCAAATATCATGCTTTGCTAAAGGACTGCTGAATACTACATACATTTTATACATGCTTTAATTCTGCAGTCACTTGTTCAATTTCTTTTTGCAATTTGTTCATGGGATGTGAAACCAACATTTATTGCCCTAACTTAATTTCCCTAGAGAAAGTGATAGTGAGCCAGTCACCCATGTAGTGTAGGTACACCCACAGTGTTACATGGAAGGGAATTCAAGTTTTTGACCCAGTGACAGTGAAGAAATGGTGATTATATTTCCAAATCAGGATGGTGTGTGACTTGGGTGGGGAATTTGTAACTGATGGCATTCTGCTTATCCTTCCAGTTGATAGTGATGGTGGGTTTGAAAGGTGTTGTTGAAAGAGCCTTGGTGAGTTGCTGCAACACATTTTGTAGATGGTACACCCAGTTGCTACTGAGTGTCAGTGGTAGTGGAAGTGAATGTTTAAGATGATGGATAGGCTGTTTTGCCCTGACTGCTAGGTAGACAAGCAGGAGGCTGAAAGAACACAGGCAGGAGGTGAAGATGTTGACTTTTCGGGTGTAACCCTTCTTCAGGACTGTCAACCTTCTTGAGTATCATTAGCATTTCATTCATCCAGGCAAGTGGAGAAGATCCATTAACTCTTGATAGTGAACAGTCATTAAGCGAGTTACTCACCACAGAATACTGAGCATTTCATCTATTGTTGTCAACACTATTTATATGACTGATCCAGTTCAGTTTCTGATCAACGGTAACTGCCACGGTATTGTTGGTGGAGACTTTAACAATGGTAATGCCTTTGAAAGTCCGACTCAGATGGTCATATTCTGTCTTGTTGGAGGTGGTCATTGACTGGCATTTGTGTGGCAAGAATGTTACTTTCCACCTTTTGGGAATTGGTGCAGTAGCAGAGATAGTGACTATAAAATAGAGAGGCGATAGTGACATTTAACTGTGATGGTATAAAGATAATCATTGGCCTTCTTCCTGCACTGGAGATGGCACAGTCTAGATGCCTGGTCTTGTAACCTCCTCTGCCAATCCCGTGGAAAGCCTAAACCTTAATCCTGTCTTAGTCTTGCTGTATATGGATATGAATGCTTCAGTACCTGAGGAATCATGAACAATGCTGAACGTTGTTCAGTCATATGCAAACATCCCCACTCTAACCCTACATCAGGTGGGAGGTCACTAATGGAGCAATTGAATTTGGTTAAACCTTGGACACAATCCTGGGGCCTTCTACCGTGGGTTCTTGTGTCTGAGATGATTAACTCCGAACAA
Organism: Chiloscyllium plagiosum; assembly: GCF_037043375.1. Lineage (NCBI taxonomy): Eukaryota > Metazoa > Chordata > Chondrichthyes > Orectolobiformes > Hemiscylliidae > Chiloscyllium > Chiloscyllium plagiosum. The sequence goes on along the minus strand of NW_028270175.1, from coordinate 32,640,266 downwards.
CCGCAATCACCATCTTTGTGCTAGTTAAAGATCCCAAAGAGTGGAAAGTTTTTCTACTAGTTCACATTATCTTCGGGTTTGCTAGGGCTCCTTGATGCTGCACTCTATCAAATACATTCGATGTTACTTCACCTCACTTCCACTTAAATTCAGCTTTTTTATCCATATTTGGACCATGGATTTTAAGGTCTAGAATCTAGTGTTGTGGCAGAACCAAAGACAGTATCACTTAGACAAGTTATTACTGAGAGAGTACCATTTGATAGCATTGCTGAGTGTGTGGGGTAAGTGGAATTGAAATGCCCATCAGCAATGATTAAATGGCGGAGTGGACACGATGGGCTGAATGGCCTTGCTTCCACTCCTATGTATTATGGTCATTGTTGACAACACCTTCCTGTACTGATGATTGATTGGCTGTTTTAGACTTCTGAACGGGCCTCTCCAATTTTAAATTTAATGTTGATCTTGCTCTTTGTGCAACCTCTCTGCAGCCATAACACCGTATTTCCCGCTCTGTTCTATTACTGTGTATGGCATGATCTGCCTGTACTGCATGTAAAACAAAACTTTTCACTGTACCTAGGTACATGTGACAATAATAAATCAAATCAAATATCTTCTCTCTATTTCCAACTCCCACCAAGGCTCATGCTCTGGCACACTTGTTGTAGCATGCAACATGCACTGTCACCCATGCCCGCACCCACACTTACTGGAATAAAAGAAGTGTCACTAGACCCTGAAACGTTGACTATGCTTTCTCTCCACAGATGCTGCTGCCAGACTCACTGGGTTTCTCCAGAAATTCCTGTTTTTGACTCTGATCCACCTGACCAGCCCTGCATGGCCTCTGTGCTGACCATTCAGTCACTTGGGACTTTCTAGTCTATGGGTGTCTATGTAACGGTGTTGACCTAAAGGGCCTCCTATCACTCAAACATGAAGCTCCCTCCTTCACAGAATGAAACCCCGTTCCCTGTTCACTCTGGCTGTGGTTGCAGCCCTTTTCATCTTCATTGTGCCCTTGTTATTTACAACGTGATGGAAGGCAGTTGCTCCTCTGGCTCAGTCTCTCCAACTTGATGAACACTCAAATGTAAGCATCCCCTTCCTACCAGCCCCAAGTCCTCACTCAACTTATCGAAATCTCCATCTGACCACTTTGCCATCCCAGTCCCTAGCAGCTCAAAATATGTTAATTTATGGTGGGCAGTCCGCCCATGGAAGTCATGATAGTCAATGCCCAACTCCCCTGCATTACCCCTTTCTCTCCCCTGCTCTATTGCCTCTTCTCCTTATACATTGCCAGGCTCCACTCTGTATTTTAATCACCTCTGTATCCCAGCATTCAAATTCCAAACACCATAATCAAGTTCCCACACCTTTCTCCTGCAACAATGGCCCCTGATTACATTCCCCCCCCCCCCCACCCCCCCCCCCCACTTGCCTTTTAGTGGGTTGATCATGGTTCTTGGGCCAATGAACTGGATAACCCTAAACAATAAGAGACCACACCCCGACTGATGCCTATAGAGCTCCTCAACAATGTTACTTCGACTACCCGGACTGGATGTACTGGAACCACATTCATATTGGAGATAGCCCTCAATTCACCTTGCCAGGAGCCCCTTGTACAATGAGTGTCTCCCTGGATTTGACCAAGAATTACTCCCCTTAGAATTTGAAACATTTTCCATATGTTTGCAGTCTGTTTGTGTACATGGTTGGCACATGTGTTGGCATAAAAATGACATGGCACAGTGCCATACAGCAACATGTCCACCCCTTTGAATGATGACTATTGACAACCATAATAGCCTTGCTGACTTCGTGCCTGCCAAAAATGGCAGGGCTTTTTGCTTGTGGGGGGTTGGGGGGGGGGGGGGGGGGGGGAGGTGGTGGTGAAGTCAGTTAGCTTGCAACTGGTTTATAATGCAGAGTTCTGCCAACACTGTGAGCTCAATTTCCATCACAATAAAGGATTCTCCTTCTCAACCTCACCTGAGGCATTGTGACCCTCTAAGTTAAACCACCACAAGTCTATAGGAGAAAGTGAGGACTGCAGATGCTGGAGATCAGAGCTGAAAATGTGTTGCTGGAAAAGCCCTGCAGATCAGGCAGCATCCAAGGAGCAGGCGAATCGACGTTTCGGGCATGAGTCCTTCTTCAGGAATGAGGAAAGTGGGCACACTTTCCTCATTCCTGAAGAAGGGCTCATGCCCGAAACGTCGATTCTCCTGCTCCTTGGATGCTGCCTGACCTGCTGCACTTTTCCAGCAACACATTTTCACCACAAGTCTATAGTTTGGTAAGACTACAGTGATGATGGAATTCTCTCAGGTCAAGATGTGGGGCTAAAGTGCAAAAAGACCAGGCAAGGAAGGGGTGTTGTGTCCATCCAGGTAGGTGAGTGTGCAAGCAGCCTGAGATGCAGCCAGGTTCAATATATGAGCTTGGCATATGTCCCTGCAAGCAAAGTGGCCTTGAAGCAGTATTTCAGTGAAAGGTGCCACTAAGGTCCAAAATGCAGCATTGAAGTGCTGAACCTTATTGTAGGTGGATCAAAGATGCACTGTAATAGAATAGAATTTCAACCATTAGGCCCAAAAAGTCCACACCGACCCTCCAAAGAGTATCCCACCCTGACCCATTCCCTTCCTATTGTACATTTACCCATGACTAATGTACCTAACCTACACATCCCTGAACACTGTGGGCAATTTAGCGTGGCCAATTCACCCAACCTGCACATCTTTGGACTGTGGGAAGGAACCGGAGCACACCCACGCAGACATGGGGAGAATGTCCAAACTCCACACAGACAGTCGCCCGAGGCTAGAATCGGACCCGGATCCCCAAGAGATAGCAGTGCTAACTACTGAGCCACCATCCCACCCTAAAGTAATGGTGTGGAGAGGCTGGTATATGATGGATGCTATCCATGGACATGGAGTGCAGGCAGTCACTGCCCTTGGATTGTGCCTTGAGACGTTTGTGCTGGGTTTCCAAGATGGAGTCCCAGAGCAACAAGCTGCAGGCTACAGTCACCAGTGACCTGCCCAGGCTTCCACACTGGGGATTCTGCATGATTGGTTTCTATCTAGTGGAGCAATGGGAGCTGACACATTAATGAGGCGAGATAAGGCATAAATGAGGGTTTTAACAGCAACAAACCCATCAATGGGCCTTTCGTTACTCAATAGCAAGAATCCTGTCCTGACACCTGGGATTTGGTCGGAAAATGCTACTTCTGAGTCTCGATATCAGCAAGAGTCTTACTCTTTCTCACCTGAGATTTCCCAAATTTCCTGCATAGCCCATATCATTCAAGGTTTGGGAAGGTTCTGCCCAGTTTTATAATGCAAAAAAAAGATTTGAATTATGCAAAAACATAGCACAAAAGTGGAAATATTAATGGTGAAAAAAAGGGAAGTCTTTTTGGCATATTTTCAGGACTGTTCACTTGTTAATAGCATATAACCTGTCTATCTAAGACAGCAGTGCTACTTAACAATTTTCAGTGATATGTAATGAAATAATAAAGTCATGAAGGCAGCCTAAAAATAGAGAGAATATGGAAAGCAGCAAACACATCAAAATGAGATTCGGTGTATGAACAAAAGAGGAAACAGGAAAGTCAAGGACAGGGTACCAAGAATTTAAAAAAGATATAAATCAGTGGAGGGTACAAAAGAATCTGACTGAGATCAATTGAAAGGAAGACTGCAAGGTAAGATTGTGGATTAGAAATCAAAAGTAATCCAAGGTTTGTATCAAACAGTAGATTCCATGATAAACATGGAGATTAAATTAAATTGAGAATTTAAAGATGTCTGTAATATATCAAAGCAGTTTATCTAAATAGAAATGTAATGTGCAAAACAACAGCTTCAAAAATGGAACGTATTAGGTACAACATTGAAAGAAGGATTTATTTATTTAGTAAATGCAAATCCCTGGAGCCTTGTGATAGCCTCCTCATTTGCTGAGTTTAATGGGCTTAGTTCATCACTTAATCTGTAGAGGGGGACAATCGTCAGTAATCTGCCACATTGCCTATGCCTTTCTACAAGTGCATAAGGGATTTGTAATGAGACCCCAGGGTTGGAGGTTCATTGCACAGGGCCCAGGCTTGTCCTGAATCAGTTTAACCTGAACCACACTCACAGCAGTAGTTTAAAGCCTGCAATTTAACAGATGGGGTTTGTCGCAAGGGACCTGTTAGTGCTAATATTTATACTTAATGACTTCTGAAGAAAGGCAGAGCATAAACGGCAATAAAAAGGCTTCACACAGAAAGATCAGTAATGCGGGAGTCAGGTAGGGCTAGAGATGCTGGGAGATGAAGGAGGCAAGCATTTACCAGCTTTATTAAACATTGTTACTTACAAGACATGGGAAGAGAGGACATTTTTCTAGATGTTAAAAACCATGCTCCAGTCTCATGTCTTCTGATGTCATTATGAATAGTTCCTTTCACACACACTTTGAAACAATTCCTAAAGTGTAAGAATATTTTTTGTACATGACATCTACCTCCACAATCCCTAAGTTCTTTTAGGGTACCATTTTAACCATTAACCTTTAACCATGAGCATTTAAATCTTTACTCCTTTTCCTCCCATGCTCTCCTCCTTTCGATCCCACAAGAGGTTTTGACCCCAACCACAACATATCTCCTTCCCTTGGATAAAATTCTGGCTTTCTTACCACTAACCTTGATCTCTGCATGGTAGAATGTACCTGGTTGATCTATGCAATCCAGGAAGCCAAAATCTGGCCATGGATTTGCCATATCCCTCACAAATATTACATTTCTTTTCTCCTCTATGTCCTCTGCTGCTGGAGGACTTGCAGAGTTTTTCTGCTTTGTGCTTCTGCAGCTGTAGCAAGTCTGTCTTGACCCTTGATAAAACTGGCTAGTCCGTGTTCCCACTGGTGGGTTCCTGAATGATACTGACTGCGCCCTGTTTCCTTACACAATTGGTGGTTTTTCTGAGTGTTCTTTCCCCATTCTTGCAAGTACCTCCAATTTAAATGTGATACTATACTTGCTGGAGGCAGTTGATTACTTTTCTAGTTTTTTGCTATATAATCTGCTTTTAGCTTTCTCCCACACTTTTTAAAGCTTTAGCCCAGGCTTCCTCTCTCTCAGTTCAGTGCCTCTTGCAGGCCTTGACATCAGTTGCTTGCTGTTTCTATCACAGTTGGGGTCCACTTCAGGCAGTGCCACCAGTCCTGAGCTCAGATTACAGATTTCTTCACCCATAAAGCTATGTAATTGGACTTCAGTTCAGGTGCTTTTTGCCACTTGCCTTCAGTTCTATGGATCAGGTCACCATCATGGAGTAAGCTGCAGTCTTCACTCAGTTGAATAAATATTAGCAAGTCTTATTAAATATAACTGCTTAGGAAAGCCTGATAAAAGGGGCATTTGCCTGGAACCGAACCGACTCAGCTTCCAATTCCATCTGGTCTGATTTCACCATGTTGAACGTTATGAACTTAGATAATATTATTACTCAATAGGTCAGATTTCAGACAGAAACCTGGCTGGTAGTTCATTTTGTTTTTGAGGAAGTGATCACTAAAATATAAGCATGTAATGTTGTGAAGTTTGCTTCAACAATAAGACAGAGTTTATTAACAAAAGAAATGAAGATAAGAGAATGAACAAAACTATCTACATGTCACAAAAATTCCAAGACTTTAATGCACGCAGTAAACATACTATTAATCCAAAAACATTCCTTCACAAATTGAAAAGAAAATCACCAGGATGTTGCTGGAACTGGAGGGTTTGAGTTATCATGAGAGGCTGGATAGGCTGGGACTTTTTCACTGGAGCGTAGGAGGTTGAGGAGTGACCTTTATAGAGGTTTCTAACATCATGAGGAGCATAGAATAAGGTGAATGACCAAAGTCTTTTCCTAGGGTAGGGAAGTTCAAAACTGGAAGGCATTTTAAGAGAGAGGAGAAATATTTAAATGGACCCAAGGGGCAACCTTTTCACACAGGAAGTGGCTCGTATATGGAATGAACTGACAGAGGAAGTGGTACATGCAGATACAGCTACAACATGCAAAAGACATCTGGACAGATAGTCTAATAAGGTTTGGCAGGATAAGGGCTAATATAGTTTGGGAAGCCTGGTCGGCGTGGATAAATTTGACAGAAGGGTCTGTTTCCATGCTCTATAACTATGACTTTTGCTGGGTCATCAGATAGGAGATTTTAAAACCTGTGAATAAAATGAAGTAACAATGTTTTCTCTGAAAAAATAAATTCATGGCAACATGCCATATTGGGGAAAGCACAGATGGATATCACAGAAGGAAATGCAAGATGGCTGCTTTCACATGGTAAGAAGTTAACAATTGGTTCTTTTGGAAATTTTCACCAAATTATTAGGTGGCATTTTTCATTGCATAGGTCCAGGTTGTGATCATTATGCCCAATTAGGGATTTTTTTTTTAAACTGAGTACCACACCAGAGCAGACAATAGAAAAAAGCACAATCAGCTTCTCTGACGAAGGCCTCCAGGCCCTGTTTCAGAGGCTGTCAGAAAGGAGCCTCTTCTCCTGATCAAGAATATATTGGTGCCATTGCGATCTCAGCCTGAGGTAAGTGAAACTAGAAAGGGTTCAGAAAAGATTTACAAGGATGTTGCCAGGGTTGGAGGATTTGAGCTATAGGGAGAGGCTGAACAGGCTGGGGCTGTTTTCCCTGGAGTGTCGGAGGCTGAGGGGTGACCTTATAGAGGTTTTCAAAATTATGAAGGGCCTGGATAGGATAAATAGGCAAAGTATTTTCCCTGTGGTTAGGGAGTCCAGAACTAGAGGGCATACGTTAGGGTGAGAGGGGAAAGATATAAAAGAGACCTACGGGGCAACTTTTTCACGCAGAGGGTGGTACGTATATGGAATGAGCTGACAGAGGAAGTGGTGGAGGCTGGTACAATTGCAACATTTAAAAGGCATTTGGATGGGTATATGAATAGGAAGGGTTTGGAGGGATATGGGCCGGGTGCTGGCAGGTGGGACTAGATTGGGTTGAGATATCTGGTTGGCATGACGGGTTGGACCATAGGGTCTGTTTCCATGCTGTACATCTCTATGACTCTATGATGGGCACTGCATTCAATCTGTCTGTCACATTTTTAAAGTGCAGGTGCAAAATCGATATCTGTCTTGTTAGAGAATCAGAAAACAATTTATCTTGAGGGATGGAATTCAACCTATTGTGCTTATCCCAGGCAGGTCTTTGTACAAATTATCCCACCTCATTTTCCTGCCCTTTCCCCTCAGTTCTGCAAACTTACCCCTTCATTTAATCTGAGTCAGAACTAAAACAAATTGCAACCACAAAATGAGAAACTGAGGTGAAGGACAAAGGCTTGTTGTGTGCAAGATGTCACTAAGATAATAAAAAAAGAGCAGGTGACATAAACGTGGTCATAGTTTAAATCAAGCTTGAGTTTAAAAGATGTGTCAGAGAGGAACGATATGTAAGTCAAGGAAGATGAAGGGGTGGCTCAGTCGTTAGCACTGTGGCCTCCCAGCACCAAGATCCTGAGTTTGATTGTTTGTGTGGAATTTGCACACTCTTCCCATGTCTGCGTGGGTGCGCTCTGGTTTCCTACCACAGTCCGAAGATGCACAGGTTAGGCGAATTGGCCATGCTAAGTTGCCCATTGTGTTCAAGGATGTGCAGACTAGGTGCATTAGTTAGGGCCTGGGTGGAATACTCTTTGGAGGATCGATGTGGACATTTAGGGCCAAATGGCCTGTTTCCACGCTGTGGGGATTCTATGCTGGAGAATTTTAAGCTTCTGGTAAATAATAGGTTGGAATGTGTGTCAGGTCTTAGGCCTCAACTTTAACGTGCACTCCACTTGGCAAAAGGCGAAAGTGAGGACTGCAGATGCTGGAGATTGTGGTGCTGGAAAAGCACAGCAAGTTAGGCAGCATCTGAGGAGCAGGAAAATCAACATTTCGGGCAAAAGTCCTTCATCAGAAATGACACTGGGAGCCTTGGGGGTGGAGAGATAAATGGGAGTGGGTTGGGGCTGAGGGGGAGGTAGCTGAGAGTGCAACAGGTGGATGGAGGTGGGGGGAAAGGTGATAGGTTGGAGGGGAGGGTAGAGTGGATAGGTCGGAAGGAAGATGGACAGATGGATGGGTCATGTAGACAGTGCTGAGCTGGAAGATTGGAACATGGATGATCCCTGATATGGTAGGCCTAACATATGATGATCAGCTGAGGATCCTGGGATTATATTTAGAAGGTTGAGGGGATATCTAATAGAAACTTACAAGATAATGCATGGCTTAGAAAGGGTGGACGTTGGGAAGTTGTTTCCATTAGGTGGGGAGACTAGGACCATGGACACAGTCTTAAAATTAGAGGAGGTCATTTTAAAATGGAAATGAGGAGACATTTCTTTAGCCAGAGAGTGGCGGCTGTGGAGTTCATTGCCATGGAGCACAGTGGAGGCCGGGACATTGGGTCTCTTCAAGGCAGAGACAGATAAATTCTTGATCTCGCAAGGAAATAAGGGCTACAGAGAGAGTGAGGGTAAGTGGAATTGAAATGTCCATCAGCCATGATTAAATGGCAAAGTGGACTCCAAGGGGCAAATGTCCTTGCTTCCACTCCTATGTCTTATGGTTTAACTGTTCCCAGGAGGACCAGTTCCACCACAGAACACACCAGATGGCCTCTTTCTTTAAAGACCGCAGTTTCCCCTCCCATATGGTTGTTGATGCCCTCCAGTGCATCTCATCCGCATCCCGCACCTCTGCCCTTGAACCACACCCCTCCAACCACAACAAGAACAGAACCATCTAGTCCTCACCTTCCACCCCACCAACCTCCGTATACATCGTATCATCCTCCACCATTTCTGCCACTTACAAATGGACCCCACCACCAGAGATATATTTCCTTCCCCATCCCTAGCCACTTTCCATAAAGACCATTCTCTCCGCCACGACCTCGTCAGGTCCACACCCGGTATGTTCCCCTGCTACTGCAGGAATTGCAAAACCTGTGCCCACACCTCCCCCCTCACGTCCATCCAAAGCCCCAAAGGAGCCTTTCACATCCATCAGAGTGCCACACATATCATTTACTGTATCCGTTCCTCCCGATGCAGTCTCCTCTACATAGGAGAGACAGGACACCTACTCGCCGAGCGCTTCAGGGAACATCTCTGGGACACCCTCACCAATCAATCCCACTGCCCCATGGCTGAACACTAACTCCCCCTCCAACTCTACTGAGGACATGCAGGTCCTGGACCTTCTCTATTGCCACTCCCTTACCACCTGATGCCTGGAGGAAGAACACCTCATCTTTTAGCTCAGGACCCAAAAACCCCATTGCATCAATGTTGATTTCACCAGTTTATTCGTTTCCCCTCCCTCCATCTTACCACAGTTCCAACCTTCCAGCTCAGCACTGTCCTCATGACCTATCCCACCTGTCAATTTTCCTTCCCACCCATCCGCTCCACCCTCCCCTCCAACCTATTACCTTTACCCCACTCCATCCACCTATTGCGCTCTCAGCTACCTTCCCTCCAGCCCCACCCCCTCCTCCCATTTATCTCTCTACCCCCGAGGCTCTCAGCCTCATTCCTGAAGGACTTTTGCCCGAAACATTGATTTGCCTGCTCCTCAGATGCTGCCTGACCTGCTGTGCTTTTCCAGCACCACACTCTCGACTCCACTTGGCACAAGTCAAACTGGAGTGAGAGGTTGCCCACACTAAATGGCCCTCAAGATGGCTGACTGCTACATTAAGCTGCAGGCAGCAGAGTCACCACCTGAAGCCAGTGAGGCCTATCCCGTGAATTCAACCTGCCACCTGCCAGTGGATCAGCAGTTACTTCACTAACCAGGCTTAAATTGGCAAGAACGTGATCAATGGCCAAAAGAAGCCGACTATGGTAAATTTTATTAATCTTCAAAATTGCCGCATGAAGAACTGAGAACCCAAGGAGACTTGTTGCTTTCCTCACCCAGAAGATGAGGTGTGATTGCCTCCAGCACAGCTTGCCAACCCACCACTGGTTCCCTGATGCCTAATTCAGCTAAAGATTGAGGCCTGAATTCTAACACCATGAGGATAATGTGAGCTCTAGATGATACTGTGTCGACATATGTTGGTGACTGGGAAGCTGAATGAGCAGAAAATTGAGATGCGTAAGATGCTTGTTGCTGTGGTGGGTTGTTGCAATCTGGACTGCTCTGCTTTGAAGATCAGAAAGAGCAGACTCAATAGAAACTTTCAACAGAGGAAAGTGGATAAATATTTGAAGAGGACGAAGAGGTTACTTAAAAAGATCCATGTTGCCTGCACGGTGTGTCTGAAGGGATCCATTAGTTAAAGCAAACTGCTGAGACACCGGCGCATTCCCAAGTGACTGCAGTGATTGGATCTTTCTGTTAAGCACATCCAGAACAGAAGCAAATTCTTTTGGAGTTAGCTGCTTAGTTTCAGCTTAGTTATAGGGTCTAATATTCTGGATATAAGTTAAATAAATCAACTTTGAATGAATATAGTTATAAAAGGGCTATTTCTTCACATTTGCAGTTAGTCAAATAACTTCATCCTGTGCGGAGTTTCAGACAAGGCTATGCCTCATTAATTGAACCAGGTTATTGATTTTGGGTTCAACTTGACAGATTTAGCACTTCCCTGAATTTGTTCTGAATATAGTGAAGGGGTAATGTAAAATAATCTTGTTCACTCAAAGCAAGGAAGGTATGAATATTGCAAAATCTCCAGGAGATTACTCAAGAGTGGTAAGAGCATTTGAAATAACTAGAGAAACAGGACTACCTCTGTAAGCAAAATAAGGTCAAATAGAATTTTGCCTGTATGAGCTGTGCTTATAGTTGGGAATAATTATCCTGAAACTGAAAAAAACTGCAGAACAAGGGCTGGGTATTTTGGCTTCCCAGGTTAGGTCTATTTTCGGCAGTAGGCTACATAAAATAAGTCAAGTCATTAGCCCAGTACTTTCCCACCCACCTTGTCCTAAACCCTATTTGACAATGAGTATGTATATATCTACTACGTTACCTATCCTAAGGTATGGTGTGCTGGAAAGAGCTAACATCCCGATGAAGGGTTAAGCCTGAAACATTGACTCTCTTGCTTCTCAGATGCTGCCTGACCTGTTGTGCTCTCTCCAGTGCCATACTCTATCGACTCTCACTTCTCCAGCAGCTGCAGTGTTCACTATCTCCTAAGGTCCATTGAGGCCTTTAAATGCCTAACTAATAAGCACTTCTAGGCTGATGTCCACTCCACTGCCAAAGCACACTTGGCCAACAGAAGGCAAACTAAAGTGGCAAGTCATTTCTTCCACTGAAAGGGTGCATTAGAAGGGAGGTCCGTTTTTGGGCTATGCTCTGTTCACAATGGTAGCAATGTCATGTTGCAGTTGTACAGGAAGTTGCTGAGGCCTTTTCTGGAGAACTGTATATAGTTCTGGTCACCCTTTTGTGGGAAGGATATTATTAAACTGGAGAGGGTTCAGAAAAGATATACCAGAATGTTATTGGGTCTGGAAGGTTTGAGTTATAAGGAGAGGCTGGACCTTTTCCACTGGAATGTGACCAGATAGAGCTTTATAAGATAATGAGGGACACATATAAGGTGAAAAGCAAAGGTCGTTTCCCTAGGGTAGGGAGTTCCCCAAAACTAAGGGGCATAGGGGAGAGGAGAAAGATTTAAAAAGGACATATGGGGCAACTCCTTTTTTTTTACACAGTAGTTTGTGTGGGGGATGAGCTACCAGAGAAAGTGGTAGATGCAGGTACAGTTCCAACATTTAAAAGACATTTGAATGAGTACATAAATAGGAAAGGTTTGGAGGGATATGGGCCAAAAGCAGACAGGTGAGACTCTAAGTTTTGGAACATGGTCAGTACAAACTAATTGAACCAAAGGGTCTGTTTCTATGCTGTATGACTCTATGATGTTTCCTACTATCCTGTGTATCTCCTCAACTAGGAGAATGTGAGGACTGCAGATGCTGGAGATCAGAGCTGCTTATCTCCTCAACTCTTATCTCAGCTCTTATCTCCTCAACTGACCTTCAAAACGCAAACCCCTCCCCCAAGACCACTCGCTATCCCTCCCAAGATTTCCAATCTTATCTGAGCCAAAATCCAGGAATGACCTGCGTCCAGTGGCCATGCTCTTGTCATTCCAGGAACAGCTCACAGTCCCAGCTGAGTCTACTACTAAGTATTGGAAGTAACTGGTTCCTTCAAATGGGAGTCCAGAAGGTGGAAGGTCATCTGCAGTATACACTGTGGGCCATCCTTGTTTAATGGAAGTTGGTTCAAGGCTGTTTTTTCTTCCGCAGTGGGGTAGGTGGCAGTAACTTCAGAATGAGATTATCGAACACCCCAGAAAATGAGTATGAAGGGCCCTCTGAGATGTTAATTAGCTGATTTCACACAATCACCCTCTGAAATAACAGGGATTGATTAGCAGGTTCCGAGCAGAAAGTGAGGACTGCAGATGCTGGAGATCAGAGCTGAAAATATGTTGCTGGAAAAGCGCAGCAGGTCAGGCAGCATCCAAGGAACAGGAGAATCGACATTTCGGGCATAAGCCCTTCCTGAGGTAGGGCTTATGCCCGAAACGTCGATTCTCCTGTTCCTTGGATGCTACCTGACCTGCTGCGCTTTTCCAGCAACACATTTTCAGCTTTGATTAGCAGGCTCTGCCAATCACCCACTTGAATTATAATAGGATTCCTGTGAAATTTCAGGGCTGGATTATTGGGAGTTGAATATCTCTGATGAAACAACAAAGGAAAATAGCAGAGAGCACTTATTGACCATCAGTATTTCATGTTCTGCAAGCTATAAATCATGTGCTTTAACTGTGCACCATGAGGAGAATGAAACAAGAATGTCTGATTATTCAGCTTGGCCCAGAAGCTCATTGATTAGATGATTAAGGTCCTCGAGGTACCTGGCCTATGATGTGCCCCTCAATGGGATGTTATGTATGAATCAACACATGATTCTAGAGGATTTACAAAGGGGATTGATCATGTTTGTTGCCGCTGAAGGATTGGGTTAAGCTGTAAGTGTTACACTTGCCAGAACACATGCTGAATTTTAATGCAAGTGTATTGGACTTTGCAGAAACTAATCAAAAACTTTTTACTTTCCTTTTGTGATAAAGGATCTTGTCCTGTGA